>NW_027186372.1:29791106-29929334 GCF_028583685.1 Petaurus breviceps papuanus | reverse complement strand
TAAATAAGTTCCCTTTAGTCACATAGCTATTCAATTTCTGTTGAACCCTGGCCTGGCCTTCATAAATCCAAAAGCAATCCTCTTATCTACTCTAATTGCACAGTCATTTAATTCAAATCAGTGAACACTTATTAAATTGAATCTAGCCTAGCCCCCTCATTGTACAGCTGAAGAAACTGAGACCTATACGTATTAAATGACTTTGCCCTAATTCACAGAGCTAGTGTGGTAGCAGAGCTGGGACTCAAATCCAGCTACTCACTCAAAATTCAGCATCCTTTCCTTTACACTTTAATGCTGTTTCCTGGTCGTGTTACTAGGTCCTCTCTATGTTTAGTAATTTATGATTCTAACATACAAAGTAAAAAGTGATTGACTCTAGTCTTTCTGTCTTTACTTTGACCTTTGCATGACAAGGGAGAGAGGCTGAGACAAGAAAAAGGAAAGGGGAATAAACGGAGGGAAGGAGAGAGAGAGAGAAAGACAGAGAGATTGGGATTTTCTGATTCTTATTAGAGATGTAAACTGTTTATGACCCAATAAGCAAGATATAAGGTAATCTAGTAATTTAAGCCTTATTTTCAATTTGCCAGTAAGCCTGAAATGAAAAGTACATGGTAGTAAGTAGGCAAAGGGACCATGGTTTTCTCCAAATTCAAATGGGTTCATTGTTATGGTCCTTTGTTGTATTCCAGTCTTGTGTTATACTTTGCCAGAGAACTAATTAAGAATGGTTTGCTAAAATTAAGATGTGATCAGTTCTGTTCCTTTTTCAGTTGTGCAAAAGATTTAAAAGACCTGTGTTCTAGTGATGACTGCTACTTTACTAACTTTTGTCCTGGGGCAAGTCACTGCACTTTCTGAATTTCCATTTTTTCATGATAAATTAGAAAATGGACTAAATGATCTCTAGGACCACTTGCAGCCCTGACTTAATGGTTTCTAATGTTTCTCCCTGCACCATACTCAGTATTCTGGGTTCCAAGATTGTTTCCAGCCAGCCTTAACATTCTATATTTAAGGTTGCATAGTTTTACAATTCTATGAAACTTTTTTTTTAATTTAGAAAAGAAATCTGGCAGATACCTGCCCTGTAGCAGATGCTGCAATGTTTATTTACCAAGCTGTAGAAAAACCAAGAGCTGAAAACCCTAGGGTGCTTATGGAATTTTGCTATTTGGAAGAATTTTGTGAATTTTACTCTAATTGATTGCCAGACAGCTTGTCTGCACTCAGAAGCTGACAAGAAGGAGACACATGGTACTTTTAAACATTGTTTCTGGGTAAAAATAAATGCTGAAAAAGAATCAAAACCTGTTTTCAAGGCATCAAGATTCTACCTCTTCAACTTGCATCAACCTAGGCCTTTGATAGGCAAAATACATTTGAATTATGTCCCCTCTTCCCTCCTCCCACCCCCTCCCGTAAGTCATCTCATAGAATCTTCCTACTTTCTTTCCAGTGAACAGGAAAATCTTGCCTTACCAACTCTAAATATGTTATGCTTCAGGCAAAGTACTTTTTTTACAGAAAGATTTGCCTGTCATAAACTATTTAGGGAATTCAATAAGATCATTGGCACAGTAGACTCAGAACCAGGTTATAGTTTTAAGAGCTTTGGGGAAATAAGGAGGTCTCTGAACCTATTATAGTCAAAGGCCTCAACCTTGGCTTTTAACAAATAGAATTATAGATTTTTCAGACTGAAATAGATCTTGGAATGTAAACTGAATGTAGAATGGCAGATCTGGAATGGACCTAAAAACAATCTAGTGCAACTCCCTTATTTTACAGGTGAGGAAAATGCTGCCCAGAAAGGTGAAGTGAATAACATGGTCACTGTCAAAAAGAGAGTTTTGTCTTGGATTGTGGCCTGGATTTCACGTCCCTAGTGGCCAAGACGAGGGCCTTTACCTCTCTGTTACTTATGTAGAACTGAGGACTGTCACAGGAGTGGACTAAATGCTGAATAAGAGCTTGTTTATTGGATAGATAGAGCAGTTTTCCTCAGCACAGAGAGGTTTTCATGTTCTCAGGAGTAAGACCGGTGAGGGTAGGAATACAGAAAGAAACTGGTCTGTGAAGACATTCAATCTAAGAAACGTTTTTTAGAGATCTGCTGTGTGCCAACAACTGTAGTGAATACTGGAAACAAGGACAAAAATGAAACTTCCCTGCTCTTCAGGGAGCCACGGGAAAGATTAAAGCTGAAAACCTGTTTTACCGTGTAGTGGGGAGCACGCTGGAGCAGGATCGGGTCCTTATCCTGAGTATGACTTCTCCATCTAGATGTTCTCTCCTACTTTGTGGTTGTGTAAACAAGTGAGTTAACTTCTTGAATGAAGTCCTAGATTTTTCATCTCCCGCATGGGGATACTTACACTCTTGTTCTCATGGGGGTTTATGGAAATGAAGCGGAATATTGAATGCAAAACGCTTTGTAGCCATAAAGCTCCATATGTTTGTGAGATACTAAAATTATTTCTTTTAGAAATCACATTCGAAGAGCATGTGGACAATGCAGAGCCACTGTATCTCCTTTAGGTATCCCTTTTGCTTGGCATTGTCATCCAATCTTATTTCTGCATTAATGCTCAGAGGCACCTTATAGTATTATTCACTAGGGATTGAATTAGACATATATAATCCATGAGTGACCTCCTTTGCTTTTCCCTAGGAATGCCAACTTTAATATCACACACACACACACACACACACACACACACACCCTGCTCTCATAACATCAACAGGACATGAAATATAGATGCTCACAACTAAAAGAGAAGAACATAAAATGCTTAGTAAGGAAACTTAGAACATAGGACATAGACTGGTATAGCTAGAAGAGATCTTAGAATAGGGAATATTAGAGCTGTAAATTTCTTTAGAGATCTAGCCCACTTTCATTTTACATATGAAAAGCTGAAACCATGAAAAGGGAAATTACCTACTCAAGGTCACATAGCAAGTTAATAGGCAAGCCAAAACCAGAACCCATGTCTTCAATTTCCATTCCCTTACACTAAGTGCTCTTTGTACAACAGTGTGTTGGAAGCTTTTATTTATCTCTAAATGGCATAATGGAGTAAAGACCTTTTACATTAAGACTATATAAATGTCATTGCATGGAATTGTTCCCACAGAGTACATCACAAAGGATTGCTGAAGTTAAGGGGTAGTTGGCAGTGTCTTCAAATATCTGATGAGCTGGAAGAAGAATTTGGCTTGTTCTATATACAACATAGAACTAGGACCAAGGAGTGGAAAGTTTTAGGGAATAACTTCAGTTGAATGTAAGATAAAACTTTATAGCTATTAGAACTGTTCCACTATGAAATGAGCTAACTTGAGGGTAGCAGAAGCAAGCTGTCTGTTACTAGAAATGTTCTTAATAACCACTTGTCCAGGATATTATAATGGGAATTCCAATATGAGATGGGGGCTAGACTAAATAATCTCTGAGAGGAAAAACAAATTATCCCAGAATTTAGAAAAACTCTTATCTGTGGACAGTACCATTTCCAGATAATCAAACCTGCCCTGTCACTCAAAAACTAAATGACCAATATATAATGTTTATGCAGAACCACCCAGTAAACCTATATACTATAGCACTAGGCTAGTCTAGTAAATAATTCCTAAGGTGAAGACTGATCCTTCCCCCTCCCCATTATCTCTTGAATTTGGTCTGGTTCTAGGTCAAACCTAGGTATAGGTTATAAACAAGGGGGATTCCTGGAATTAGAGTTGGGGATCATAGGATATCCTGAGTAGGTCAAGAGTTACCTCAGAAAGACTGGTCTTAAAAGTGATAAAAGATAGAAATAGTGTTTGAGGGAAGGCAGAAAGATTGGAAAATTACTATACCATTGATAGATAGTGTTATACATGAGTTAAGCCATTCTAGAAAACAAATTGAAATTATGAAAGAAAAATTACTATTCATTCCTACCCTTCGACCAAGCAATCCCCGCAAAATGATCAAAGACAGAAAGGCCCTATATGTCCCAAAGTGATCATAACAACACTTTTTATAATACCAAAGAATTAGAAACAACGTGTATGTCCACTGTTTGGAAAATAGCTAAATAAATTGAGGTATATGAATGTAATATTGCCATGCCGTAAGAAACAACCAATGTGAGGAATTCAGAGAAATATGTGAACAATTGTGTGAAGCGATGCAAAATTTTTAAAAGAACTAGGACAATAATGACTATAATATAACCAAAAACAATACTAAAAAGCAGCTGCTCAAATGTGGATAGAGTGCTGGAGCTGGCCTATTCAGACTCTGCCCCTGACACTGACTCTGTGACCATGGACCAGTCATTTAACTTTAATCTGCCTCAGTTTCTTCAACTGTAAAATGGGGATGATAGCACCTCCCTTCCAGGATTATTTTGAGGATCCAGTGGGATATTTGTAAAATACTCTGCATGGTGCCCACCCCATAGCAGGTACTTCATATTTGTTCCCTCCTTCCCTTTTTGAGTCTCATTTTCCCCATTTGCAAAATAAGGGGGTTGGACAGAATGTACCACTGGAGTCCCTTCTGTCTCTACATCTATGATCCCATAACTAATCATGGCCCTGGAAAATAAACAATGAAACACTTTCCTCCTTTCAACTGAGAAGTGGCACAGGAGTAAAATATTCCGTATACTGTCAGGCATGGTGTCTTTTCTGGTTAGTTTGAACTGGTTTTCTTTTGTTACAAGAGAGTGTTTTAAAAATAGGTGTGGAGGCAATTAAGAAGTTGTAATTTGTTGTTGTCGTTGTTGTTTAAAGAGGCATCAGTTGGTACAGAGTAAAGAACATTGACCCTGTTATCAACCAGTCTGTATTCAAATTCTAACCCTGATGCATATTACTGACTTTGTGATCTTAGTGGGTAAATCCCTTGACTTCCCTGTTCCTCAGTTTCCTCATCATTAAGATGAGGGAATTGGATAAATAGTTTCTGAGGACCCTTACAGTTAAGGTTTACAGTCCTTGGAGGTTTTTAATTTTTTTTTTAATTTAAAAGACCATGCACCCAAGGTTCTAGAAACAGGGTTCAATTCAATTATACATATATTTATTAAACAACTAATATGTACAAGGTCCTGCACTAGGTCCTTTGTGGGGTGGGGGTTGTGTGGGGTGAAATAAGCCTTGGGATCTACCTTAAGACAGTTTACAATCTATGAAGGGCCTTAAGACATTTGCCATGATGACCTTGAGAATATGAAATATGCAAAGGGAAGAGCCATATAAAATGCTATGAGAAGTTTAAAGTGGAAGAAATTATTTTTAGCTGGGGGATCAGGGAAGGCTTCCAGAAGGAGGGAGCCCCTGAATTTTCTTTTGAAGTTAGGAGACTGCTTTAAAGTAATGGTGTCAAAATCAAATAGAAAAGGAGCCCTAAAGACCTGTTAACTTAGAAAATCACAAATTATATTACCTATATTATATTGCACTTTTACTTATTTTGTTAAAATCTCCCAATTACATTTTAATCTGGTCCTTTGCAGACTACTGAGTTTTATATCTCTGCCTTAAAGAATAGAGGTGGGAGGAAGAGAATTCCCGTTATGGAGTTGAGAGAGGGCTGGATATGAGACCAGTATTAGCAAGCAATCCAACCAATTTATCTTGAATGTCAGCATGTGTGAGCTAAGACTTCAAAAGTTGTATATTTGAAATTAATAATTTTTTTAAAAATAAATTAATAAGTTTTTTAAAAGAAAAAAAAGTTGTATATTTGGGCCAGGCTAGGAGAATTTTGGAGGTAAAGCTAAGTATATGCTTTATTTAGTAGGCAAGCGGCATTTTCAAAAGTTTTTGATCAAAGAGAATTAACATGATCAAAGCTGTTCATTAGGAAGATTGCATAAGCAGAGTAAGATGAATTTGAAAAGGGAAATGAGGGGCGGCTAGGTGGCATGGTGAATAGAGCACCCTGCAGTCAGGAGCACCTGAGTTCAAATCCAGCCTCAGACACTTAACCCTTACTGGCTGTGTGACCTTGGGCAAGTCACTTAACCCCAATTGCCCTGCCCTCCCCGCTCCAAAAAGCAAAAAAAAAAAAAAAAAAAGAAGAAGAAAAGGGAAATGAAGTGGGTGGTACCTTAGAGACTCATGGCAATGAGAATGGAGACACAGGAGATACTCAAGGGGTTCTGTGACAAGAGCATCAGAACTTTGCAACCAATTATTTTGGGGGCATAGGGTAAAATAAACCGAGATTTACCCTTCTTGAACCTGATTTTTCCTACATTTGATAAATGTGTTGCTTTGCCTTGGTTTGTAGTAGAGCATTCAGTTTTCAGGACTGAGCTATCTCCCTAGGGCTTTTGTTCCACAGAGCCAGGCAAATTACAACCTGCTGCCTCGAAAGGAAAATCTTTGGGTTTTTTCTTTAGTTTTAAAAATATTTTAATGAGTTTTCACACCTTAAGTGTCAAAGTGAATTTTTCCAGGACTATTTTGTCAAAAAAAAAAAAAATCTGAAAGTCTTAGTAATTAGTCTTGTCTCTATACTGAGGAAAGCTCTCCAGTAAAGCTGAGATGGAGTTGACAATAATGAGGTTGGACAAACCCCCATTTAGATCGACAGTTGTTGATAGTGGAAAAGATACCCACAAATCTGGGGGGGGGGAAGCTGCTTTGGTGACCACGGTAGAAGACTGCTGTAGGATCATTTTTGTTTCAGGTTGTGGAATCCTCATGTTTCAAAAGGGCAGAGGATGAAGAATTATTGGAGCAGAGCAAATTGGACACAGTGCAGCTGGTGTAGAGAGAATAATGGAACAAGCATGACTTGGGGCATGAAAGACTGTGAATCCTCATTGCTGTTATGAATCTTAGACTCGTAGTATGTCAGATGGAAGAAACCGAAGCGTATAAAACAGAATTTTAGAACCTTTAACAGACTTAGCAAAGAATTTCCGAATTCCAAGGAATCTCTGAGATCATCTAGTCCAGGGGCTGGCCAACTGTGGCCAGGGGACACAGGAGCTAATTTCTACTTGTCTTAGCTTGAGGGCCATATAAATCAGGCAGCAATCTTCAGTTTGCTCACTTCTGATCTAGTCTAACACCCTTATTTTACAGATTAGGAAACTGGATCCTAGAAAATTGATTTGCCCAAGGATAATATATCACTAGTCTGTTCAATGATCTTTTTACTAATAGCTAGCATTTGTATAGCACCTAATGTGTGCTAAGCACTATACAAATATTCTTTCAATGGATCCTCACAAGTGACCTTGGGAAATAGGTGCTATTATTATCCCTATTTTATAGTTTGGGAAACTGAGGCAAACAGAGATTAAATTACCTCTAGAGTGGCATAGCTCGGAAGTTTTGAGGCTAAATTTGAATTCACGTCTTCCTGATTCCAGACCCAGCACTCTATCCATTGTGCCATCTAGCTGCCCACTATATATTTATTGCTTGTCTAGCTTTATCTCCATCTTTGAAATAGCCTTCTAACTAGTTGTCCTCTCCCCTTCCCAATTCATAGTCCACACAGTCTCCAAAGTGATCTTCCTAAAGCACAGGTGGGGCATGTCACTCCTGTGCTCACAAAGCTTCAATGAATCCCAGTTGCCTCCAGGATAAAATACTAACTCCCCAGGTAATTAAATTCCTTCATAATCTGATTTTGACCTACTCTTTCTCATGCACCTAAGGACATTCTCTTATCCAGTGATCCTGTTCCACTTCAGTCCCTTGACAGTTCAGCCAAACTGTCTCTCCTTCTGTTCCTCACTAAAGACATTTCCTTTCCTTTTCTTTGCATAGGCCAGCCCCATTCTGTTAGCAGACATTCTCCTCAGTTCCACCTTCAAAGCTCACCTCAAGTGTCACCTCCTACTTGAGATCTTTCCTGATATCCTGACTACTATTGCCACTCTAAAGTCACTTCTAGCCCCATTCTTTGCTATGTGTGCTAGAATTCCTTCCAACTTTAAGTATTGATGAGCCTATAACCTGTAAAGAAGTACCATGATATCCTGGGAAGAGATCTGGTCTGTGAGTCAGAAGTCTTTGGTTCAAATCTTGACTCTCTTAATTGCTAACTATGTGACCTTGGGCACCTCACTTTAGTAGATCTAAGTTTCCTCATCTCTAAAATAAGGATTGTAATTCTACAACCTTCCTCACAGGATTTTTTTGTTTTTGAGAGCACTCTGTAAATAGTAAAACGCTATGGAATTATGCTTTATTATTATTGTTATTATTACAACACTAAAAACATGTTTACCAATATCAAGAGTGTTTCTGAAAGCAGTTATAGACCAGTTGGCAAAATAATGACCCATCTTCTTTGAACCATGCCTTTGAAGGTTAACTTCACCAGGAGGTAATGTGTGTACTTTCATGTTTGTGCTCTCTCTCTCTCTTTCTTTCTCTCTGTCTCTCTCTGTATATAAATATAATATAATTATATTGGTTGTACATATATGTGTATAATTATACATATATAATTATATATACTGATATATGCATACATATGTGAAGTGTTATATTCTGTTTTCCATATTTATATAATCTGCTTAGGCAAATACATGTATATAACTTGTGAAAGTGGAGAGTTTTTATACAAATGTCTGAATATCAAAGCAAAAATAAACTTTGGATGCATTTTAGAAGAAAGACTTTCATAAAACTCACAGTAAAATCTGATCTTTTTTCCAACCCTGGAGCAGACTGATAACCCCTTAAATTTTCTTCCTGGCCTCATTTCACCACATTCAGCTCTTCCTTTCTTATATGAATTAATTTGGTCTGAAATGTAAATGTATTCACTGAACTCATACTGAGAAGTCACACTCTGGATGAGGATATACTCTGACAAATCTTTTTCCTGGGCAGAAAGAAAGTAAGCCGTTCTTCCTTTGCCCTGACTGGAGCCAGGCACACTAAGTCATGATTAAACAAAAAATTAAAATTCCATTTCTGTATGAGACAAAATTTGACTGTTGGAATGCTAATTGATTTCTGTAGTGGAATATTAAGTTAAAAACCCCCAGACAACAGAAAAATTATTTACAGGAATCAGTCTGAATCTATTTTATATTTATTAATATACCTTCCACATTTATTTTGTGCCCCCCCCCAACTTGGCACCCCAGATGCTTAATTTCTGTCTCTACCTCCCTGCTCATTTGCTATAGCAAAATGAGGTCTGGGAACCAAAAATAAAAATAAAGAAAAAGAAAAGAAAAAGGTGTTTTGAACATCAGACTCAGAGACAGAATGCCCTAGGTTAATGTCTTTTAACTCCAGGGCCATTGTCATTTTTACTACTAGCCCAGACGTATAATAGCTTGACCATGGACAAGTTATTTCCTTCCCTGAGCCTTAATTTACTCAGCAATGAAACTGAGATAAAGATTCCTGCCCTTACTAAATTGCTGAAGCATTATTCTTAAGAAAGGGCTTTATAACCTCTAAAGCACCATAAAAATGTGAGCTATCATTTGAATTTTAGAACTCTCAGGAATAACATATACATTCAATTGGGTGTAGAAATCTCTCTTACCCTATAGGAAAGCAGGATGGGAAGAGGATAAGAGAAGTGGGGTGGGGGCTGATAAAAGGAAGGGTGCTTTAGGGGAGGCAATAATCAGAAGTGAAACACTTTTGAAGATGGACAGGGTGAAAGGAGAATGAGGGTAGAATAAGCAGGGGAAGAATAGGATGGTGGGAAATATACAGTAATTATAACTAGGAGAAAATTTATAGCAAATTTATCTGATAAAATGATACCTCATTTCTCAAATATGTAGAGAACGGAGTCAAATTTATAAAACTTAAAAGTCGTTCCTTAGTTGATAAATGTTCAGAGGATGTGAATGGGAAGTTTTCAGATAAAGTAATCAAAGCTAGCTATAGTCATATGAAAAAAATGCTCTAAATCATTATTGATTAGAGAAATGCAAATTAAAACCACTCTAAGCTACCACCCCATACCTGTTAGATTGACTAATATGATGGAAAAGGACAATGACAAATGCTAGAGGGAATGAGGGAAAAATGAGACACTAATGTATTATTGGTAAAGCTGTAAATTGATCCAACCATTCCGGAGAGCAGTTTGGAACTATGTTATAAAACCATGCATACCCTTTGACACAGCAATACTACTACTAGGTCTGTATTCCAAAGATATTTTTTTAAAAATAAAAAGGACTTATGTACAAAAATATTTATAGCATATCCTTTAGTGATGGCAGAGAATTAAAAATGAGGGGATGCCCATCAGTTGGGGAATGGCTGAACAAGTTGTGTTATATGATTGTGATAGAATGCTGTTGTGCTATAAGAAATGACAAAGAGGATGCCCTCAGAAAAGCTTGCAAAGACATGAACTAATGCAAAGTGAAATGAGCAGAACCAGAACATTGTACACAATAATAACAATATTGTATAATGACTGTCAATGATTTAGCTATTTTCAGCAATACGATGATCTAAGACATGTCTGAAGGACATCTGATGAAAAGTGCTATCCATCTCCAGAAATGAACTGGTGGAGTCTGAATGCAAATTGAAGTATACTTTTTTTTAGACTTTTTTTGGGGAGAGTTTTTTTCTCTGTATATTCTTTCATAATATGACTGACATGGAAATATGTTTTGCATGACTGCACCTATATCAAATCGCTTGCCTTCTTAATTGGGGGGAGCATGGCATGAGAAGGAGGAAAAGAATTTGGAGCTCAAAATTTTTTAAAAACTAATGTTTTTACATGTATTGGGAGAAAAAATAAAATATTAATTTTTTTTAAAGAAAACTTTCCCTAAGGGTTTTCCTCTCTTCGCTCTTTACAGCATTCATTCCATTAAGTCTGTGAACCTGTGCATGTGGATAGTCCCTCCAGTGATATAAATCATATTGCATTCATGTTGGTCCTTCTTACATAACAGAAGGAAGTAGTATGGTGTCATGGATAGTGAGTGCAGCGAACACAGCAGCAGCAAGACCTGAATTCAGATTCTCCCTTTGTAAAATAAAAACGTTGGATTGTTGAATCTTTGTTTTTATTTTTTTTCTCTCACTTAATAGTTTTATTTTTTTCAGTTACACGTAAAGATAGTTTTCAACATTCAGTTTTATAAGATTTGTAGTTCCAAATTTTTTTTCTCCCTCCCCTCCCCACCCCACTCCCCAAGACAGCAAGCAATATGATAGAGGCTATACTTGTACAATCATGTTAAACATATTTCCACATTAGTCATGATGTGAAAGAAGAATCAGAACAAAAGGGAAAAACAATGAGAGAAAAAAAGAGAGAGAAAATATGAAGTATAGTTTGCTTCAATCTGCATTAAGACTCCAGAGTTCTTCCTCTGGATATGGATAGAATTTTCCATCATGAGTCTTTTGGAATTGTCTTAGATCATTGCATTGCTGAGAAGAGGTAAGTCTATCAAAGTTAGTCATAGTACAGTTTTGCTGTTACTCTGTAGAATGTTTTCCTGGTTCTTGGCTTGCTGAATCTTTTAAGGTCCCATCTCACTCTAAGTCTGTGAACCTGTGACTCTGGCCTACCTCTTCCCATAAGGTCCCTGCAAGGGAATCTAGTTAATGTGCTGAATTCCTTCCTTCAGTTCTCTGGATATCCCCAGCATACCAATGAAGCACCTGGATTATCCATCATTATTTCTTATTGTCACTGTGTGACCAACCTTCTTTTTCAGACATATATTTCCTTTTTGTCAAGGTTCTTAACTTGGGACCTGTAGACCCAGTGGGTCTATAGATTTCAGGGAATCAATGAACTTGTATGGGTAAAAAAAATTACATGTTTAATTTCAGTAACCTCTAACTGAAACTTCCTTCAACTAAGAACATAGACAACAAACCTTATTCTGAGGAGTCCACAAATTTCTCCAGACTGCTCAAAGGGATCATGACACAAAACCAGTTAAGAACTCTTGTTTTATGACATCCTTTACACTTTATAATTCTTTGTAATCCCATGAATATAGTGTTTTCCAGCTGCTTACACACACCATGAGTCTTTCCATTGCCTTCAGGATGATTCAACTTCAATATTCTTTGGCAACTGTAGTGTTCTGCAACTTGTGGGCATATCACTTCATGAGAAGAGAAGGAATTTTAAAGAGATAGGCCTTTGTTTCAGGAAGAAGTATAGTATCATTAAATGAACTTTATAATTTCCTACTCTTCGTCCACTTGATTTTTCCTGTGTGAATCATTTGGTCAAATTATTTTGAGTGATTATGGATTTCACTTAGGAGGCTTTGAAGCATACCAGGACCTGATATAATTAGCACGGTATCATCCACAGATGGGCAGTGAGATGATATAGGGGATGGAGTGCCAAGCCTGGCATCAGGAAGAGTCATCTTCATGAGTCCAAATCTGGCCTCAGACACTTACTAACTGCTTGACATTGGGCAAGTCACTTAAACCTGTTTGCCTCAGTTTCCCCATCTGTAAAATGAACAGGAGAAGGAAATGGCATACCACTCTAGTATCTTTGCCAGGATCTAGATGGGGTCACAAAGAGTTCACACAGCTGAAGATGACTAAACAACAACATCCACAGATACCTACTGGAGAATTTCACCATCTCTATGGAATCTTTTTTTTTTTTTTGCATATGGTCTCAGAATTATTTGTCCTCTGTGACAGTGATGAATAATTGGTGGCAATGTGTCTCCTTGTCTGTGATTTAATTCATGTTAAGGATCAGAAGGTAGTTGAAGAAAGGTATCTCTTAATAGTTTTAAAAGTATATGCGTGAGAAACACCTTGGAGAAGAGCCTTTAAGACAGCATTTTGTTCTGTTGAATCAAATGGGATTTTTGTTTCTTGTATTTGTTTGGTTTTTTTGGTAGTATATTATAAACACAACAGTCTTGTATTCTTTATATCTTTTGGTCAGTTATGTAATGGTGAGATATGTTCTACCATGGAAGATTGTTTATAAAAGCCTTCCTGTTCCCTTTGCCAATGAGTGTTATAAATACTCACTGATTAAATGAGTTTTCGGGTACCTGATAAACATTGCTTGAAAAGAAGTTTTCTTTAAAGGAGTTGGGTTTGTAGTGTTTCTTCATACGTTTGATTCCTTTTCCCTTTCCTGATTATGGTAATGTATTCTTTTAGGGACAACAGAGAAGACCAAGGAAGGACATCTATTTTGGAGATGGCCAAAGGAGAAAAGACTGGCACGATAAAGAAGCAATTAGAAAGGATGCTGAACGAGTAGGTATGGACAACCATATTTTCAGTTTTCTCAGCTAAGACATTCTGCATTCTGTGTCCTGAGGTAGGATGACTCTGAGGGCAGCAGGGGAAGAGGACGAGCAGTTTCATCACCTTGGAAAGGCAGTTACCAAGATGAGGTAGAGATTTCCCTTAGTCCTGTTTCTACAAAAAGTTCTCCCTGTTTCTGACTCCAGAGAAACCTGAAAGTGTTGACACCCCAATATGACATATACCACATCAAGACTTCTGATTGGTTGGTATAATCCCTCCAGGTCTAACAGTGACACAGCGAAAGGTGATGTTCTCTTGTGGTATACTCTTTCCTTATATATTCTGTTGGTAGCAACTTAAGTGCAACATGGTTCCTAGAAAGTTCCTAGACCTGGAGTCAGTAAACCCGGGCTCTAGTCCCAGCTTGACCACTTCCTCCTTCTGTGAGCTGCAGTTTCTTCATCTGTAGAATGGTGATGATAACAATAGCTGACATTTACCAATGGGCAGGTAATTCCAAGAGCCCTGGATATAGCATTGACCCCCATACCATCAGCCCCATTTCCAGCCCAGCCAACCCATTTTCCTGAGAAGCCACCCTTGGGGAGATGTGACTGTGACCTCTCTATTCGCTCTGCAGGTGCTGCCATCCCTGCCTTGCCATCAGAGCCCTTGACATGATTAAATGAGTCCACATAAGAAAAAGGTCTTATCAATAGAAATAGCTTTTAATAAGGCACACTTATTTTTTTTAATAAATTTATTTATTTATTTTTAGTTTCAAACATTCATTTCCACAAGATTTTGAGTTACAATTTTTTTCTCCCCATCTTTCCCCTACCTCCACCCCAAAATAGCAAGCCTACTGAATACCCTTCCCCCAATCTCTTCTCTCTTATATCCTCCCCCATCACCCCCTTAACTTTCTAGTAGGGCAAGATGGATTTCTATACCCCAATGCCTGTATATCTTATTTCCAAGTTGCATGTAAAAAAACATTTTTTTTTAAAACTTTTGAGTTCCAGATTTTTTCCCTTCTTCCTTCCTCATGTGCCCTGACTGGGAAGATAAGCAATTCAATATAGGTTGTACATGTGTAGTTACCCAAATAATTTCCATAGTAGTTATATTCTGAAAGACTAACTATATTTCCCTCCATCCTATCCCACCCCCGACTTTTTCTATTTTCTCCTTTGACCCTATCCCTTTTCAAAAATGTTTGCTTCTAACTACCCTCTCCCCCAATCTGTCCTCCTTTCTATCATCCTCCCTCTTATCCCCTACCCCCCTATTTTCCTGTAGGGTAAGATACCCAATTGAGTGTTTATGTTATTCCCTCCTTAAGCCAAATTCAATGAGAATAAGGTTGTCCCATTCCGTTTCACCTTCTTGCTCTTCCCCTCCATTGTAACAGTTTTCTCTTGACTCTTAGATACCTTAATCTATCTCTCCCTTTCTCCTTCTCCCAATAAATTCCTCTCTCACCTCCAGATTTTATTTTTTAGAAATCATCCCTTCATATTCAACTCATCCTGTGCCCTCTGTCTATGTATATATGAACATACATATGCCCATACTCACATATATATTTATATACACATAGACCCTCCTATAAATACATATATATATATATATATATACATATATATTCCCTTCAACTATCTTCATGCTGAGAAGAGTCTTATGAGTTACAATTATTGTTTTTCCATATGGAATATAAATAGTTCAACTTTAATAAGATCCTTATGATTTCTTTTTCCTGTTTATCTTCTCATGCTTCTCTTGCTTCTTGTATTTGAAAGTCAGATTTTCTGTTCAGCTCTGGTTTTTTTTCATCAAGAATGCTTGAAAATCCTTTGTTTCATTGAATGACCATATTTTCTCCTGTAGCATTATACTCAGTTTTGCTGGGTAGGTGACTCTTGGTTTTAGTCCTAGCTCCTTTGACCACCAAAATATCATATTCCAGACCAATCGATCCCTTAATGTACAAGCTGCTAGGTCTTGAGTTATCCTGATTGTGTTTCCACAGTACTCAAATCGTTTCTTCCAGGCTGCTTGCAGTATTTTGTCCTTGACCTGGGAACTCTGGAATTTGGCTACAATATTCCTAGGAGTTTTCTTTTTGGAATCTTTTTCAAGAGGCAATTGGTGAATTCTTTCAATTTCTATTTTGCCCTCTGGTTCTAGAATATGAGGGCAATTTTACTTGATAATTTCTTGAAAGATGGTGTCTAGGCTCATTTTCTGATCATGGCTTTCAGGTAGTCTAATAACTATTTATCTCTCCTGGTTCTATTTTCCAGGTCATTGGTTTTTCCAATGAGATAGTTTACCTTGCCTTCTATTTTTTCATTTGTTTGGATTTGTTTTATAGTATCTTCATTTCTCATAAAGTCATTAGCTTCCACTTGCTCGAATCTGATTTTGAAGGAGTTATTCTCTTCAGTGAGTTTTTGAAATTCCTTTTCCATTGGGCAAATTTGACTTTTTAAGGCATTCTTCTCACTGGCTTTTTGGACCTCTTGATATTTGAGTTAGTCTTACTTTTTTTTTCACCTACTTTATTCTTTTTTTTTTAGTTCCTTTTTATTATTTTTCAAATGCTTTATTAACTTCTGATTTACATCATTTATTTCTGCCAGATTTTGAGTTACAAATTTTCTCCCCGTTTTTCCCCTACCCACCACCCCAAAATAGCAGCCCCACAGGATATCCCCTCCTCCAATCTGCTCTCTCCCATATTTTCTCCCATACCCTTTTCGACTTTTCCAGTGGATCCCTATGCCCCAGTGCCTGTATATCTTATTTCCCAATTACATGTAAAATAGTATTAATAATAGTATATATATATATGTGTGTGTGTGTGTGTATCTATATATATATATATTTGATTTTAAAACTTTGAATTTCAGATTCATTCCCTTCCTCTCTTGTTACCATCCTTACTGGGAAGATAAGCAGTTCAGTATAGGTTGTACATGTGTGGCTAATGCAAAACAGTAACATAGTAGATATATTGTAAAAGACTGACTATATTTCCCTCCCTCCTATCCTACCTCGCACCTGTTCTATTCTCTACTTTGATCCCATCCCTTTTCAAAAGTGGGTGCTTCCAACTTCCCCACCCCCCAGCCTGCCCTCCCTTCCATCATGCCCCCTCTCACCCTCTTCCCCCCCTACTCTCCTGGAGGGTGAGATACCCTATTTAGTGTGTATTTCATTCCCTCCTCAAGCCAAATTCAATGGGAATAAAGTTGACCCATTCCCTTTTGCCTTCCTATTCTTCCCCTCCATTGTAACCATTTTCCCTTGCCTCTTCTATATGAGATAGTTTACCCCATTCTGTCTCTCCCCATCTCCTCTCATTATATTCCTCTCTCACCTCTTAATTTCACCTTTTAAGTATCATCCCTTTCTGTTAAATTGGTCCTGTGCCCTCTATCTATGTATACCTGTAAACATATATAGACACATTCATGTATTCATATGCCCATATACCCTCATATATAAACATATATTTTTTTATTCCCTTCAACTACTGAGAAAAGTTTCATAAGTTACAATTATTGTTTTTCCATGTAGGGATGTTAATAGTTCAACTTTGATAAGTTCCTTATGATTTCCCTGTTTACCTTCTCATGCTTCTCTTGCTTCTTGTATCCAAATGTCAAAATTTTCTATTCGACTCTGGTTTTTTAAGCAAGAATGCTTGAAAGTCCTCTATTTCACTGAAAGACTATGTTTTCCCCTGAAACATGATACTCAGTTTTGCTAGGTAGCTGACTCTTGGTTTTAATCCCAGCTCCTTTGACCTCTGGAATATCATATTCCAAGCCCTTCGATCCCTCAGTGTAGAAGCTGCCAGATCCTGGGGTATCCTGAATGTGTTTCCACAATATTCAAATCATTTCTTCCTGGCTACTTGTAATATTCTCTCCTTAATCTGGGAATTCCAGAACCTGGCTATAATATTCCTAGGAGTTTTCTTTTTGGGATCTTTTTCTGGAGGTGATCGGTGGATTTTTTTCAACCTCTATTTTGCCCTCTGGTTCTAAAGCATCAGGGCAGTTTTCTTTGAGAACTACCTGTAGAATGATTTCTAGGTTCTTACTTTGATCATGGCTTTCAGGTAGTCCTATAATTTTTAAATTATCTCTCCTGGATCTATTTTCCATGTCAGTGGTTTTTCCCATGAGATATTTCACATTGCCTTCTCTTCTTTCATTTGTTTGGATCTGTTTAACAGCATCTTGATTTCTCATAAAGTCATTAGCTTCCATTTGCTCCAATCTAATTCTGAAGCAATGATTCTCCTCATTGAGCTTTTGAGATTCTTTTTCCATCTGGCAAATTTGGCTTCTTAAGGCATTATTCTCCTCATTGCCTTTTTGATCCTCTTTTGCCATTTCAGTTAGTCTATTTTTTAAGGTGTAATTTTCCTCAGTCAGGCTGTTGACTCATTTCATAATTTTTTTGCATTGTTCTCATTTCTCTTCCCAATTTTTCCTCCTCTTATCTGCTTCTTAAGGTCCTCTATGGCCTGTAACCAGCTCGTATTTTCCTTTGAAACTTTTGGTGTAGGAGTTCTGACTTCATTGTCTTCCTCCTGTTCCATGCTTTGCTCCTTTTTGTCCCCATAATAGGAATATAATGTTGGAATCTTCTGTCTGCTTTGTTTCCTTTGCCTGGTCATGTCGCCCCTCAGTCACTTGACCCTTGGGCTTTTTACCACAGTAGGACTCTGCCACCAGACAGGGGAGCTTTCATCCCAAATGCCGGGGTTTTCTCAGCTGCCGGAAGTATTAGATGGGTGCCCTCTCTGAGGTCTCCACATGGTCTGGCAAGCTGGACACACCCCAGGACCTCCACCCTAGACTGCAATCCAGATCCAGGCAGGTTAAAGCAAGAGCGATTACCCCTCAGACTGGTGCTTGGTCCCCCTACACTCTGCAGGCCAGGAGCTGAAGCTGCCACATGGGGCTGGCTGGCTGTTTTGGCGTCTCAGGGGCTTCTCGCCCCTGGGGCAAAAGCCAATGCTCTCCCAACTACTGGGTCCCAAAATCCAGACCGCACTGACCTCTCACTTTGTCCTTCGCATCTATGTGTTGATAAATCTGGAAACTGCCACAGTTGCTGCTGATCTGGAGTCCCTCGGGCCAGCAGCTGGTCAGACCTGCCCTGGGGCTAAAACCTCAGCAGTGGAACTGGGCTCAGCTCCCAGAGCGCTGCGCTGGCCAATTTCTGCCGGCCTGCTGGGCTGTCCTCAGCAGGAGGTTAGCTTCTCTGTGTCATTTTGTGGGTTCTGAAGCTCCAAATTTTGTTCAGAGTCCCCTTTTTACATGGATTGGGGAAGGTGGAATCCTGAACAGCGGGGAGGTCCTGCTTCTACTCTGCCATCTTGACTCTGCCTCATCTTATTTTTTAAAGTGTTATTTTCTTCAGTGTATTTTTGGTCTCCTTTAGCAGGCTGTTTACTCTGTTTTAATGATTTTCTTGCATCATTCTCATTTCTTTTCCCCATTTTTCCTCCATTTTTCTTACTTGATTTTCAAAATCCTTCTTGAGCTCCTCCATGTCCTGTAACCAATTCATATTTTTCTTGGAGGCTTTTGATGAAGTTCTGACTTCACTCTCTTTCTCTCGCTCCATGTCTTGATCCTTTTTGTCCACAAAAAACAGGATTATATGGTCTGTTTGTGCTTCCTCTGCTTACGGATGTTGCCAGCCAATTACTTGACTTCTGAGCTTTTTGCCATGGTAGAACTCTGCTTCCAGAATGGAGAGAGCTTTGTCCCAAATCTCTGGGGTTTTCCCAGCTCCGGGACCTATTGTGGGGGTGCCTTCTCTGCAGCCCCCACAAGCTCCGGCTCACTGGCCACACACCCCAGGACCACCACTTATGCCCGCGATCCAGATCCAAGCAGGTCAAATCAAGAGCAGTTACCCTCTGAATGGTCGCTTGGTCCCCCTACAGTCTGTAGGCCAGGAGCTCCTGAGGCAGCCTCCACACCTCTGCCACTTCTCACCCCGGGGCCAGGGGCCAGACCACACTTTTCCATCTATCCCTGTTCCAACAGAGTTCCACATTGATCTTTTACTTTTTCTTTGGAGTTTATGGGTTGAGAAGTCTGGAAACCGCCACAGCTGCTGGTGATTCACTCTCTTGAAGTCTGCTCTGTCTGCCGCTGGTCGGGGCCACCCTGGGCCCAGAACCGGGCGGCTCACACAGGACTGCACTTGGCTCCAAGCTCAGTGCAATAGACCCTTCCTGCCAGACTGCCAGACTTCCTTCAGCGGGAGATTTGTTTCTCTCTGTCACTTTGTGGGCTCTGTAGCTCTAAAGTTTGTTTAGTCATTTTTATACATGTATTGGAAGTGATTGGAGTGGGAGCTCATGCCAAGTTTGTGCTTCTACTCCGCCGTCTTGGCTCCACCCCTCGTGAGGCACATTTCTTGTTAGTAGAAATAGCTTTGAAGAAGATACATTGCCATTTTCTTTGCCAGTTCACCATAAGCACTTTACATATGTGCAGTAGCCTTTACATCTGACTGGCGCCAGAAACTTACGCTGTGTGTTATCTCGTCCCATTTGTGTTGGTGCCTGAGAACAGAAAACGTCTTGCTTTTCCATTTTTATCTACAGGACTTAGCATGGTGCTTTGTACATTGAAAGTATTTAATCATTGTTTTTTTCTCATTTCATTTATAAACCAGTAGCCTGTATATCCACATTGTAAAGTTTACAAAATACTTTAAATACATACGATTCCCATAAGAGCCCTCAGAAGCAGCTACTACAGAAAGTATTAGGCTATTACACATATGAGGAAAATGGGACTCAAAGAAGGTAAACATCTTACCCATTCTCACACAGCAAGCAATAGTCTGAGGTAGAATTCTAACTTAGATCTCCTGGCTCTAGAGACCAGCTCTTTCTGATACGACTTTCCATCCCTTCCTACATCATAAGGATATTGTGAGGAAAGTTGTACACGATAAATTGCAATAGAAATAAAAACTATCTATTATTAATTTGGTGATTTTTTTTTTTTGCATTTTGCCCCTAGGAAATGGAGAACAAGGAAAGCCCTTTCCCCTAACAGATGCAGAACGAGTGGACCAGGCTTACAGAGAAAATGGATTTAACATCTTTGTCAGTGATAAAATTGCTCTGAATCGATCCTTACCTGATATCCGGCACCCAAAGTAAGCATACCTTCTTTTAAACTTTAATGAGTGTCTCATAATTCTTACTCAGATAACATCAAATCTCTGCTCAAAACCCCTGATTGTCTGAACACTGTTTATCAGATAAGATCACCTGTCATTCAGGATCCTTTATAATCTGGCTCCAGTCTCACTTTCCAGCCTTATCTTAGCATGGTCCCTTTTACCTATGCTATACCTCCGCCAAACTGGACTATCCACCAGTGCCTGTTTTCTGCCATCTCCTGTTCTTGGTGCTTTTGTTCATGCCATCTTTCATACCTAGAATGGAGTCTCTACACACCCACAGCCCAGTCAAAGATCGTTGAATTCTCTGCCTTGCTTTCAAGACCTATCAGGTGCTAGCTACCTCCTTCCCTGACCCCTACCTACCACCTTAGCTGAAAGCAATATCTTAATATTTTGTGTGGATCTCAGGCTTTCCTTATCATCAGACATTATAGTTATTTGTCTGTATATCTTATCCTGTCCTCCCATCCCCATAAGAGTGTAAGCTCCTTGAGAACATGCACTGTGTCTTATTTCATCTTTGTATACTGGGTTTTGCTCATAGTATGTTTTCTACATAATACATTATGTTCTTTTTTCAGTATTAGTGGGGTTGAAGCAAAGATTTCAAAGCCTCAAGACCATATTAAAGCTAAGGAGATTATAGTTTTTGATTTGGTTATTCAGTTGTCGTAGTCTAAGTGATAAAAAATAATCTGAGTGGTATAGTAGAAAAAGCAGTGGATTTCTAATCAGAAGAGCTAACTAAAAATCCCAGCCCTGGTACTTATTAGCTGAGTAATCTCAGGCAAGTTACTCAGTGTTCAGGGCCTCAGTTTGCTTATCTGTAAAATGAAGATAATACCTATTCTACCAGCCCTTCAGGATCCTTGTGAGGAAAGTGCTTTGTAAGCTATAAAATGGTAGAAAAAAAGTAAGCTGTTATTATAAATATAAACTTCCCTCCCAGTTCTTAGCAGATGTCAGTCAATTCTGCTGCTTAGATAGTAGCCCCTGCCCATAGAGGGAAGATGCAGTCTGTGGTTCTTTTTCTGCCAAGGCCCTGAGGGGTCCCTGCGTTGATATTTCTGTGGGCAGACAACAGTGTGGGGCTCTGCCTCTGACCTGCTACTAGTTTTCCGCCAGGCCCACCTTTCAGTAGTCATGTGGCTTAGCTGTTTTTAACATGACTAAATTTATTACTGTGGCCTGACTGAATATCAGTCAGTCTCAATAATCATTTTACCATTTGTAGCCCCTTATAAATTCCATATTCAACAGCTTAACTTTTTTCACATCATGATTTGTTGTCCCAAGAAAGAAATTCATTTGGGTTTATTTCAGTATAACTTCTTACCCTCCTAAACTAAATTTCACTTTTTCAACTGAATTGGAAGTAAGGAGATCTAAATTGTAATCCTAGCTCAGACACTAAAAATTATATTCCCTTGTGCAGATCACATGCCCTTTCTAGCACTCGGTTTTCCCAAGTTGCATTTATGGGTACAGTAGAGTTCTTAAGATTTCGTGAGAGAGCTGAAGACGGAGAGACTGGATCAAGAAAAAAGAGGAAAAGTATTAATAGTTCCAATAATATCTAAAATGGCTCCTTTTTAGTGGCAATGAACTAGAAATCAGGAGAGTGCCCATCAACTGGAGAATAGCTGAAAAAATTATGGTGTATAAATGTAACAGAATACTATTGTGCCATAAGAAATGATGAAAGAGACAGTTTCAGAGAAATCTTATATGAATTAATGTGAAGTGAGCAGAAAGAGAACAATTTAAACAATAATGACAGCATTATAAAGACAACCAACTTTGAAAGACTAAGAACTGTGATCATTGTAATGACCTACCACAATTCTGCATGCTTTTTACCTCCTGTCAGAGATGATGGACTTAGAGTGCAAAATGAGACATATTTTGGGATATGGCTCTTTCAGGAATATTTTTTACTTGATTAACCATTTTTGTTATGAGAGTTTGGGTTTTTTTTTCTTATTTTAATTAGCTGGGGGTAGGGATGAAAAAAATAGATTTTTATTCATTAAAAAATTTTTTTAAGATGGATTGGTTTCAGCTGGTGGTAGTAGGAAGATCAGAGAGAGAATGCTTTGTGGAAGAAAAGGTGGCATTTGAGTCTTAAAGAAAGGGAAGGATTTCAAAGAGTATAAATGGGAAACAAACATAAATCCATTGCAGAGATAGAATGTGACAGGTATAAGGAAAGGCATGAATGTGGGGAAAGACCTGTGAGTCACCCCCATTGGCTAAAACATTGAGAACTGGAAAAGTGGGAAGACAACAGATTGTGAAAGGTCCTGAATACCAGGCTAAGTACTTTAGAATCTTTCATAGACAATAGGGAGCCACAGAGGAGAAGATTATGCTGGTAACAGTTGAGAGGAAGTCAATACTTCAAGCTATTTCTGGATTCTTCCAAGACATGGACATGGGAGAATTTTTGATCAAAATACTTTGTAGGTGCCAGAGAGACCCATGACCCCAATCATTAAGCTGACCCAACCTTAACTTATTTTTAGTTCTCCTCTCCAGGAGGCTCAGCTGTGCTGAGCGATAGCTATAGCTAAGACATCAGCTGTGGGATCTACGGGGCTTATTAGAAGAGGGCCAGCTCCTCAGTGAGACTCTCTTCCAACATGGTGGGACAGGGAGCAGGCAGACTTTGTTAATGCCAGCTGGCCAGCTTTGCCATGCAGCACAGAGCCCAGATAGCTCCTCAAAGTTTCAAATCAGTAGGGCCAACCTGTTTCAATTCCATTTTCAGAGGTGGTTGTATTTACCAAGGCAGTTTCTGGAGAACAAGAGGCAGCTGGTAAAAACAAACAGCCCCTCAATCTAGTATCTGACACATGACTGCCAGAATTCAGTGTGTAGCTGAATAATGATGACAGTTCCACTGAAGACATTGTCTAAGCTAAAAGGAAATTGCACTTGTTCTTCATATACCCTAATTTGCCCACGAGTTTCCACTGTCACCTAGAAATAAAACTTCCCACTGGGGGAGGAGAAGCTCTTCAAAACATTTGTCAGCTTCTTTTTTTTTTTTCTGAAAAGCTTGGGTCCAGAAACTCCAGCGTGCCTGGTAACTGAAAAAGGGCCTTTTAGGCAGCACAGAGAAGGACTTCTGAACTATGAGGACCCTCCACATTAAAAAAAAAAGTATAATCATCTTTTGCTTTTAAATCACCTTCATTTCCAAATAGATCCCTCTCTCCTCCCCTCCTTTATCCAGCAAGCCATCTTTTGTAACAAAGAATGTTTTAAAGAGGAAAGAAATATAGTGCAGCCTAAGCAATCAACAAGCATTTAAGTGCATACTATATGCTAGGCACCATGTAAGCCCTGGAGTTAAATATACAGGCATCCTTCTAATGGAGGAGATCACATGTACATATATGTGTAAGTATATACAAAATAAATACAATATAATTTGGTCAGGGACTATACCATCAGCTGAGCTGCAGGGGGGATGTGGGGGGAGGTAGTAGGAGCAGGGGTCAGGAAAGGTTCATGTAGACTGTGGTGCTTGAGCTGAGTCTTGAAGGAAACCAGGGGTTCCGAGAGTTGAAGAAGAAGAGGAATTACATACCAGGCATGGGGGATAGCCAGTGCAAAGTCATGGGGATGGAGTGTTATGTTGGTAGAATATTGAGTAAAGCCAGTATGGCTGGATGGAAGATTGTGAGTAGAGGAGAAGAGTGTCATCGGCCTAGAAGGGTACATATTAAAAAGAGGCAGTGATGGGGCTGGCAGAGAGAGGGCGAGGATGACACATGATCAGACTTGTACATGAGGAAAATCAATCAAGTTTGGCTTTGTATGAAATATTCTATACCTATGGGCCTGAACTTGTGCAAAGCAGGAAGATGGGTAGATTTTCTCACATCTTCTTAAGAACAAATTTCATCTCAAGATATGGAAGGAAGGAAGGAAGGAAACAAGGAAACATTAAGCATCTACTATGGACTATAGACATCTGCTGTGTGAACTGTGCTATTAAACACTTTACAGAAATTATCTAAATGTCATCCTCACAACAACCATGGGAGGGAGGGGCTTTTATTCTCATTTTACAGTTAAGGAAACTGAAGCACAAGTTAACTAACTTACCGAAAGTTCCATGACTAGTAGGCTTCTACAGCGGGACTTAAACTCAGGTATTACTGACTCCAGGCCCAGCTCTCTCTCCACTGTGCCACCAGTGTTTGTCACAGTTAGCAGAAGGGAATATCAAGATGAAGTAGCAGAATGTGGCATACGGTGGAGAAGCAAACACTGATGTAAGGGACTTTAAACCATAGTCTTTGAACATAGAATATTAGAGCTGGAAGGAGAAGAGACCTTAGATTATCTGGTTCAGTCATCTTCTTTTACAGATAAGAATATTAAGGTCAAAAGGTTTGAAAAAAAGTCATACAAAAAAAAATATCACAATCTACCATACTAAAATTAAAGGGCATATTATCAGTACTATTTAAACTATCCCTTTTCCATCTGGGTTTATCAGTTCTTTACCCTCATTATAAACTGGTGGACTGCCATGGACAATTTTCTCCCTTTGGGTGGCTGTCTCTTCATTTACCTTACTGTAGTTACATCTTTCTATCTTTATGTGATTCTGTGGAATAAGGTGTATAGCTTCCAAATTGACTAATTTTGAGGTTTATATATATTAAAATGGTTAATACTGTAAATCTCTCTATAATAATTGTTAACAAAGTAATTTCAAGTTTTATTTGATTCTTTATTTTTTTTAAATTATCTTATTTGATCCTCTACTCTGCAGGTGAAGTTCCCAAATTTACATAGTTAGCTAACATCTGGGTTGCATAATTTTTAATTTTCACATTCCCAAGCAACTAGCACAATTCCTCACACATATTAGGTGCTTAATAAATGCTATCCAAATTCAATTGAAACCCAATTCTTACTCCAAGTTCATTCACTGTGGCCTTAAGTTATGACCGTTATCCTAGAGAAGCATCTATAAAAAGGAAACTAATATTTAACTGACATAAATGGCCAAGTATTAAAGGCATCTACATATTTGTTATTGGATGGAGTCAGTGGTTTAAGTTCATTTTTAAAATGATCCAAATACTTTAACATGTCAGAATCCTGTTACCTGAGAACTTGCTGAGTTTACAGCCCCCGGGGAGGCAAGAACTTAGTGTTTGACAGCCAGTTATTAACATTAGGTGTGATTGTTTTTCTCTTTTGTTTTAAACTGGTTCCTTCTGACAGCTGAAAGGGAGTAAGGGAAGATTTTGTTTGAAAAGCTGTTATTACCATTGTTTTAGCACCACTCTGGTCTTTAACTCTGTTGTATCTGTAGTTTTCTTCTACTATATCAGGTATAAAAGGATCTTTCCTGATTCAGGTTGTATGTGTCCAGGATACCATGAGTCAGGTTCTTGCCATATTAGTTACCAGGCCTGTGTGCAATTGACCAAAGGCCATTTCTCATTGGTGTCATGGAAGCCAAATCCTGCCTTGTAAAAGAACGTGAGGGTTAGGCCATAAGGTTATTGACTTAGTTGTTGTAAAAGATTTTATCTCTAAGAAACCTAAATAACATCTGATCCAGTTCCCTTATTTTACAGATAGGGAAAATGAAGCCCAAAGAAATGAACTGCTTTGCCCAGTGACCCAGCAAGTTAATGGCAGAGCTTGGAGTAGAACCCAGGTCCTCTGATCCCTCATCTAATTCTCTTTCTACCATAGACCACCCAGCCTCTCCATATAATCACAGAGCTAAAAAGATCTCAGAAATAATTTTGACCTATACTTCCCTGAAGCACTAATCAATTCTGTAGCAGGTTAGAATGAGGATGTTTTCTTTCTCAGACATTAAATCATAGACTGTTTGAGCTGGAAGGACTTCTGTTTCAACCCCTCATCTTAACATTTGAGGAGATTGATGTTCACAGAGATAAAGCGACCTGCCCAGGGTTGTACAACTAATTAATAAAAAATATTTCTGGACTCAGTCCACTTGTGTTTTTATCACTTCATGTGGTCATTTATCTGAAACCAAAGAAGCCCCCTCCCAATCTCTCCTTTCTCCAATTCGTGTTCCACATACCTTGCAAATTGCTGTTTCTAAACCGCAGGTCTGGACATGGCAACACTGCTGTCGCCTCTCCAAGAGCTTCAGTGGTTCCCTATTACCTCTAGAATAAAAGAGGTACTTCTCTTTTATTTTGTAATTTAATTTTTTCAATTAACAAAAATCTATTTTCTCTCTCCCACCCCACTCCATGGGGAAAGGGGAGAAAACCAGTTGTAACAAGTATACACAGTCAAGCAAAATAAATTCTACATCGGTCATGTCCAAAAACTATATATTTCAGTCTGCACCCTGGATCCATTACCTCTTTGTCAGAAGACAGGTAGTGTATTTCATCATGGGTCTTCTGGAATTACAGTTAGTCATTTATAATTGTGGTTTGTCTTTATAATGTTGTTGTTATTGTATAAATTGCTTTCCTTATTCTTCTCACTTCACCCTGCATAAGTTCATATAAGCCTTCCCAAACTGCCCCTTCATCATTTTTATGATGCAAAATATCCCATTACATTCATACACCATAATTTGTTCAGCCATTACCCAATTGATGGCTTCCCCCTTGGTTTCCAGTTCTTGCCACTAGAAAAAGAGCCACTACCAATATTTTTGTGCACATGATTTCTTTTCTTCCTTCTTTGCTCTCTCTGCACATAGACCTAGATTGGTAGCCCTGGGCCAAGGGGTATGTGCAGTTTAGTTGTAGCTTTGGGGGCATAGTTCCAAATCGATTTCCACAGTGCCTCAACTACATAGCTACTATTTGGAATTTACCCCCTTCAAAGTCTGACTCGAGCCTGTCTTTGCAGACTGATTATCCATCACACACACACACGACATAATGTTTCTCTTGTATGTCGTCCCATCTCCTGCCTCCATGCCTCTTTGTACAGATTGTTCTCCCATGTCTCTAGTGTTCTCCCTCCTTGATTTTGTCTTTTGAAACTCCTGGAATCTTTCAGAGCTCTGTTCAAAGGCCTCCTCTTAAAATTGGCATTTCCTGATGCTCCTAGTTGTTAGTGTAGTGCCCCTCTCTCCATCCTTAAATTGTTTTCTGTATTGTACAGAGGTAGGTAGCATGACAGAGTGCATAGAGATCTGACCTTGAAGTCAGAAAAACCTGGGTTGAAGTCCTGCCTCTGACTCATACAAGTTCTGCGCTTTGGGCAAGTCATTTACTGTCTCCGTGATCTAAGCAACTTTCTAAGACTAGAAGGTGCAGAGAAGGTGCCAGCCTGCATCGTTAGAGGAAGTTTTTTCTCCTGGCTCCAGTCTCTTTCCCTTCTTCATAAGGATAGGACCAGAGCCAGCTCAAACTAGAGCCAGTTGTTAAATTTCCATTATGAGTGTTTACACCTCATAAATTGGCAATTCCTTAAAGATCAGGGAATGGACTGATAACTGATATATACATATATACATATACATGTACATACACACACACATACACATACAAACACACAGATACATATCTATGAGATGGAAAAGAGGATAAATTCAAGGCCTCGTTCCATACTATGCCCCTTCCTTGTCTGAATTTGAAGTCATCTTTAATTCTCCAGTTGAATTAAATAAGCAGTTTATTTAGTCTATGGTTGCACTGTCTACTTTCCTTAACACATTATTTGATTTGTGTATCTGTTAGTGGACTGTGAAAGCCAGCTGTGTGTGGTGAGCACAGTAGCACACTGCTGTGTAATTGCTATATTGTATTTTACTGTGTGGCCTCCAGGCAATTTATTTATTACAACTCTCCTTGCTTCAATAAAAGCTCCTCAGAAATTGGATAGAAAGCAAGATCTTTGAGGATGGTTAGATGTCTAGAATCTTTCTTGGCTGAAAATCCAACTAAGTTAAAGGAAGAGACATTTTATAAGAGTTGCTTTCATTTACTCACTAAGTCAGACTTAATGGAGCTAGAGAAAGTCCCAGGAAAGGGCAACTTAAACTGATTCTAGTAGATGCTTCTTCAATCTTTGAATAGTTCCATGTGGGTGGGTGTCCTCCTTCTACCAGTGCAGACTTAGAGCTCTCCACCCTTTCTTATCCTAGATGATGCTTACTTGTGGTCTTCCAGGAATCTTTTATGGAAAATCTGTCCAAGGTACTGAATTTTTTTCTCTACTTCTTTCATGCGTATCAGCATAATTCTCCATCCAAATACTGGCTCAACATTGGCTGTAAAGTCTTATTATAGGGTGGAGGTCATCCTGGATTCCAAAGGGTATTTCCATAGAACACAATGGCAGGCTCTAGTATGATGGAAAGAGACTTCAAGTACATGTCCCAGCAACAGACTATGCCTGCTTTCCAAGTCCACAACTCTAGCCAGAAATGAAGAGCCCAAGTAGTCTAGACACTAGACATGAATGAATGCGCTCTCCATGATGAGATAAATGAATGAATGCATACATAAACAAAGGATAAAGTGATGATATGTATCCATCTGCTTTATATCCATGTGGGTCCCTGCTTTGTGTTTCTATTCTGATACATGCAGCAACACATCTGAGGTCTGTCCAGGATCTAACCAGCTTTGCCAGTACTGTAGCCTGACCACAAGTGGCTTATTCCCTCCAACTCCATTTTACAACCAAACCAATCTAGGATAAGAAAATTCTGTTTACTTATGAATATATCAGTCAGAAATAAGCTAGAGACAAATGCATACTTGGAATGGTTAAATTTCTTTGAAACTTTAATGATTATATTCTACCTTTTTTATCAATGTGCCTTCACCTCTGGGAAAAGGGATAAAGTTTAGCCAGCTTGTTTCAAAGTCTCCACTAACCTACTATGTACCCTTGAATAGGTAATTCAACTTCTTTGGACTTAAATTCTCTTTTGTAAAATGAGGGGATTGGTAGGGTGGCTAGGTGGTGCAGTGCACTGGCCCTGGAGTTAGGAGGACCTAAGTTCAAATCTGGCCTCAGACATTTAACACAAAAACTAACCGTGTGACCTTGGGCAAGTCACTTAGCCCCAGTTGCCCTCCAAAAGGCAAAAATAAAATGAGGGGATTGATTAGATCATGGGTTCTTAAAGTAGAGTCTGTGGACTTGATTTTTTAAAATATATTTTGATAACTTTCAATATAATTGATTTCCTTTGTAATACTGTGCATTTTATCTGTTTTATAAACATTCTAGGAAGGGGTCCACAGGTGTTACCAGACTGTCAGAGGAGTCAGTGATACCAAAACATGTTAAGACCCCATGGACTAGATAATCTAAAGTGTCTTATCTTATAGCCTTAACATTTTATAGCATCGTGAGGAAGAGGCAGGGCTGAGGGACCACAAGGACTTTGAAAGCCAACCTGGATCTGAAGAATATATTTTTCTTCTTTCTGAGAGTCTGGCTTAGTATTTCTTAGCCTTAATCATGTTTCTGTGTCACTGTGTCACTCAGCAGCTGGGCTAGTTCTCCTTGCACCCGTCCCTAAACTTAGAGTTGTTAATAATTGTTATCATTTATATCATGCTCTGTTTACAGTTGTAAAGGGTTTTGTATCTGTTGCCTAATTTGGTTCTCACAACAGCCCTGTGCAGTCATTTTCACAAGTGTTATTATGCCTATTTTACATTTGAGCCTGCTGTTGATGAGTTCTTCCTAAATCAGACACAATCTGTTGCCAGAACTGTGCTCAAAGCCTTTGCAGCTTGATAATCCCTGCCTTAGTTTGTGCTCCCCTGGCATAGCCTCTCTCATTGAGAACCCGGAGTCATCACCACACTATGTTGAGGGATCAGAGAAAGATTTTTTTATTCTCTTTCATTTCTGACTATGTTACCCTCCTAAACAATCCACTCTTTGTAATGAAGAAAAGAAAAAAAACTTCAGCAAAGACTGACAGCCATGTCAGACATTATAGGCAATATTCCACAACCATTGTCCTCCTTTCACCTCTATAAAGAAGGGAAGGAAAGGAATTTTCTCAATTCTCCAGAGTAGGATTTTGTGAAAGCTCATCTAAAATATCATGGCCACTAAGTGGTGAATTCCTTAACCAAGAAAAGTACAGGATGGTCCTCAGTTCTGTGTGGGACCCCTTCTGCATCTGCAGAGATTGAGACAGAAAAGGGGATTGAGGATGCTGAGAAGTGAATAACTTGTAGATGGTTCATAATTATTACCTTAACTGTTGATACTCTAAATGTAAGCTCCATATCCAGTGACCAATGAGCAGACATACTACTGGAAGAACTAAATCATAACAGTCTTGACATTCTCATAATTAAAACCAAAAGACAAAAAAAATGTAGCTAAATTGAAGGTTGATCCCCAAGTTTTCTTTAGAGAGGCAAATAAAGAAGTTGGAGTATATTTTATCACGCATCCAAAGGCAACAGGAAACAACATTTCATGGGCTATTTAGTCATCTCATACTGCAGAGCTCCTAATAAATATTTACCAAAAAATCACAATGAAAATAATTTTATCTTATGTACCAATATGCATTGCAAAGGATGAAGAGATAGAAAAATTCTTCAAAGAACCAGAGAAAAACCTCAAATTTAATTAACCTATACTTTAATTAGAGGCTGAATGGCTTAGGGGATAGAAAAACAGCCAGTTTTAGAGTTAGCAAGGCTTGGGTTCAAGTTCTGCTTCTAACACATACCTCATATATGTCCCTGAGCAAGTCACTTAATGTCCTAAATGACTTTCTGAGATTCTTGAGTTATGAATGAGTTGTTGATATGCATTGGTAGTTTTATCCCCATTAGGAGTTTGGTATACCAGTGAAATCACAGGTCTAGTTTAAAAAATATATATTTTGCTATTTAGTGACTTCAGTGTAAAGGTGCTCATAGGTAAGAACAATAAAAATGTGTTGGAAAATATGATTTAAGAGTAAGGGATAAAGGAGGTCAAAGACTTGTAAAGTTCCCAGAAGCCTCTATACCTAATGAATGATTTCTTCACAGTGACAATCAGAAGTGCCCAATACCTAGTAATAATACTTAATGAATGCTTAATCTAAGAAGGCTCTGGATATAGCAAGTACTCAGTACTTCAGGAATCATTTGTAATATGGAAGCCTTTACTGATCAGATTTCTGAGCAGAGTCAGCCCATCAACTTGTTAAAGCAAATATTGGTATTAATTATATTATAATAAATAATTAATTATATTGGTATTAATTATAATAGAATGATTAAATGCAAGAAAAAATAAGTTATCAATGGTGAAAATTTTGAAATGGGTGGAAGAAAAAGACATCAATACCCATGGTAATTTCATATAAAAATTTAACAGCATAAGTCAGTTGATGCAACAAGGAGACTAAAAGAGGCCAAAAACCTCCTCAGCCATTGCTTATTTGCCAAGTGGCAACACTGATTTAGATTCTAAACTCATTTGTAAAACTCTTCAGAGGATGTTGGAAGATTATGAACAGTGCCACCTCATAGAACAGCAAGAAGCAGTGGACAGAAAAATCAGTTTAAAGAGTTTGGCAAGAGACCCAACTAAACAAAGCCATCTGAGGGCATTTAAGAATAAAACTAGAGATATAGACAGAAGATAAAAGATCTCCAAAGATTTTTATAGCAAACTCTTTTCATAATCAAGGGCAATGAAACCATATTTGAACTTTTAACATTCCCAGGCTTGCTTATAGAGGAAGTAGGAATAACTCCAAAGAGAAGAAATACAGGGAAAGCAGTTGCACTGGACCCCATATAAACCTAAGAGTTCAGTGCTGAAATTGACACAGTTTTGAAGACATTTAGGTATTGATTTTCAAGATATCTGAAGGAAGGGAAGAGACCAAAATTGTAGAAAAATACATTTCATCTTATAACTACCAAAAGAATTTATACACTTAGTATTGATATATTTACTATAATTAGTATTTATATGCTAAGAATATAACAAAAGCTGTTCGCCTATATGCCTACTTTCCTAGCTATGTAAAATTTTAATGAAAATAATCTATGCATATATCAAGGACATCCTTGAAGAGAGTATTAAAAGAAAATAGGCTTTTGCATGCAGTATTCTGCAGTAGGCTACATCTTTACCATCACGCAATTGACTGAAAGATATATAAAATTCAAGATCTCCTTGTAATTATTGTTTGTTGACCATGAAAATAATTGTAATTGAGCAAAACACTGCCTTAAAAGGCTGTCTTTCAACTAAGTATATCCCATGTAAATCATACTAGATACTTTGAAAGATATAATAGCAGAAAGAAACTTGCTCAACCTCCCTCTGATTACTAATATGAAATAAAGTATAAAATAAAGAGGCATATAATCACCAGAGGTATCTACTACTGTCATGGAGAAGATCTAGGGTAGAGTCCAAGTCAAAAATGGATTCCCTGTTGATGGTGAGATCCTCCAGATGCCACTCTTTGTTTATGTGCAATTACATCAAGTCCTGGAAAACTACAGAACCTCCTAAGTGAGATCCATAATCAGTCAGAAAGAATTGACCTAACTATCCACATAGGAAAAAATGAGTACCTAAAGAATTCCGTTGTCCAGATTAATATGCAGTTGGATAGACAACCTAGAGAGCTTATCCATCATTGTGATTGTATTGAATAGACATTGATGGATAGACATAAATAGACATTTAGTCTCAGAGTTGAACCGGAGGAAGGAAAGGGAGCAAGCTGAATTTCCTTTAGGAAATTGCTATGTTCTTTTAATGACCCCTGAGTTTTTCCATGAAGGAAAGGCCCATCTTTTTAATATCAGTATTCTTCCAATATAGTATGGCTGCAAGTCATAGAACACTGTTCTCTGAAGAATTGAAGTTCATGTGAGGAACAGTAGAAAGGTAAAATGTGAGCATTAGTAAGCAGTAACATATTGTGCACAAGAAATGAAGCAGGGGAAGTTTAAAGGGTTTGATACAAAGGAAGGTGAGAAAAACATGGGTTGTTCATGTGGGAAGAAGAAGGAATAATCACAGAGTGTGCTTTATTGGTCAATTCAAATATTAGACTCAAGGAAGACTTCAAGTAATTGGGTGGACTCCTTGGTGGGGGGGGGCGCGTCTTTGGGAATTCAGGGACAGGAGATACAAAGGGCAGGTATAATATGGATTGAGATCTGCCTCATTGGAAAGATTACTTACACATTAATGAAATTGTAGGTTCATTTGAATATTAATATTTAAGGAAACTGAAGCCTCAAGAGTTTAACTGATTTGCTCAGTCACACAGGTAATAAATAATCCACAGGGCCAGAACTAGGACCCAGGCCTTAAGTTTTCAAGCCAACCGTTTTTTCTACTATGACTTGCTACTTTTCTCACTTTTATATAGAGTATTAATCTTCACAATGCATCCATTTTTTCAGTTGATCCAAAAAACAACACTGGGAGTGAGAGAAATGCCAGATATTATCTATTCTCTTTGGAAAGTCTTTCTACAGGGCCATAATAACCCTCACAACAAAATTTTTGTAAGGCAGTTTTTGTCTGTTGCTTTAAAGTGAGTACTCTTTATACCCTTGCAATAGCTTCAGGGCCAAGCCTATTTTTAGAAGATTGACTCCTGCTTTTTTGTTCTTTGAAGTCTGCTATGTTCAAGATACTCTTCTCAAATTAGGATTGGAGTTACCAGAAAACTAAGACACCTTAATGTTTGAGCATTAAAGGAATAGAAGGTAGTAGACATAATACCAGACTGAAAGCTTGTACATTATCTACTCTCATTCCCACCCAGTTCTACTACAGCAGAGACTTAACTTTTGCATTTGGTGAATAGCTAGAATGTTATCTAGGGAAGGGGCAGGGCCAAGATGGCAAAGTAGAAACAGGACTTCTACTTGGCTCCCACTTCCACCTCCTCCAATTCATGTAAAAAATGACTCTAAACAAATTTTGGAGCTACAGAATCCACAAAATGACAGAGAGAAGCTAACCTCCCACTGAAGACATCCCAGCAGGCTGGCAGGAAGGGGCCAGCACAGCTCTCTGGGAGCAGACCCCAGCCCCGTGTGAACTGGAGGTTTTAGCCTTAGGGCGGCCACAACCAGCCAAGGGCTGGAGGGACTTCAGATCATCAGCAGCTATGCCGGTTTCCAGAATTATCGACCCATAGGTGCCAAAGACAAAGTGAGAAGGCAGTGCATTGTGGACTATGGGACCTGGTTGTTTGGGAGTGCAGTCTGGCTTTTGCCCCCAGGGTGAGAAGCCACTGAGGCTCCAAGGCCATGCAGCCACCACCATGTGGCTGCTTCAGAGCTCCTGGCCTGCATGTTGTAGGCGGACCAAGCAACCAGTCTGAGAGGTAATCACTCTTGATTTAACCTGCTTTAAAGTGAATCTGGATCACTGTCTAGGGTAGAGGTCCTGGGGTGTGTGACCAGTTTGCCAGAGCATGTGGAGGCTTCAGAGAGGGCACCCAACTAACAGCTACAACAGCTGAGAAAACCCCAATGATTTGGGACAAAGCTCCCCTTTCTGATAGCAGAGTTCTATTGTAGCAAAAAGCTCAAAAGTCAAGTAATTGAGTGGCAACTTGAGCAAGCAAAGAAAGAAAAGCAAGCTCAGCAATCTAACTTTACACACCTATTTTGGGGACAAAAAGGATCGGGGCATGGAACAGGAGGAAGACAATGAAGTCAGAACTACTACACCAAAAGCTTCCAAGAAAAATATGAGTTAGTTACAGTCCATAGAGGAGCTTAAGAAGGATTTTGAAATCCAAATAAGAGAAGTGGAGGAAAAATTGGGAAGAGAAATGAGAATGATACAAGAAAATTATGAAATGAGAGTCAACAACCTGACTGAAGAAAATAACACCTTAAAAAATTGATTAACTCAAATGGCAAAAGAGGCTCAGAAAGGCAAGGAGGAGAAGAATGCCTTAAAAAGCCGAATTTGCCAGATGGAAAAAGAATCTCAAAAGCTCAATGAAGAGAATCATTCCTTAAGAATTAGACTGGAGCAAATGAAAGCAGTGACTTTATGAGAAATCAAGATACTATTAAACAGATCCAAATAAGTGAAAAAACTAGAAAGAAACGTGAAATATCTCATTGGAAAAAACACTGACCTAGAAAATAGATCCAGGAGAGATAATTTAAAAATTATTGGACTACCTGAAAGCCATGATCAAAGTAAGAAGCTAGAAATCATCCTCCAGGAAGTTCTCAAAGAAAACTGCCCTGATGTTTTAGAACCAGAGGGCAAAATAGAGGTTGAAAGAATCCATTGATCACCTCCTTAAAAAGATCCCAAGGTCAAGATGGCAGAGTAGAAACAGGACTTCTGTGGGGCTCCGGCTTCCACCTCCCCCAGTTCATGTGAAAGGTGACTCTGAAGAAACTTTGGAGCTACATAACCCACAAAATGTCACAGAGAAGCTAACCTCCAGCTGAGGACAGCCCGGCAGGCCGGCAAGAATCGGCCAGCACAGCGGTCTGGGAGCTGACCCCAGCCCTGTGCCATCTGGTGGTTTTAGCTACAGGGCAACCTGACAAGCCACCAGCTGGAAGGACTACAGATCACCAGCAGCTGTAGCCGTCTCCAGAATTATCAACACATAGATGCTAAGGACAAAGTGAGAAGTCAAGGGCTGTGCGGACTTTGGGATTCAGTAGTTGGGAGTGCAGTCTGGCTTTTGGCTCCAGGGTGAGAAGCTGCTGAGGCTCCAAGGCCATGCAGCCACCACCACGTGGCTGCTTCAGAGCTCCTGGCCTGAAGAGTATAGGGGTACCAAGCACCAGTCTGAGGGGTAATTTCTTTTGCTTTAACCTGCTTGGATCTGGATTGCAGTCTAGGGTGGAGGTCCTGGGGTATGCGACCAGCTTGCCAGAGCGTGTGGAGGCCTCAGAGAGGGCACCCAACTAATACCTTTGGCAGCTGAGAAAAAACCCCAGCATTTGGGACAAAAGCTTACCTGTCTGGTAGCAGAGTCCTACTGTGGCAAAAAGCCCAAAAGTTAAGTAATTGAATGGCAACATGAGCAGGCAAAGGAAGCAAAACAAACAGAGCAACCCAATTTTACACTCCTATTTTGGGGACAAAAAGGATCGAAGCATGGAATAGGAGGAAGACAGTGAAGTCAGAACTCCTGCACCAAAAGCTTCCAAGAAAAATACGAGCTGGTTACAGGCCATAGAGGACCTTAAGAAGGATTTTGAAAAGCAAATAAGAGAAGTAGAGGAAAAATTGGGAAGAGAAATGAGAGGAGATAGGGAGACACAGAATAGGGTAAACTATCTCATATAGAAGTGGCAAGGGAAAATGCTTACAATGAAGGGGAAGAACAGGAAGGCAAAAGGGAATGGGTCAACCTTACTCTCATTGAATTTGGCTTAGGAAAGGAATGACATACACACTAAATAGGGTATCTCACCCTACAGGAGAGTAGGAGGGAAGGGGATGAGAGGGAGGATGATGGAAGGGAGGGAAGTTGGAAGCACCCACTTTTGAAAAGGGACAGGATCAAAGTAGAGAATAGAACAAGTTGGAGGTGGGATAGGAGGGAGGGAAATATAGTCAGTCTTTTACAGTATATCTACTATGTTAATGTTTTGCATAGCTACACATGTACAGCCTATACTGGATTGCTTTTCTCCCCAGTAAGGGTGAGTGACAAGGGAGGAAGGGAAGGAATCTGGAATTCAAAGTCTTAAAATAAAATGTTTAAATATATATATATATATATATATATATATATACTATTATTAATGTTATTTTACATGTAACTGGGAAATAAGTTATACAGGCACTGGGGCATAGAGATCCACTGTGCCCTACTGGGAAGTCGAAGGGGATATGGTAGAACATACAGGAGAGAGCAGATTGGAGGAGGGGATATCCAGTGGGATCACTATTTCGGGGTGGTAGGTAGGGCAAAAATGGGGAGAAAATTTATAACTCAAAATCTGGTAGAAATCAATAATGTAAACCCGAAGTTAATAAAACATTTTATTTTAAAAATAAATTTTTTTTAAAAACAATCCCAAAAAGAAAACTCCTAGAAATATTATAGCCAGGTTCCAGAGTTCCCAGATCAAGGAGAAAATATTACAAGCAGCCAGGAAGAAACAATTTGAATATTGTGGAAACACAATCAGGATAACACAGGATCTGGCAGCTTCTACACTGAGGGATAGAAGGGCTTAGGATATGATATTCCGGAGGTCAAAGGAGCTGGGATTAAAACCAAGAATCACTTTACCCAGCGAAACTGAGTATTATGTTTCAGGGGAGAATATAGTCATTCAATGGAATAGAGGACTTTCAAGCATTCATGATGAAAAAAACAGAATTTAATAGAAAATTTGACATTCAGATACAAGAAGCAAAAGAAGCATGAGAAGGTGAACAGGGAAAAGAAATCATAAGGATCCTATCAAAGTTGAACTACTTACATTCATACATGAAAAAATGATAATTGTAACTTATGAAACTTTTCTCATTATGAGAATAGTTGAAGGGAATAGAAGTATGTGTGTATGTATTTATATATGTATACATACATATATGTCTATATAGGAGGTTATATGGGCATATGAATACATATGTGAGTGTGTGTATATATGTGTACAGGTACACATAGAGGGCCCAGGACTAATTGAATAGGAAGGGATGATACTTAAAAGGTGAAATTGAGAGGTGAGAGAGTAATATAAGGAGAGGAGAGGGGAAGAGATAGTATGGGGTAAATTATCTCATATAGAAGAGGCAAGGGAAAACTGTTGCGATGGAGGGGAAGAACAGGAAGGCAAAAGGGAATGGGTCAACCTTACTCTCATTGAATTTGGCTTAGGAAGGGAATGACATACACACTAAATAGGGTATCTCACCCTACAGGAGAGTAGGAGGGAAGGAGATGAGAGGGGGGATGATGGAAGGGAGGCAGGCTCGGGGGGAGGGAAATTGATAGCACCCACTTTTGAAAAGGGACAAGATCAAAGTAGAGAATAGAATAAGTTGGAGGTGGGATAGGAGGGAGGGACATATAGTCAATCTTTTACAATATATCCACTATGGAAATGTTTTGCGTAGCTACACATGTACAACCTATATTGAATTGCTTATCTTCCCAGTAAGGGTGGGTGACAAGGGAGGAAGGGAAGGAATCTGGAATTCAAAGTTTTAAAATCAAATGTTTAAATACATATATATTATATATATAATTATTACTATTATTTTACATGCAACTGGGAAATAAGATATACAGGCACAGAGGCAAAGAGATCCACAGTGCCCTACTGGAAAGTCAGAGGGGGAGTCGGGGAGACTATAGGAGAGAGCAGATTGGGGGAGGGGGTATTCAGTGGGATTGCTGTTTTGGGGTGGTGGGTAGGGGAAAAATGGGGAGAAAATTTGTAATTCATATTCTTGTGGAAATGAATTATGTAAACTAAAAATAAACATAAAATTTAACTGAAAATAATAATAATAGAATTTTATCTAGGTCTGTAAGTAATTGTAGAACATAGAATTTCGGAGCTAGAAGAGAAACCTTAGAACATCGAGTGCAATTCAGCACACATTAATAATTACCTCTGCTTCAGAGAGCACAACTCCAGTGGGCTGGCCACATTGTTTAAATGCAAAACATATGCTTGCCAAAAAGATTATTTTATGGAAAACTCATACAGGGTGATCAGAAGTGATACAAGGATGCTCTCAAGGTCTTTCTTGAGAACTTTAGAATTGATTGTGTGACATGAGAGACACTGGCAGAGGACTGCTCAACATGGCCTGCCCTCATCAGAGAAGGTGCTGTGCTCTGTGAGCAAAGCAAAATTGAAACAGCTCAAAGGAGATGCAGGATGCACAAATTTAAGAGTATCCACCCCAAATGTTCACATGGACTATTTGTGCCAGACCTGTGGTAGAGCATTGTGAGCTCCTATTGGTAGAAGACATAATCAGAAAGGAAGAGGGACCAAATTCCAGACATAAAAGGCAACTTATGCAAGGATGTAGGGAATGGAATATCAAGTTCAGAGAACAGCTATAAGTGCACTTTGGCTGGAGTATGAAGTACATAAAAGGTAATAATGAAATAAGTCTTGAAGAGTGAGTTGTGGCCAGATCGTGAAAAATATTAAATGTCAGGATGAAGACTTTACATTTTTACCTAATAATAATAGAAAGTCTTTGAAGGTGTTTGAGCAGACAAGTGACATAGTCTGATCTGTACTTTAAGGATATAATTTTGGCATATAATTTGTGTGAAAGATAGGTTATGGGGGAGAATAGATCAGCAGGGAATTAGGGATAGCTAAAAAGATAGATGAGCTGGTATCTATAGCCATATGAAAAAATGCTCTAAATCACTATTGATTAGAGAAATGCAAATTAAAACAACTCTGACGTACCACATCACACCTATCAGATTGGGTAACATGACAAAACAGGAAAATGATAAATGTTGGAGATGTGGGAAAATTTGAACACTAATACATTGTTAGTAGAGTTGTGAACTGATCCAGCTATTCTGGAGAGCAATTTGGAACTATGCCCAAAAGGCTACTGTGCATGCCCTTTGACCCAGCCATACCACTTCTAGGTCTGTATCCCAAAGAGATAATAAAAACGGGAAAAGGACCCATATATACAAAAATATTTATAGCCGCTTTTTTTGTGGTGACCAAGAATTAGAAATTGAGGGTGTGCCCATCAATTGGGGAATTACTGAACAAGTTGTGGTATATGAATGTAGTGGAATACTATTATTCCATAAGAAATGATGAGCAGGTGGACTTCAGAAAAACCTGGAAAAACTTTCATGAACTGATGCTGAGTGAAGTGAGCAGACCCAGGAGAACATTATACACAGTAACAGCAACATTGTAAGACTTTGATAGATTTAGCTGTTCTCAGCAATGCAGTGATCTAATATAATTCCAAAAGACTCGTGATGGAAAATGCTATCCACATCCAGAGAAAGAACTATGGAGTCTGAATGCAGATTGAAGCATACTATTTTCTCTCTCTTCTTTTTGCTTCTTCTTTCTTGTGATTTTCCCCTTTGGTTCTAATTCTTCTTTACAACATGACTAATGTGGAAATATATTTAATATGATTGCACATATATAGCCTTTATTAGATTGCATGCAGAGGGAAGGGGAGAAAATTTAGGATTCAAAATTTTATAGAAGTGAATGTTGGAATGTTGGAAACTAAAAACAAAAAAACAAAATTTCTTTTTAGAAAAGCTAGATGAACTGAGAAGCAGGGAGACAGAATTTAAGAGGCTATTATAATAATCTAACAAGTGATAAAGGTCTGTGTTCCTGTAGGTGAAGAAAAGGAAGCTGATAAAACAAAAGCCATAAAGGAAAAAATTGATAGCTATCACTTGGCAACGGATTTTGTATAAAGGAATATCAGGGATGGTTTTATGGTTACAAACCTGTGTGGCTAGGACAAATGCAGTGTTCTTGACAGAAATAGCAAAGTTTGAAGGAAGGGGGTAGGGGGTAAGTGTAAGGAATATATGGCAAGTCTGGATTTGGACGTGGAATTTAAGATGCCAGGTGGAGATGTCCAACTGGCTGTTAGTGATGTTTGGGACTGTAGTTCAGAAAGAGATTAAGGGCTGGACATACTAATTTGAGAATCATCTGCATGTAAAATAATTATTAGATCCATAGAAGCTGATGGTATCACTTATGAAAGAGTTAGTCAGTAAACATTTTTTAAGCACTGGGGACAAAAAGAAATGCAGAAAGAGAGTATATAGAGAAAAGAATAGGACCAGTATAGAGCCTTAGGTGGTAGCGATTCTTAAAGGGAAGGAAATGGAGGATGAGAAAGGAAAACTGAGGCTTAGTCAAACAGATAAGAGGAGAACCAGGAGAGAACAGGGTAATGAAAAACACAGAAGAATGATGCATCTAGAAGGGACAGAGGGGGTCAAAAGTTGCAGAATGGAATTGAAAAGCACATAAGTGCTTTAGACTAGGTGCTAAGCCCTATGCTAAATAGTGAAGGCACAAACCGAAGACTGAGTCTGTTTTCTAAAGGAGCTCACATTCTAATTGAAGGAGGCAATCTTTGTTGTATTTGTCCTTCATTCTTGAAGAGGACCATGACATCAGGGAGATGATGACATGACTTTTGCAGTTGACTTTGATTTGAGTGAGGGAGAGCTATGCGGGTTCACTAGCCTCACTTTCTCTTCCAGACCCATCTGGGTCCAGTGGCCGCATATTTATTCATCAGGTCGACTGGAGATGACCCAGGATACAGTGGGAGACCTTGGCCCTTTTAAGCTAAGGTCCTTGGAGGTTCTCACTTTGAGTGAGATAATTCTCATTTAGTGAATAACCTCATGACTCCCATAAGAAGGAAGGAAGGGAGGGAGGAAGGGGAAAAAAGAAAAAATCAAACTGGGAGGGTTGCTGACCCAAAGAGAAACAGTTACTATTTACATTCACTCTGAGCCTGAAGGGCCCAAAAAATAAATGGTGCTTCATGGGGGACCTAGTGTTGTCAGTCTATGAGTTCCAGTGTGAATTTGGTTTAAGGCCTGGTCTTTGGAAAAGAAATCTAGCCAGTAAACCCCTCTCTCCTTCTCCCTGAAGGAGACAATAGAGGAAGGAAGTTAGAAATACACATTTATCTAGCACTGACTAGGTGTGGGGAGCTGTGTTAATCATTTTACAAATATCTCATTTGATCTTCACAGCAACCCTGGGAGATAGGTGCTATTATTATACCCTTTTTTACAGTTGCGGAAACTAAGGCAAACAAAGGTTAGGTCATATAGCTAGTAAGTATCTGAGGCCAGATTGTGACTCATGTTTCTGACTCCAGATCAGCACTCTGTTCACTGAGCAATCCTCATGTTCATTTCTTGGCAAGTGAGCAAGGAGGAAGAGGAAAGGGTAGAGAGAGGGTGAGAGATTGAGATTCCTTCTGATAAAACTGCTCTTATCAGGTGAGCTAAGGGAATTAAGTAGGAAGAAATAGGTATCCAGTCTTAGCCAGGAGACTGACGAGGCTGCACTTAAAATAGCTTGGGTATGTGGGGGACTGGGAATGATATTGTTAAGTACAGAATGAAGAAAATGAGAATAAAAATTTTAAATGGGGGGGCGGGGAATACTAAGTAGAACTTTGAGATCTAGCTTATTTCCTGTATGATGTTTCTTCCTACTTTTGAAGGAAAGGAATCTTATCACACCTTGTCATACAGAGGTGACTCCTTATTCGTAAGCCCCATCTTGCATCTGGAAAGCTCAATTGGAAGATAAGCATTTTTCCAAGTCAGAAGACCTAGGTTAGAGTCCTAGCTCTGCCACTTAACTAGGTATGAAGTTAGGTTCTCAGAGACTCAGTTTCCCCATATATTAAAATAAGGATAACAATACTTTGCCATACAGCATGAGGTTTTTTTGAAGACCAAATGAGATAATGGATATTAAGTGCTGTATAAATCATAAAACACTACAGAATTGCCAGGCATTGTTATTATCATTAAGTACAGTGTATTGGGGTGACAAATCAGAGGAAATATTATTTAGAAATGAGCAGGAAAAGACACAAAGGAGACAAGATTGTATTATGATGATGTACAATTCAATGATCATTCATTAAGCACTTAATATGGAAGATGTTATGCTCTGTACTGGGAGAACACAAAGAAGGATTAGATCTCCCGTGCCCTTAGGGAATTTACAGTCTAATAGATCTAAGTCAGATCAGTCACTTTTGGACTGGAATTGAGCTTTATCTTTATTCTTCCCCTTCTTTTTTGCTCCCTTCCATGTAGCTGCAACAGCAAACTGTACCTAGAGAAGCTCCCCAACACCAGCATCATCATCCCATTCCACAATGAAGGATGGTCCTCTCTCCTGCGCACTGTCCACAGTGTGCTGAGCCGTTCTCCACCAGAGCTGGTGGCTGAGATCGTGCTGGTGGATGACTTCAGTGATCGAGGTAGGCTGTTACTTGTCTTCCTCTCCATGCACATGAAACGCATTTAAATTTAAATGATGGTTGGATGAATGAAAGATGTTTTACTTTTATAAACAGCCAATAGTCAATAAACACTGGGTGCCTGCTGTGTGCCAGGTACTGTACTGAGTGTTGGGGATACAAAGACAGGTTTAAGACACCTCCAGCCCTCCAGGAGCTCCCAGTCTAACAGGGGAAGGTAACAACACATAAAGAGAAGCTGAAAAGTGAGGGGTGGGTTCAGGAGATGGTTACCAATGTAGGGCATGAGGAAGTCCTCCAGCCAGGATGGGAAATTATCTGAGGAATCGTGTTCCAGAGATGATTCTGTCTTGCAGAATGATAATAGAGGTGAAAGAGATCATCCAGTTCAGCCTACTCATTTTACAAATAAGGAAATTGAGATTCATGGGAATGAAAATCATTTTCCAAGGTCACACTGCAGTATTTAGAACTGAAAAAGATCTTAGAGATGAATCCCTGTGTTTTTGCCAGTGAGGACATTGAGGTTCACAAAGGTGAAGGAATTTGCCCAAAATCACATCCCCACTAAGTAGAGAGGCTGGGATTCAGACCCACATCCTCTGACGAAATCTGGTGCTCTCGCCACTGTGCCACAACTGCTTCCCACCTAGGGTCAGATCCAGGACTAGGTCTTCTCATTCTAAATCCAGGATTCTTTTTGCTCAACCACCCCATCTTTTGTCTCCGTGTTATACTTTTCAAAGTATTTTCACGTCTGTTTTTCTAGTGACCCCTTTAGAAGATCAGGGAATAAGCGGGGCTAGGAAATGATTCTATGAAGCTTTGCTGCTTTTGAAAAGTAACATTCCTATTTTCTGCTGGAAACAAAGCAGCTGTGAGATTGCTGGTCCTTTTCTGCAGCAGGGATCATGATTTCCTCTCCTGTTGCCTTTCCTACTCCTGGAAATTTTTAAATTATTCAAGACATAGAAGCTTTATTATCTGTTGGAAGGCTGTAATGTAATTGCTAAACATCATTTCAAGAGCTGTCTCTGTGTGTAAGCCACCTTATTCAAGTGGAAAATGTGTCATATTGATCCAAATATAGACCATATTTTTCCTTCAAATCTGAATTGCTTGAACCCTTAGTATAACTTATTATCAGCATTACTTTTAGGGGTATTCTTTTCTCCTTTCAGAAAGATCTCATTTTAGGATTGTGACCTATACTCAGTCAGCCAATATTTGAATCATTTAAGCATTTGTTCATTTACTCACCATATACTGAGAACCTACTGTATGCAGGGTACTTTGTCAATCACTGAGAGAAATCCAGAGTTTAGTTAAGACAATAGCTACCTTCATGTACCTTGTAGAGGGATAAGATGCAAACACACAATAATCCATGACAAGTGCTTTTTAAAGTTGCAAAACAAAGTGTTATGTGAAATTTGAGGAAGAAGGTTTTTATTTATGAGGTGAGGGAAGACTTCTCAGAGCAAGTGGCATTTGATTTGGGCTTTATAAGCCGGGTAGGAATGAACAGGTGAAATGAGAAAAAAAAAAAAAGACATTCTAGGCATAGGGAACCATGTATATAAAGGCATGGAGACCAGAGAACACAGGGAATAGGGGGAGGGGGGACCAAGGAGTAATCTGTTTTGATTTTGAAAGTATATGAAGGGAGAGTTGTATGAGATAAGACTTAAAAGTTATGGTAATGCCAAATTTATGGAACCTTGGAACTTCCAACAAAGGAAGTTTGAACTTTATTTAGTAGGTGATAGGAGACGCCTGAAGGGTTCTGAGCAAAGAAGTGATTTATCAGATCTGTACATAAGGAATATTTTGTTGTTATTCAGTCATGTCCCACTCTTTGTGACCCCATTTGAGGTTTTCTTGACAAAGATACTGGAGTGGTTTGCCATTTCCTTTTCTACTTTATTTTACAGATGAGCAAACTGAGGCAAACAGACTTAAGTAACTTATGCAGGATCACACAGCTAGTATCTGAATCAAGAAGACCACTTAGAAAGCTATTACAGTAATCAAGGTGAGAGGTAATAATTAGAGTATTGACTGTGTAAGCAGGAAGAAGGGTTGAGAAATGAGAGATGTTTGGGTGACATTTAGAAATGTCAGGATTTGGCAATTCTTATGACAAATGTCATGAGTAAGAGTAAGGAGTTGAAGATTTCAAAGGTTTTGAATCTGAGTGACTAGAAGAATGGTGATGCCCCTGAAAGAAATGGAGATGTTTGGAAAAGGGATGACTTTAGTGGAACTGTGATGCAATTTGCAACCCATCCGTGGCTATTTATCCTATGTGACTCACTATGTTCCACAAGAAATGAAAGGAGAAAATGGAATTCTTACTCACCACCCTCCTAAGGAGCACCTGCCACACCCAGCATGTAATTTGGGGGCAGGATATGGATATGCTAGAGTCAGAGTGCAGGGGTGGTGGTGGTGCAGATTTTACCTGCCAGCCACTGATGTCAGTGTTCCTGTCACAGTTAGGAAATAACGACTCTGATCGTCTGGTGTTTGATTATCGAGGGGAGAGCTTGGGAGCTTGCATAACGACAGGAAGCCAACAGTAATGGGGTAATGTTGGTGATAATAGATGAAGGGGGTTGTAAAGCTATGAGATAGTCCCAGTGAGTGACTGTCGTGGGAAAGGTGGGGCATGACCCACCTTCTAGTGCTTAGATTGGTTGACCCCTTTTGGATCATGCCATGGCTTTCAGGGGACTGGTGCCCTTACTTTAGATAACACTGGCCTAGAAAGAAAAAGGAGAAAGAAAGGAAACAGAAAGTAGAATCACACACTCTTAAAGCCAGAAGAGGCTTAAAGAAGGTGTCTGTGCAACTCCTCCTCTGGTTGTAATCTCTGCAGTATCTCTGATAAGTGGCCATCCAACTTCCCTTTAAATGCCTCTAGTGATAGGGAATCCTTCCTTAATCCTTCCTCAGATAGCACATTCCACTGTTGGACAGCTCTGATTTGTTCAGAGGTTCTTCCTTATATAAATCCCAAATAACAACTGTAACGTTTTGATCCAAGTTCTGCCCTTCTCCGCAGATCTAATCCATCTTCAGCACAGAATAGGTCAAATAGGTTGTTGAGTTGTTTCTAACTCAGGAAACATCTTTGTTCATTGAGTTAAACTCTGATAAGCATATAGAACATAAAGTAGTAAAATAAATTAGAAAGCAGGTAAGGCTGATTTTAGGTGAAAGTAAAGAATTATTTTTTTCTTTCTTACAAGTTTTCAAAATACAGACATAGTGAGGAAATCAAAATAATTTGTAAATAGGACAGGGTACATAAAATAACTAGCATTTATATTAAATTTTAAGGTTTGCCAAACATTTTGCATCTGTTATCTCATTTGATTCTCACCACAACGCCGAAAGGCAGGTGCTATTATTCTCATTTTATGGATGAGAAAACCAAGGCTATGAGAGGTTAAGTGATTTGCCCGGGGTTACTTAGCTAGTAAGTGCCTTGGGCAAATTTTGAATTGTTTTTCTTAATGCCACCCCAGTGTTTTATCTACTATGCCACCTAGCTGTCATATCCCCACCATCCTCTCTACTACTCTTTCAGTTTGCCTAAAGAAGATAAGTTTACATCCTGACACTTTCATTCAACTATAAAAAGCAACTTATTTGTTATCCACGGAACATTAAATATAAAAAGAATAATAATAGGATAGTGAGTTGTTCCTGGATTATTTCCACCTGAATTTTATTGAAATGTTAAGAATATTTATGTAATAGTAACAGTAACAAAAACTTTGAAAATACAGAGACCAAGCAGAAGAAAAGAAATCCAGACATGTGGGAACCAGAGGTAGATACTGTCCTTGTCATCCTAATTGCCAGTGGTGTGTGCTGAAGATGATTTTAATGACCCTACAGTAGATGAGATTATTTCCAATACTTTTATTCAGTTATTTAAAAAATCATTTTATCCACCTGTGTAATAGTCCACAGAATATCCATATAAAAAGAGTAATATCAAGATAGCAACTTGTTCCCATGTCATTTCTGCCAGAACTCCCATCAAAAATTATTGGGAGATAGATAATAATTAGATTTTTACTTCATTTTTCATTCATTTCTTACTCATGTGCTGTAAACAAAGTACCAAGTATAGCTAGAACAATAGAGTATTTAATGTCCACAACCAATACAATGTTATCAAGAAAATTGATTTTTAAAAACAGCATTTTTCAGGGACAGTTTAAGCTCACTATGGTTCTGCCTTACCTTAAATCCATTATCATCTCTCGTAAGTAGAACTAAGTATAGCCTCCAAGTTAAAAAGGGAGCTGAACCAAATATCTTATTAATTACTTGTACTTGGATGACATGAAGATTACACATCCTCTGAAGGACCTCTACTCCTTCAACTAGTGGAATCTTCCTCCAACGATATCAAAATGTCATTTGAACTCGTGTTAAATTTTTATTGTATGCCAAGGAAAGATTGGGACTAAGAATTTTAAGCTTAAATCCCAAAGTCAGATTGAAGTAGTGGGCAAAAGATGGTATTTGCCACATATATTAATCTCATCCAGGAAAGACACATCAAAGATAATACCATCTAGGGAAAAATCTGCGGCTGAATATGTTTAGAGATTTTGTTTTGTCTTGATATCAAAGCTCAATGAGAAGATCACATTTAAAGCAAGTAGCACCTATACATGGCCAGTCTTAATGTACTAAACTTTGGGAACTATAAAATGGACCACAGTACATTTGCAAAGTATCCTAAGAAAAACTCATGCAATATTAATGAAACATAGGGTTCACCACCTTAACAGCAACAGAAATATTTTACTTCCAGTGAGGAGGAAGAGGATTGACAGACGTTTTATAGAGCATATAAAAAACAAGTTTAAAAACTTGCAGAAATACTTTTTATATAAGCATGCATTACTTCACCAAGCAGTAGTGAAAACTGATAACAGATATACGTGGATTAGACTAGTCAGATATAACCAAAAGTGACATGCCTCTGTATGGAACCTATAAAATGGCTAAAATTCGGGAACAGAATCAAAAGACCTCCATGGACAACACACACAGGAACCCAACCAAGAATATGTCAACAAAGAAATATTATCAAATGTGGATCTGTTTATAGAAATAGAGGGGTTTGTGGTAGCAGTTCAGGACTAGATCACTTCTACCAGAAACCTAGATTTACTGATTAATGCAGCTTTTGAGAGTAAATGATAATTTAAAAAAAAAAAGAGCAACATCTCACTGCAAATTGCAAAAATTTAGTACTTCCTGAATACCTACAAAGCCTCAGGTGGCCAGAATTATATACCAGAAGCCCACCATCTTTCATAAACTAACAGATGAATAATATCAATATTGCAAATAAATACAGGAGTGGGGAACCTGCAGCCTTGTAAACAAGCTACACAGGAAATCAGAGAATTATCACAGGCAGAATTGTTCTTTACAATAATCCATATGCAAAACTGATGTGTAAAAACTTAAAAACGCTTGTGACATTATGTCTGTATATACTTATGTGTGTGTATGTTCTAACCACATTGACTACTCTTTTTCTCAAAATTATATGGCATGAAAAGCTTTCAGAATATAGGGATTCAGTAAAAGAAATCACAGCGGTGTGGGAGCAGGAGGAGGGACACAGCTAGTAACCTAGAATTCCTCCCTCCCAGCAGGTTCAGTTTCTAACGTAAGACCCAACTCAAAGGTTGCTTCTTCTCCAAAGCTGTTCCTGATCCCACCATTGGTATTGAGTCTCTTTTGCTCCAACTTTACACAGCACATGTTGCACCTTTCTTATTTGTGTATTATTTTATATCATAGTTATCTATTTTTTGTTTTATCCTCCTACTTGACTAAAAGCTCCAGACAGAATTGTCTGATCTAAACTTCCCACCTCCTCCAGGGCCTATCATGGTGTTCTGGAGGTGCTTAATGTTCATGGTACATAGATGCTTAATGAATATATGCTGAACTTATTATAGTTAAAAGTGACAAGGTGTCCACAATCCCCTAAGAACCCAAGTAGAAAGAACGTGAACTCATTGCTACTAGGTCTAGTATATATGGGATTAAGCATTTTGATGGCTTTTATTAAAAGATTAAAACTAAAAGACTGTTCCTGACAGTCATAGACTGCCTTATTTATCAGGGTTTTATTGAGTTCAACTTTTACAAAATCAACCTGAAGTGTTTTACTCATTAACAGTTGGGAAAATAAGTAAAGAACTTACCTTAATTTTTGGATTAAAGTCTGTAAGAGCTGGTCTTACTTCAAGTTTCCAATCATTGCCACTTAATTTTATCAAAATCTGCCCTGTGTGCACCTGCCAATGTCACTGACTCGATGCTAGTGTCAACCAGATGGAACAGACCTCTAACCTGTGGGTGGCCAGAGGCAAACAGAGCAGGCTAAAGACAGGAGAGTCAGGAATTAAACAGAAGTTTAATTTCACAGTGAAGGAAATGGCTTGCAAGCAAGGACACATGTGCCAGAGCCCCTCCCCTAGTGGGAAGGAACTTCTTTAGTGTAGGCTGATCTCAATACTTATACCTGCAGCTAAGCAGTGAGTTGTAATGCTAATAATAAGGGGTCACAGCAGCAGTGAGACGTTTGATTCATAGCAAGGCTTCATGACTGGAACGTGGGTACTTGTCCAAGCTTATCTGGTGCTTGTCCAAGCTCAGAGAACACCTGGTGGTGGTCAAAGCAATACAGTAATTATATGGGATTTTACTATGGCTGAGATCATCCAGAGGGTGAGCGCAAAGGATGGTTGTTATGCCAAGCTCAAGTCACAGCTTGCTTGCTGGGCCATAGCTCTGAAAAACAGGGTATCTTGACCCTAACTTTGTGAAACTAAAACTGTATTACTTCAGAAGATCCATGACTTCATCCCTGTGGATACTTCTTCCATAATTCAGATTAGAGTCCCTTTATACCATAGTATGCAACATTTGTGAGTTGTTGCCAAAAATTGAATAAACCCCTTTGAACTTTCCTATTTCTCTCCAAGGCACCACCATCCTTTCAGTCTCACATGCTCACAGTCTGTTTTATCGCCTGAGTCTCCTTCTTCCATATATCCCATTCCATTGTGCCTACCCCTACAAACAGCAGTGTCAAACTCAAATAGAAGCAGGGGCCACCAAACTGTACATACAGATCCCTGCTGACCATATATTGACTTTAAAAAGCACATATTAACACTATTTCTATTCTAGTGTATTTTTATTTTATTAACTGTTTCCCAATTATGTATTATTAATCTGGGCAATACTCAGTTCTGGGCCTACAAGCCTGCATGTTTAATGTCTCTGCTCTACAACACCTCTGTGACATATATAAAGTTTAAGAGACATAGTTTCAGAATAATTAATCATTTTATTAATCATGCTAGTAGATAATTAATAAAAGGGGTTAGTGGCATTATAGAATGACAAAGGCCCCTCATGGAATCTACTCAATGCTAATATGCCTTTGGAAGAGTGACTATTCCTTAGAATGTCAGTCAACTCTGATTGGTTACCAGTTAATGAGAAGAGGGGAGGCTGGGTGGCATAGTGAATAGAACACTGGCTCTGGAGTCAGGAGGACCTGAGTTCAAATCCAGCCTCAGACACTTAACAAAAAACTAGCCGTGTGACCTTGGGCAAGTCACTTCACCCCAATTACCCTACCTTGTCCCCTCCAAAAAAAATTAAAAAGAAAAATCTAAAAAAAAAAAAACAATGAGAAGAGTTAATATTATGAGAGGTAGACTTATTCTAATGTGGGGCTGGAGGGACCTGACTCTTATCACTCTCCTCCCAGATCTCCAACTTCCTTTCCAGCTTCAGGCAATCTAGACAAACCTGCTCAGACCTGCCTGAGTGGAACACAATGGACCAGAATTCACATTAGATTAAATACTATGTAAGATTTTTCTAGTTCAGGGGGGTCTCCCACCCAGGATCGAAAGGCATGTACTCTGAGGATTTTGGGCAATCTCATCTATCAACAGTGTCCTTCAGAGACTGAACAGTCTACAGGTTTCTGAAAAAAATTCTGGTCCCAATTCAGTAATATATTATTAATATAAGAGAAAACTAATCATTCCTCTCACCTGTCACATCCATCCCCTCCACACTACTTACATGGCCACCATCTTTGTTATCCTCTTTACCCTTCTGGTACTTGAGAATGACTCAAAAAAGTCATGTGGCATTATGGAATGAGCCCTGATTTTGGATTCAGAGCTCTTGGGTTGGAATGTCATCTCTGCCTCTTAACTTCCTCTATCTCCTTGGATTTCAGTTTTCTCCTCAGTAAAACAAGGGGAGTTGGATTAGATGACCTCTGAAGCCCCTTCCATCTCTGTATCTTTTATTCTGTAAACAAATTAGATTGTAACTTCCATTAAGAAAGACGGTATCTCTTACATTTTACCCTTTGCTGAGCACAGTGCCTTTCATATAGAAGAAACTTAATAAACATTTCTTAGAATGAATTTCCTACTAGGCTTCAATGTTGCAAACTGAATTTATCATCCTTCCCCCAAAACCTGCTTCCTTCAGTTCAGTTCAGTCCTCCTGGTCAGCGAGGCTCAAAAATTTATCACCTTTGACTTCTTTTCCTCCCCATCTCCTGCATTTAAGAAGTTGTCAAGTTTTTATTGATTCTAGTTCTGAGATAAAATTCTCTCAAATCCCTGTTGTGATTTGAATTTTACTCAGTAAACAATAATAAGCTACAAAAGATTTTTGAGTAAGGTATGACATCAGACTTATTCATAGTAAAGATCTAGCAGTGGTATAAAAAAATACGAATTGGAGAGAAAGAGACTGTAGAGACAGGAAGGACTTGTTAAGAGGTTCTTTCTGTGGTACAAGTAGATGATCATGAGGGCTTATTAGAGTGGTAATAATGAAAAGAGAAATTGGATGGATCCAAGAGTAGATGAGAAAGGAGAATAACCTGGTCTGATCTATTTAAATGAATTAATATAACAGGTGAGGTAGAGGGAGGAGTCAGAGTGGGTAAATGTTGGTACTATAGACCAAAATAGTAAAATGTGATAAAAACAGGTTTAGAGGAAAAGAAAAAAAGCTTGGTTTTAGATATGTTGAATCTGAGTTGCTGATGAGATGTCCATATAATGTATCCTGTAAGCAGTTGGAAGTGCAGATCAGGACTAGAGATAGGAATGGGAGTCATCTGAATAGAGGTGGTAGTTCAAGTGTCAGTCTGAATGAGATCTCACTCAAACTTTCAAAGGAAGAAAGTTAGAAAAGAATGTAAAGCTTCCTACATAGGATTTTACTAACTCATATAGGGCTTCCAGCTCTACCTGGTTTAGCTTCTCCTGATGCCATTGTTACAGTAATCTTCTAGCTGAGAATTAGATCTAAAAACAAGTGAACCTAGTACCCATGTGTTCAATAAACTCAAGAACACAAATATCTAGGAGAACGACTCACTTAATCAAGAACCACTGGTAAAATTGACTTAGACCAGCATCATAATGAACTCCAAATGATTAAGCAACCTTAATATAAAATTTCAAGTCCTAAGAAGATTAGAAAGCAGTCCCTTATAGAACTGTGGTTGGAAGAGAGTTCATAACCAAACAACGGAGCAAGAAGATCACAAAAGACAGAATTGACAATTGACTATATAAAAATCTTACACAAACAAAATCAGTATAACCAAAATAAGAAAACAAACTGCTGAGTGGGCCAAAAAAAAGGTCACTGAATATTTCATGTAATATATCTGATATATCCAAGACATATTGGGAATTGACACAAATACATGACCAAGAGATGTTTACTGATTGGTAAGTGATTAATGGTTGTGAATTATTGTTTTAAAACATTGCATATTCTCAACAATCATATGAAAAATGCCCCAAATCACTTATAATAAGAGAAATGCAGATTAAAACAACTCTGAAGTTTTTCCACATACCCATAAAATTGACAAAGATAATAAAAGACAGGAATAATCCCTGTTGGAAAAGTAGAGCTACAAATTGGCCCAACAATTCTGGGAAATAATTTGGAATTATGCAGTAAAATTACTAAACTCTTCACTTGAGCAATTGACCCAGTGGTTTCACCACTGGAATTTACACCCAAGGTGGTCAAAGGCAGAGAAAGTTAGTTTTATAATACTAAAATTGTCATAGCAGCATTTTTTTTTATAATTAAAAAAAAATGTCTGCCAGCTGCAATGGCAATAATCCCTACTACTGGGGAGGCTAAGGCTGATAAATCAATTGTTTAGGAGCTCTGAGCCGCAATATGGCTAATATCAATCAAGTTTCTTCACTAAGTCCAACCCCTGGAAGAAGAGCACCACCAGGCTGCCTAAAGAAGAGTGAACTAGCTGAAATCAGAAAACAGGACAAGTTAAAACTTCCTGCTGGTCAATATTGGGCTTGAACCCGTAAGTGGTTGTGGCACTTCCAGCTTGAGTACAATAGGAAGGCCTAGTCATCGAAAAAGAAGAAGAATTAAATTGCCTATTTGGGGATAAAGCTAAACAAATTGTACTGCATGAATGGAAGGGAATATAGTCACGCCATAAGAAAGACGTTATCAGGATTTCAAAGAAACATGAAAAGACTTGTATTATTAAAAGTTGCAGAGCCAAGATGGTAAAGTAGCAAGAAGAAGATTCCTCCAGAGTAGAAAATGCCCAAGACTGAATACTGATGGAGAAATCCAAGAAAGGTTATAGTGAACAATTTTTCCAGCTCAGGTTAACACCGAGTGACAAAGAGGTCTGTGGGCACTAAGAATGGGATCCCACCAAGAATAGACCCATGGAACCCTCCAGTCTCAGGCAGAAGCTTGGCACTGGGACACATAGAAGTCCAAAGCCCATAAGGGGATACCACAATGGGAACTGGTGCCAACTGGCACCTTTGTCACCCTCTACCCAGTTCTGGGTCATAGAGCCAGAGCAGACTAAAGAAGGACAAGGAGCAGTCACAGGTCCTAAACAGTGTACAAAGAGAAATGAGGAAGTCCAGAATCAAGCAACAGTGGTGTGGCTCAGATCCCCCTGGTCTCAGTCCAGCTTCTAGCCCAATCTGAAGCCTGCAGAGGAAATACCAGGGCAGGAATCCCAGACCAAAGGGGAGCCTACAGTTCTGCCCTCTAAACCAGTGGAGCCTCCCCGCTGGTTAGTCTGTGGTCAGGCATGACCAGTGAGGAAATTTGATTTGTTTGACTATACATGTTTGTAACAGGAATTTTTTTTTCTTTCATTCTCAATGGTAGTAGGGAAATGAAGTAGGAGGGAGAGAAGGCATATTTTTGCTGATTGAAAATATATATATATATATATATATTTTTTTTAAAGTTGCATTGCAAAAAAAAGCTGTTAGGAAAACAATATTCATATGACTGCAGTAATGTAAATAAAAACACTAAAATTTGGCTAAAAACATTAAAGTCAATGATTAATCTTGCTTCTAGAAGACATAGTATGAGTTAGAGCCCCCTCCTCTTGGTTGAGAGGTAGGAGGGAGTTTTGAATACTGCATACATTGCCAGGTGTGGTTGCTATGGTTGGATTTGCTTAATGTTTTTTCTTCATGATGAAGATGAAGGAAGATTGTTGGGGGAGTGGGAGCACTCAAAACAAGAGGTAATCCTAGTTTTCCTGTTCTTTGAATGTGCCAGTCTGTCTCTACCACAGGAGCCTTACAAATCATCAGCAATACAAAGCTGTCACCGCCTCCCCCCCAAAAAAGCTAGTTAGCAGCCAGCTGTGCTATTTATGTTGGGGGGGGGGGAAGAAGTAATCATCTTAATTGGAACTTACTTTGAGGCAGTTAATGTTTCCATCTGGGGGGGGTCTTGATTCCTTTCTTTGTCGTTAAGAACCATAATGATCACCATTTTCCTAACCATCATTTTCAGTAAGAAGCTTCCATTTGTTCCAAAAGGAAATTTTGCACCTATAATAATGAAGTATCTTAGCTCTGGTGCCTGGGTTTGGAGTCTGTTTCATCTCTGGAGAGATTTTTGACTCAGTCAGGTAATACAGGCTGTGGGCTTTGGTTAAATTAATCTCCAGACTGAAATAACACCTCCTGCTAAAACACAAGTACCTTGGTAATCCCAGTTTAGCTAGGATTAAGTAGTGAAGTTAATGGAGTTTGTCTTTCAGCTCCCCCTATTTCTGGTCCTTTTCATCTCTTTTCAGCACCAACTACTAACACTAAATACTTATGCTCTAGTTCTAAAAGAGAGGGAATTGATTTGATCACCTAAGTCATATATTATACAATATAAAGGAGCCCCAGTCTGGAAGTCGGGAGGCAGGTTTTCTCATACCAATTCTGCCTCACCCTCACTATCACAGTGCTTTATATATGGTAGCATTTTGATAAATGCTTATCAAATGAATACGTATTTATTCATCAGTTAGATGCTATTATAGTTTTCATAATTGCTATTGAATAGCTCCTCTCCTTGTCTGTGTCTAGTTAGCATAAAATGCCAATTATTCCAAAGGCTATGAACTTAAGGGGTTCCAGTAGCTTGATTCTGCTCCCTGACTATTAACTATACACTGAGCCTATGCCAGTCTCTCATCTGCATCTCATCAAAACATCTCAGTGCATCATGATATAGTTTAAAAAAAAGAACTGGATTCAGAGTCAAAAGATCTAAATTTAGCTTTCTACTCTGGCTTACATATGTCAATGAATACCTCTTACAGTGATACAGATTACAACCCCTCCACATCTTGTCCATGTCTTTCCAAAAATCCACCACAGGGAGGCCTCCCGGAATGCTGGAAGCCTTCCTCTAGAGCTCTTGACCTTGCATAGATACCAATGGAACACACCTGCTGTACATCAGTGAACCCTTATTCTCACTTAGGCTGCCTCCTTCCTTTTTCAGTCATACATATCTGATGACATCTCTTCTCATTTCTGTTACATTACAATCTATCTATGCACATTTTCCCCTTCTTCATTGTTTTTGGGTGAAATGAACTTTTAATTCTTTTTTGACTGTGATTTTCAGTGTCTCATAGCATCTCTGGAAGAATAGTGATGCTGCCTCCCTGTTCTTGGTAGAGAGGTGGTAAGATATGGTTACAATTTAAGTGTTCAGGTGTCATCAGTGTGCTTCCTTCTTACATGAGAGGGTTTTACTGGTGAAAGGATGTTACTAGAAAATGACAGTGAGAAAACTAAAAACAGAGGACTTTCTAGGTCCTCAAACTAAAAACATAGATAAAAAATTTTAAAGAATATTGAGGTTAGGGGCGGGTAGGTGGCACAGTGAATAAAACACTGGCCCTGGAGTCAGGCAGACCTGAGTTCAAATGCAGCCTCAGCCACTTAACACCTACTAGCCGTGTGACCTTGGGCAAGTCACTTAACCCCAGCTGCAAAAAAAGCAAAAAGCAAAAAAATTTTAGAAAAGAAAATTGAGGTTAAAAAGATGGACTTTTGTCTCAAAGATAAACTAAGAAACTAAGCTTTTAATCAAAAAGCACTGTTCAGGGGCGACCAGGTGGTGCAGTGAGTAAGAGCACCGGCCCCAGAGTCAGGAGACCCGGGATCAGTTCCAGCCTCAGATACTTAACACCCATACAAAATAACTGGCTGTGTAACCTTGAACAAGTTACTTAACCCCAATTGCTTAAAAAAATAAAATAAAAAATAAAAGCACTGTTCTGTTTCCCAAAAGCAACCTTGATTATTTTCTTTCTGTTAATTCTGGGCACAACTCAGCATACATTCACAGCACCTATCCAAGATACATATGGACCAGTTCCATAAGTTATACATCCAAATGCATATCACGGTTTGGACGTTTGGCATTCTTCATCCATTTGGTTTTTCCTATATGGATGGTTAAATTGAAAGAGGTTCTACAAGGTTGGACACAATAACTTCCAAAAGCAGATGTTGGATCTTTGGTACCTGTCCTACCTGTTGGGATTCTTTCTTCCAGACTTAGCACTCTGCATCCTCCAATGAAAGGTGGCAAAAAAGGTGGCAGGTAAAATATGTCTAGTTTCCTACCTCCTTGATATTAATCATTAAAGAGTCATTAATAAAAATTCTCATACATCTTCCAAGGAATCTTGTAGTATTTTAACACATGCATAGGAGACACTTTGCTGGAGAGGAGCCATGAAACCTGAATTTTGTTATATAAAATAACGCATTTCACTTTTATAAAATTGGAAGGTTTGAAAAGTATTTTACTCATAAATATCACCTGATCTTTTCAACAACCCTGAAGGGTCTTTATTATCTCCATTTTACATGTGAGCACACTGAGGCTGCGATCAAGTACCTTGCTCATAGTGACGTAGCTAGGAAGTGTCAGAGGGGAGATTTGAGTCTAGATTTCTACTTGGTCCAAGTCTACCATTTTTCCATAGCACACTGCCTCTCACATAACTCATTTTATCATCTTGGGAAAATACCTGGCCTTCTCAGGGCTTTGAAGAGAGCCAAAACATCTTATTCAGGAATCAGGCTGGTCCTTGATAAGTTAGCTCCGGGTTTTCCAATGATGCAACCAGTCCATATTGTCCAGTCCTGGTTTTCTCTGTGATGCAGCTGTAAATCAGAGCCTGCCTGATATCCTGAGATCCAGGGCTCTGCCCTGTTCTGGGATAATAGCCAGAAGGTGTTAGCTCACTAATACACTTTAGATACTATTGTTATGGCTTGGAAACATCTAGGACATGATAACTATCAAGGCCTACTTGACATCACTGTCTGGCATTTTGAAACTGAATAAAACAGTATTAGAAAACCTAGTGACCTATAGTTACCTTCTTTGTCTCATTCCTCTATAAAAACCTTGCTCATGGTATCAATAAATGGATTGCATTGATGATCTTGCCTGGCCCACAATTTATTCCACACTTCCACGGTCTTGTGTGTCATTTTATAGCTGGCATAAGAAACCACTTAGAGAGAGCTCTACAGGGCTTCAGTTGGTCCATCTGTAAAAAGCTCTATTTTGCCTACCTCCCAACATGAGGATCAGATGTTTTAATAGATTTGAAAATGCTTTAAAGTCATTAAGTGCTATGCAAACAAGTACTTTGAATGAGTACTGTGTAGATGGCACTACAGTGTGTTGGTGGCAGTGCTATCTTTTGATAGACAATTTAGTTTTCCTTTTCTCTCTTTCACTGCATTTATGTTTGTTTTTAGCTACTATAGCATCAGCACTTTAAGTTTTAAAGCCACCAATTCAAATGATTTGCTGGTTCTGCTTAGTAATGGTTATTGAGTCCAAATTGATATAAGGAAGAACACCTTGAAATGTACTCACTCTCTACTTTCTAGGTTCTTTGAAGATAGAAATTTGGCCATTTATTGCATTTTTCTAAGATCTTAGATTTCTCACAAATGTCAGAGTGTTTGGCAAATGTTCCATTAAGGAATACATGCATTAGTACTATGCCTATTTTACAGACTGAGGATCCAGGCATGTTTTATGCCTGCCTGAAATTAGACAGTTTACAGTTTTGTAGCATTCCTCCCACTCTCCTGTCTTTACTTATAGGATCATAGACTATAAATATAGTTTCCCCTATTAGAGCCCTTAGTAGGTGCTTAATGAATAATTATTAAACTGATTAAAATTTTTTTCCTATTCATCTTGAGGTACAGAAAAATATCACTAATAGATTGAATCTTTTACATTGTTAATTAGCCATAAGATCTTTCCTAAATTCTGGGGGGCAGTTAGAAGCATAAACCTCTCGCAGCTCACCTCCTGACAAAGAGCTCATGAACTCAGAGTGGAGACTGAAACATTTTTTTGGTCATAGTCAATGCAAAATTAGTTTTGCTTTGACTACATATTTGTTTTTAAAAGGGGGGGGTGTTTTTCTTTTCTATCATTGTGGGGAAGGGACTGGGAAAGAGAGAAAATAGGTGTTCATTAAAAAAATTAAATTTCATTTTAAATGAAACATTTTTGTTGTTTAGTCATTTTTTCAATCATGTCCAACTCTCTGTGATGCCATTTAGGGTTTTCTTGGCAAAGATACTGGAATAGTTTGCCATTTCCTTCTCCAGATCCTTTTACAGATGAGGGAACTGAGGCATACAGGGTTAAATGACTTGTCCAGGGTCACACAGCTATCTGAAACCATATTTGAACTCAGGAAGAGGGGTCTTCCTGACTCCAGGCCCAGCATTCTATCCCCTATGCCAGAGTTGGGGACTCTGCGACCTCGAGGCCACATGTAGCCCTCTAGGTCCACAGGTACAGCCCTTTGACTGAATCTAAACTTCACAGAACAAATCCCTGGCTTTGTTCACATTTGCCACATGTGGCCTCGAGTCCACAGGTTCCCCACCCCTGCCTTTTGCTATCTAGCAGACTGAGCCAAATGAAACAAAAGCTACTATTGAAGAGAGCACTTGGGTTCTATCTATTCTTGGCTTTTTCATTTACCTTTGACCTTAGACAAGTCATTTACCCTCTCTGGTTCTTATTTTTTATATCTATAAAATAGAATATTAATATTTCTACCACCCACCTCACATAATAAACTGAAACCCCATCAACAAAAAAGTTGTTGAATACTGACTATAAGTTCACCATTGAAATTGTGACTATCATATGATCTCACCCAGTAAATGTTGGGTTGAAGTGAATTATTTTGAAAAGGAGAAACCACTGTATGCATGAGTAATGCAAATCATAGGACAGGTCCCAGTTAGATAGCTACCCCAGGTAAAAGTACTCTCTGGGTCTGACACTATAGCCATAGTTCACAAATCCCACCAACTTATTTATCTTTGATGATTAGTAAGAAGACATAATTAGTTTCTGTCCCCCCCCAAAAAAAAAAGACATTTACTGTATTGGCATAGTAAGAAGAATATCAGCATTTCCCCAGAAACTGGCAAAAATGGCAGTATAAAAGGAAACAGTACAGCCAACTCTCTCCTTCAACTACTCTAAGAAAGATTGAAGAAAAGCACCAGACTTAGTAGGAGTCAGAAAATACAAGGAGACACAACAGTGAGTCATCTGTTCAGCCCTATTCAGCCAGAAGACTACAGACACCTGAAAGGAGATGCAGCCATGGATGTCATTCCGCAGCATTCCATCCTGTGCCCTGTGCCTCTGTATGAGGCAGGGAATAGGATGGGGTGTGAGCCAGTGGCTGTCATTCCAGTGCACACTGAGACTGTCCTATAGTGAAATTATTAGGATAGGAACTTAGGACTGAGGTGAACCTATACACCTCAGTCACTCTGAACCTACAGAGCCTTCCAGCTAGCCGACAAGAACTCAATTGTCTACTTGAGCTCCAGCCATTGATAAGTCTGAAGCTGTGTGGCTCAGACCCAAAATGAGGTCGAGCCTATAAAACTCAGACCAAGAAAACAGCAATTAAACTTCATCCTAGGTCAGACCATTGTAGGCTGACTGCCATACTGTGGCTTCCTAGCCTCTGCTACCCTCAAGATGCTAAAAGAATATAGCATTTGGTACTTGGAAAAAGTGGTAGCAGGAACCCAGGTAATGCAAATCAGGAACATATAAGACCCTAGTATTATTTTCAGAGGTATGCAGAGCCCAGCTCTAACATAAAAGTTCCAATATAATGCTAGAAGAATGAGATATTTAAAGACAAACTCCCAAAAAAACACTGGTAAAAATAGCTTATATGGGGGTAGGGATATCTAGACAAACACCCAGAATGAGATAACACCACAATATCTATAAACAAAATTTCAAAGAAAAACATAGCTTGAACATAAGATCAGCTAGAATTCATGAAAGAAATGAAGCAGGAAAAATTTTTTTTTTTGGTCTTTATTAATTTGTTTACTTTTAGTTTACAAGATTCATTACCACAGTTCCTTGAGTTTCAAATTTTATCTCCCTCTCCCCCCCATGGTGGCATACAATCAAGTATAGTATCTGCACATTAGGCATTAGTCAGGTTATAAAGAAGGATTGTAACAGATGGAATGAAGAATGGGAAAGAGGAAACAAAAGCAAACAAGAAAACGAAAAAGGGCAGGTAGTTTGCTTCAATGTGGGTTCAATCTCAGTTCTTTCTATGGATGTAAACATCTCTCTCCATCATGAGTCTTTTGGGTTTGATTTATGTCTCTGGATTGCTGAGAAGAGTCCAGTCTACCAAAGTTGGTCGTCACACATACGTTGTGTCTGTAATTACGTACAAATTCCTCCTGGATCTACTCTTCTCACTCAGCATCAGTTCATATAAGCCTCTCCAGGTAAATATGAAGTCCATCTGCTCCTCGTTTCTTATTGCACAATAGTATTCCATAACATGCATGTTACCACAACTTGTTCAGCCATTCCCCAGTTGATGGGCACCCCCTTAATTTCCAATTCTTTGCTACCACAAAAAGAGCTGCTATAAATGTTTTTGTACATATGGGTCTTTTTCCCACTTCTATGATCTCTTTGGGATACAACCCTAAAAGTGGTATTGCTGGGTCAAAGGATATGAAATTATTTATAGCCCTTTGGGCATAATACCAGATTGCTCTCCAGAATGGTTGGATCAGTTCACAACTCCACCAGCAATGCATTAGTGTTCCAATTTGTCCACATCCTCTCCAGCATTTGTCATTTTCCTGTTTTGTCATCTTAGCCAATCTGACTGGTGAGATATGGTACCTCGGGGTTGTTTTGATTTGCATTTCTCTGATCAATAGTGATTTAGAGCATTTTTTCATATGCTTATAAATATCTTTAATTTCTTCCTCTGTAAACTGCCTGTTCATATCCTTTGACCATTTATCAATTGGGGAATGACTTTTATTTTTATAGATTTGACTCAATTCTCTGTATATTTTAGGAATGAGTCCTTTATCAGTGACATAGGTTGTAAAAATTCTTTCCCAATTTTCCACTTCCTCTTAATCCTGGTTACATTGGCTTTGTTTGTACAGAAGCATTTCAATTTAATGTAATCAAAATTATCCATATTGCATTTTATAATGCCCTCTAATTCTTGTTTGTTCATAAAGTCTTCCCCTCTCCACAAATCTGACAGGTAAACTATTCCTTGCTTTCCCAGATTGCTTAGAGTATCAGCCTTTATACCTAGATCATACACCCATTTAGACTTGATTTTGGTATATGGTGTTAGATAATGGTCTATGCCCAGTTTCTGCCATACTATATTCCAGTTTTCCCAGCAGTTTTTGTCAAATAGTGAGTTCTTATCCCAAAAACTGGGGTCTTTGGGTTTATCAAAAAGTAGATTACTATAGTCATTGACTGCTGAGTCTCATGTACCCAATCTATTCCATTGATCCACTACTCTATTCCTCAGCCAGTACCAAGTAGTTTTGAGGACAAAGCAGGAATTTTTTAAATGATATCACAAATGAAGTGAGAGGAAACTTTAGAGGAAAGATTTCAAAGAAGAATTAACAGCTCAGCACAGGAGATATAAAATTTTACCCAAGGAACAGACTCCGAAAATGAAAATTAGGCAAATAAAAGATGAGACAAGAAATATTAAAAATGATTCAAAACATTGAAAAATAGGAGACTAAATAGATCACATTTTTTCAAAACTGATCTGCACAACAGGTCAAGGAGAAAAAAACTAAATATCACTAAATTACCTTAAATCTATGATTCAAAAAAATAACATGCATACTGTATTTTAAGAAGTCTCTAATGAAAATTGCCCAGACCTATTAGATCCGGAAAGCAAAGTCAAAATATAAAGATCCATTGGTCATCTCCAGGAATATAGCTCTAAATAAAAACTCCCAGGAAATGTGATAGCCAAAATCCACAGCTTCCAAATCAAAGGGATGATGGAAAGGAACCAAACTTTTATTTAAGCTATTAACCTACTATGTACCAGGCACTGTGCTAAGTGTTTTACAGATATCATCTCATTTAATCCTTACAGCATCTCATTGAGTTGGTATTATTATTATCCTTATTTTACAGTTGAGGAAACTGAATCAAACAGAGGTTAAATAATTTGCCCATACAGCTAATAAGTCTCTTGAAGCCAAAGTTGAACTCAAGTCTTCCTGTCTCCAGATCCTATGCTTTATCCATGGTATCTCCTAGTGCAGTATTACAAGCAGCCAGAAAGAAATAGTTAAAATTCTGAGAACCACAGTCAGGAGCATACAAGATTCAGCAGTTACCATGGTACAGAAATGGAGAACTTGGAATGTAATATTTCAGAAGGCCAAAGCTAACTATAATCCTACAAGGGGGGAAATGAATCTTTAATGAAACAGAAGATTTCTAAGCATTCCTGATTTATAAAACAACTTAATAGAAAATTTGAAATACACAAAAAGTCAAGACAGACAATAAAAGGGTAAATACACAGTATTTATTTACAATAAAAGGGTAAATGACCAGTCAAAAGGGACTACATAAGGACAAAGAACATTTTAATAGGAAGGAAAGAAATACATATTCCTTTAGAATCTTAAAGTTATCAGATATCATAGAGTTAGATCAAAAGAAGTGGAAGTGGTCTTGTTATGTTTTAATGAGAAAAGAAATAAGTAGGAGAAGGAAAAACAACACTGGAGAAGAAAATGGAAAAGGGTTGGGGAACATACTATCTCATATAATTGGATATGCAAATACAGAACAAGAAAGAAGGGCTGGGGGAGCATAAGTCGCTTGAAATTCACTGTCACCTGAATTGAGCAAAGGAGAATAGAACACACATGCACAAACATTTTGGTGTAAAAGTACATTCAAAGTATGACTTCCAAGAGTGGATGGGGAAGAAGAGTTTAAAAGGGAAGAAAAAAAAGGGAAGAAACTATTGTTGGGGTTTGGATGAGGTGAAGAGAAACGGAGCAGAGGGGGCAGAAACAGACTGCATCAATCATAGATTGCTGGTACTAAGCATGCTCCTTGCTCACTACCTTCTCCATAATTTTTGGGGGGGCAAAAAGAGGAGAAAGTATAACATAAGAGGCTGGAAGGAAATAGCAGGGATCACAATTTAATGTGAATAGGATGACAGAATGGATGAGAAAGAAGAATCCAGCAGTATGTTGTTTACAAGAAACATGCTTGAAACATAAGGGTTTACAGGGTATTAAAATAAGGGGCTAAAGCAAAATCTGTTTTGCTTTAGATGAATTAAAAAAATAAAGGGTAACATTCCTGACTTCAGCCAAACAGCAAAAACATACTTCATTAAAAGAAGAAAACAGGAAAACTATATGCTTCAAGGTTTTTTAGACAAATTAATACCAGTATTTAACATATGTACCTAATGGCATGGCATCCAGATACTTAAAGGAAATACTAGGCAAGTTTCAGGAAATAGACACTAAAACTTTAATAGTTGGGGATCTCAGTGTGCCCCTGTCAGATTTAGACAAATCTAACCAGAAAAGAAGCTAAAGAACTGAATAGAATTTTCAAAGAGTAAGATAGGATACATCTCTGGTAGTTACTGAATGGGACTACAAAGAAATATACATATGTTTCATACTGTATGGCAGCTTTACAAAAATCAGCCAAATATTAAGAAATAAAAATTTTACAAACAATGCAGAAAAATAGAAATATTAAACACATCCTTTACTGACCACAATACAATAAAAATTATGTTTAGTAAAGGGTTGTTGGATTAAAAATTAATTGGAGGGGCAGCCAGGTAGCTCAGTGAGTAAGAGCAACAGCTCCAGTGTCGGGATGACATGGGGATTGAATCCGGGCTCAGACACTTAGCACCCACCCAGAAACACCTGGCTGTGTAACCTTGAGCAAGTTACTTAACCCTGATTGCTTTAAAAAAAGAAGAATAAATAAAAATTAATTGGAGGTTAAATATCCCAAGGAATTATTGGGTCAAAGAATAAAACAGAAACAGCAGATAATTTCATCAGTGATAATGACAGCGTTGAGACAGTGCACAAGAATTTTGGGAATACAGACGAAACAGTATCTCTAAACAGTTTTTATCAATGAAAGAGAAGAGAGATCAACGAATTGGTCCTCAACTTTATTTTAAGAAACCTACAAAACCAACAAATTAAAAACCCTAATTAAACACCAAAGAAACAATAAAAAGTGTGATCTGGGGTTTTTTAATTCAGTAAAATAGATAAGCCACTAGAAAATTTGATTTTAGCAAAAGAAAGAAGGAAACAAATTGCCAGTATCAAAAATGAGGAAGAGTTCACAACAAAAAAAGCAGAAATAGAGGAAATTATTAGAAACTATTTTGCCCAACTATATACCAATAAAGACCAACAACTTAAATGAAATTAGTGATTATTTACAAAAATATAAAATCTTCAGGTCAATAGAATATGAAATAGAGAGCTTAACCCAGACTCGAGGGTAGGGGTATTCCATAAATGAATTTCCTAAGAAAAAACTGCAAGACCAGATGCATTTACAAATGAACTCTATCAGAAATTGAAGAATAATCAATTCTAGTAGTACCTAAGTTATGAAAAAAATAGGAAAAGAAGGAGGCCCACTCAGTTCTATGATACAGATAGTCTTTATACCTAAAACGGGGAGAGACAAAACAGAAATATCCCCAATATAAATATTGACACAGACATTTTAATTAAAATATTAGCAAAGAAGCCACAGTACCATATCAGAAAGATTCTGCATTATGACCAGGTTGGGTTTATATCAGGAATGCAAGTTTATTTCAATATTAAGATAACTGTAAGTATACTATGAGAGGGGAGGATAGACAAGCATTTATTAAACATCTTCTATATATCAAGCATTGTGCTAAGCACTTTGCAAATGTTATTTCATTTGTTCCTCACAACAACCTTGTGAGCTAGGTGGTATTATTATCCCCATTTTACAAGTAAGGAAACTGAGGCAGACAAAGCTTATAAATCTTAATAGATTAAGTGAGTTAAAGGTCACACACAGCTAGTAAATATCTGATGTGTTTGAACTCAAAGCTTCCATACTCCAAGCCTAGCACACTGCACCATCTAGCTGCCATTAGAGGATGTTAATAATAGGAATAATAAAAATCACATAATTGTATCAATATATGCATTAAAAGCTCTTGACAGAATACATCTATTTTTTGTTTTTCAAAAAAATGGAATAAATGGACTTTCCTTAATATGGTAAAATATATATATATTTAAAATTCTAGCTATTGTAACAAAAAAAATTAAAAATAGAAGACTAATGATAGGCAAAGAATAAACAATTACCAATTTTTGCATTTAATGATGGTTTACTTAGAGAACCTTAGGGACACTAAATTTTTCAAAGAAACTAATTTCATTGAAGTTGCACTAAAATAAATCCATATAAATCATTAGCTTTTTAAAATATATTCAATAAAACCTAACAGAAAAAGATAAAAAGAAATTCCATTTAAGATATCTAGAGAGTGTATAAAATATTTGAGAGTCTAACAAGCTACACAAAGGAACTATGCAATAATTGTAAAACATTCATTACAGAAACGGAGACCTAAGTAATTGGAAAAATATTAGTTGCTCATAGGTAGGCAGAGCTAATATAATTCAGTCCCATCCCAATCAAACTACCAAAGGATTATTTTATAGAAATAGAACAAACAATAATGAAATTCATCTGCAAGAACAGAATTTGAAGAAAAATGGGAAGAAAAAGGGCCTAGTAATAACTAATCTCAAACTATACTACAAAATAGTAATCGTCAACAATTTGGTACTAGTTAAAGTTTCAAAATATTGTTTTTAAATTAATAAAATAAGATGCATAGAATTACAAAGAAAACCAGTTATATCAAAATTGTTAATAAAATATTTTTAAATAAGTACACTGACCCCCAAATGAAGAACCTCTGGTAGAAACAAACAGCACATACCAGTGTACCAAGACAGTCTCTAAATGTATAAATAACTTAAAGGTTAAAAGACATCAAAAACAAATTATCAGAGCAAAGAAGAAGTTATTTCTCTCGCATATGGATGGGGGAAGAACTCATAACCAAACAAGAAATAGAGGTCACAGAAGATAAAACAGACAATTTTGATTGCACAAAATTAAGTTTTTTCACTAACAAATCCAAGGCAGTTAAAATTAGAAGGGAAACAGTTAAATGTGGAAAAGTCTTTGCAGAAAGTTTCTCTGCTAAACATCCCATCTCTATGATATATAAGGAACAAATTCCAATTTATAAAAACAAAAGTTATTCCTTAGTTGATAAATGGTCAAAGGATATGAATAGGCAGCTCTTAAAGGAGGAAATGAAACATTCAATACCTATGTGAAAAAAATGCTCCAAATCACTAATGATTAGATAAATGCATATTAAAACAACTCTTCATTTCCACCCCACACCCATCAGATTGACAAAGATGACAAAAAAAGGAAAATGACAAATGTTGGTTGGGATATGGGAAAACAGGCATGGTAATGCACTGCTGTTGGAGCTGTGAATTGATTCACCTGTGTACCATTTCTGGAGAGCAGTTTGAAACTATAGTAATATATATATATATATACACACCAAACACAATGACACTAAGCATATGCCCCAAAAGAGCAGACAGGGAAAAGACTCATATGTATGTAAATATGTGGTAGCAAAGAACTAGAAATTAAGGGGATTCCCACCAGCTGGAGAATGACTGAAAAAATTATAATGCATAATTGTAGTGGAATATTATTGAATTCTAAGAATTGACGAAAGGTATGGTTAAAGAGAAACCTGAGAAGATTTATGTGAACTGATGCATAGTAAAGAGTGAGAACCAGAAGAACAAGTTATACAATAAAAACAATGTAAAGACAAGCAGCTTTGAAAATGTTAAGAACTCTGGTCACTGGGGCAGCTAGGTGGCACAGTGAATAGAGTACCAGCCCTGGAGTCAGGAGGACCTGAGTTCAAATCTGCCTCAGACCCTTAATACTTACTAGCTATGGGCAATTCACTTAACCCCAGTTACCCTGCCTTCCCCCTCCAAAATAGCAAAAAAAAAAAAAAAGAACTCTGGTCAGTGTAGTGACCCATCACAATTCCAAATGACTAGTCATGAAGCACCTCCTGACAGAAAAGTGATAGACTCATGAAGCAGAATAAGACCTGCATGTTTGAACTTAGCAAGTATCAGAATTTATTTTGGTTGAAAATGCATATTTGTTAGAAGGATTTTCTTTTTCATTGTGGGGCAGGATTAGTGATAAGGCCCTTCCTCCCACAAAAAGTTAGAAGAGAACAAAGAGAAGGCCAGAATAAATCACAAACAAGTAGGACAGCTGTGAAAGTTATATACATATGTGTACATATATATTGAATTTATTATATATTTAGAAAGAAAAGCAAGTTCTTCATAATCAAGATTTATAGTTTCATGTACAATTCTCTTCTGTTCCACAATGTGAATGCAAATGCTGATCTTATTTGTTGTCTATTGAGTTCAGAATTATAAAAGAAAATGGGAAAAAAAATGAAAACAAAACATTTGTCCCATGGACCTCGGACACATTCTCCCACAAATAAACACTACATTGGTTTAAACACATAAGAAACATAAAAGGAAAGATACTTATGTAGGAAACTCATGTGACTGAAGCTCTCGTGTATGGATACATGTGGTAGAAGCTCATGTTCAGGGAATGTTTATATGAGGGGGGACACACATAATGGCTGCCTTGACACTGGTCTCCTCTGCTCACTGCTTGCTCTGCTGGTCTCTGTTGCCTCCAACTCCTTGACTAGGGTGCTGCCTTGTTACTTTAGAAAACAGAAACCCAGGGTCTAGGTGATGCAGTGAATAGAGCACCAGCCCTGGAGTCAGGAGGACCTGAGTTCATATTGGGTCTAGACACTTAACACTGACTAGCCGTGTGACCTTGGGCAAGTCACTTAACCCCAATTGCCCTACCTTCCCCCCTCCAAAAAGTAAAAAAACAAAACCAAAAGCCTTCTCCAGTTGTATGACCTCAATATTTGGCTCCTAAGGTCTTCCATCTCTTGAGCCAGGCAGTCAACCCCAAGAGCCAGAAATTATGAACCCCCATGCCAAGTTCTTTAGAAAAAAGGATAGTATTGTCCCAGTTTGCTAATCACCTTAGGCTTGGTCTTTTCTTTCAATTTCTCTTCCAGTCACAAATTCTGTGCCCTGGGACAGAGACCTTCCTCTAGCCTATAGTGACTATTCAATTTACCTCCCATTTTTTCATTTCTGAAAGCTAGGCTATAACGCAGCAATTATTTGCTTAATAATTACAAAGAGTAATTAAGAGTCCTCCAGTTTTTAAAACCTAAGTCTCTCCTGTTTTCCAGTGTAGAGGAAGAGGCAGGAAAAACAAGGTTGAAAAGGCAAATAAAGCTCAGAGGACAAGGTCATTGTCTCTGCTACCTGCTCAGCTGCATCCCTGACCCCCTCATATCTAGATGTAGTCCACGTTTGAAAGAGGCTTTGCCCCACATCCTCACCTGTGTAAGATGGAGTTGTTCTTGTTTTCTTAATTCTCCTTGATTTACTTCTTTGTAGAAATTGACCATCAGAAAAATCATATAGTATTGTTTGGTTGAAGCCATGGCAATGGAAATCTGTCACCAGAGGATTGGCTTTTCCCAATTCCCATATGTAAAGGAGGCTGCAAAATGAATGGAAGCAGTTATCAATCACTTACATGATGCCAAGGATTATTCTAAGTGGTGGAGATACGAGTAATAAACAAGGCAGCCCCTGCCATGGAGGGCAAGTCCCAGGGATGCTAAGAAGAACCCTAGGGGAGTCAGCTGGCGCACGCTTTCCAGCATTGGTATTCTAGCGGTATTAGCATTGGTTTGATTACAGTCTCTAGAGCGAGAAATGCAAAGAGAGGAGGGAGATGGGATATGTGGAAGGCAGGTGGCAAGAAAATGGCCAGCCTGGGTGGGATGTGAAGCATAGTCTGGGACCTGCTAAATCTGCGGTTTAACTCCCTCACCAATCCCTGGGGGATGTTTCCAGAACTGAATCGATTAAGTCCCCCAGAGCATAGCCTCAAAAAGTTTGGTGGCACAAATAAAAATACAAAATCTCATGTCTGTTGCTCAAAACCCTTCATGACTTAGCCCCCTCCTACATTTCCAGTTTTCTTACACCTTACTCCATGCCATACTCTTTAATCCACAAACAAGACACACCATTACTTGGTTCTGGGTGTTTTCTCTGTGACCCCCCCATTCCTGAAATGCTCTCTTTCCTTATCTCTAGCTCTCCTTAAAGTCTCAATTAAAATCTCATCTTCTATAAGACGACTTTCCCAATCCTTAATTCTTTTACCTTCCCTCTTTTAATTAATTGCCTTCTTATTCAGTACATGACCCTTTTGTACATATTTGTTTGTTGTCTCATCCATTAGTTTGTGAACTCCTTGAGGGCAGGGACTGGGGTTTTTTTTGCCTGTTTTTGTATCCCCAGCACAGTTCCTGGCACATAGTTAGGCTATTAATAAATGCTTATTGACTATCTGGCTACAACAGCAGGTGGGTGCAAGAAATGGACAGCTGAATGAGATTTTTAAAAGATTTTCAAAAAATTGTTTTATACTAGGGAAAATCTCTCTTTGATCTCCCCAACTGTGCCCCTCCCCCAAGTCCCCCACTCCCTAAATCACCAAAATTACCTTTGATAAACTATTGCTTTTTTCTCTTTCCCTTTATTACCTGTACCAATTACTGGGCACACTCAAAGCATAGTAATTAATGGTAATAGCAGCTCATATTTACAGAGATATTTTATATGCAATATCTTCAGTGACTCTCACAACAGGCGTCTCTATTTGGCAATGAAGTCATTTTCAGAAATAATGTATGACTTGCCCATGATTACACAGTTAAGACTTAGACTCTTCTCTAAACTTCACCACTGACTTTTGTGTCATTGAACAAGTTACCTCACCTTTCTAGTCTTCACTGTCTCACCTGTAAAATGCGTGGATTACAGTTGATAATCTCAAAGGATCCTTCTACCTGTAAACATTCTCTTTTCTATATTCTTATCCAACTCTGAAGTTCTGTTTTTTAATTGCAGATCCCTTCTCTTGCCTTCTGTAACATATAAAAACATCCTTATTAGAGGAATTGATTCTATTAAATTATCACATCCTTGATTTTATGGAAATGAGCTTTCTAATAAAGACTGAAAAAGAGAAGCCTAATTGCCTCCCAGATAATTATTCAGACTTCCACGACCTGTCAGCAGGGATCAATTAGTAGGTCTCAAGTTAACAGCAGCCATCTACGTCAAGAGGAATTCTGTGCCACCTCTCTGCCGTGGGGTGGTCTTCAAGACATGGACAAGGAGTGGGAATTTTGGGAGTGTGCATCCCAGAAAGAGAAAATCTCACTGTCATTTTAGGGACCTGAAATAGTCACCAGGTAGTAAATGAGCCATAGTCAAAGATGATAGCTATAGATTTCTGTTCTTTCTTTTATCCTTGACTTTGATAGAATTCCTGACCATAGAGCAGTGTATCTGTAATGTCATCATGCCTCTTAATATCTTATCTCATCTCATAGAAAAACCCCTTTGGAAAGATTTAGCAGCTGAATTAGAAGGAATTGATTTCTGGTTCCAACAGAAGCTGCCACAGGCTAAGGGAAGCTGTATTAATCTTTGTGAGCAAACAGTGAGGAGTTCCAATTTTACTGACCCCATTAACTAATCTCTGTGTATATGGTAATTGCTCCAGCTGCACAAGCTGTGGGGGAAAAAACATTCAAGTGTCCTGGGTCTTACAGAAGGTTCTATTGAAAACCTTCAAGGCCCAGCTACAATGCCACCTTCTCCATGAAGCCTTCTGCGATCTCAAGAGGTGACCTCTCCTTCCTCAGTTCTCACAGGGCACTTGGAATTTCTTATCTGTTTTTTATTATAGCTATTTGTGTTCATATTTTTCTGTTCCACTAGATAGTGCATCCTCTAAGAGTCAGGCCATGTCTTATTCATCTTTGTATTTCACTCCTTGCCAAACACAAGACATTGTACGTAGTGGACACCAAAAAACTGTTCTTTCAATTGCTGGATTTGGGGGGGGAAGTTTTAATTAAAGGAACTAGAAGAATGGGAGCATCTTTTTTTATAAAGAACATTGGAGGGGATGCAGAGTCAAGATGGAGGAGTAGAAGCAGGACTTCTGAGTGGCTCCGGCTTCCACCTTCCCCAATCCATGTAAAAAGGGGACTCTGAACAAACTTTGGAGCTGCAGAACCCACAAAATGACACAGAGACACTAACCTCCCGCTGAGGACAGCCAGGGAGGCCAGCAGGAATCGGCCAGCGCAGGCCGTGTGAGCCGGAGGTTTTAGCCCCAGGACAGATCTGACCAGCTGCCAGCCACAGGAACTCCAGATCAGCAGCAGCTGTGACCATTTCCAGATTTATCAACACACAGATGCGAAGGACAAAGTGAGAGGTCAGTGCATTCTGGACTTTGGGGCGCCATAGTTGGGAGAGCATTGGCTTTTGCCCCCAGGGCAAGAAGCTGCTGAGACTCAGCACAGCCAGCCAGCGCCATGTGGTGGCTTCAGCTCCTGGCCTGCAGACTGTAAGGGGACCAAGTGACCAGTCTGAGGGGTAATCACTCTTGCTTTAACCTGCTTGGATCTGGATTGCAGTCCAGGGTGGATATCCTGGGGTGTGTGTCCAGCTTGCCAGAGCATGTGGAGGGGCCTCAGAAAGGGCACCCATCTAATACTTCCGGCAGCTGAGAAAATCCCAACATTTGGGACAAAAGCTCCCCTGTCTGGGGGCAGAGTCCTGCTGTGGCAAAAAGCCCAGGGGTCAAGTGACTGCGGGGCAACATGACCAGGCAAAGGAAAAAAAGCAGACAGAAGATTCCAACATTACACTCCTATTTTGGGGACAAAAAGGAATAAAACATGGAACAAGAGGAAGACAATGAAGTCAGAACTCCTGCACCAAAAGCTTCAAAGTAAAATATGAGCTGGCTACAGGCCATGGAGGACCTTAAGAAGCAGATAAGAGAAGTGGAGGAAAAATTGGGAAGAGAAATGAGAACGATGCAAGAAAATTACGAAATGAGAGTCAACAGCCTGACTGAGGAAAATCACACCTTAAAAAACAAACTAACTCAATTGGCAAAAGAGGCTCAAAAAGGCAATGAGGAGAGGAATGCCTTAAAAAGCTGAATTTGCCAGATGGAAAAAGAAGCTCAAAAGCTCAATGAGGAGAATCATTCCCTCAGATTTAGAATGGAGCAAAGGGAAGCTAGTGACTTTGTGAGAAATCAAGATGATGTTAAAACAGATCCAAATGAAAGAATAGAAGGCAATGTGAAATATCTCATTGGAAAAACCACTGACCTGGAAAATAGATCCAGGAGAGATAATTTAAAAATTATTGGACTACCTGAAAGCCATGATCAAAGAAAGAACCTAGAAATCATTCTCCAAGAAATTCTCAAGGAAAATTGCCCTGATATTTTAGAACCAGAAGGCAAAATAGAGATTGAAAGAATCTACTGATCACCTCCTGAAAAAGATCCCAAAAAGAAAACTCCTAGGTATATTATAGCCAGGTCCCAGAATTCCCAGATAAAGGAGAGAATATTACCAGCAACCAGAAAGAAACAATTTGAATATTGTGGAAACACAGTCAAGATAACCCAGGATCTAGCAGCTTCTACACTGAGGGATTGGAGGGTTTAGAATATGATATTCCAGAGGGCAGAGGAGCTGGGATTAAACCCAAGAGTCACCTACCCAGCAAAACTGAGTATCATGTTTCAGGGGAAAATGTGGTCATTCAGTGGAATAGAGGACTTTCAAGCATTCTTGATGAAAAAACCAGAGTTGAATAGAAAATTTGACATTCAGATACAAAAAGCAAGAGAAGCTTGAGCGGGTAAACAGGGAAAAGAAATCACAAGCCACTTATCAAAGTTGAACTATTAACATTCCTACATGAAATAACAATAATCGTAACTGATGAAACTTTTCTCAGGATGAAAATAGTTGAAGGGAATAGAAATATATATATATATTTTTTTTTATCTATATCGGAGGGTATACGGGTGTATGAATACATGTGTGAATGTGTGTATATATGTTTACAGGTATACATAGATAGAGGCACAGGACCAAGTTAATAGGAAGGGATGATGCTTAAAAGGTGAAATTAAGAGGTGAGAGAGGAATATAATGAGAAGAGATGGAGAGAGACAGAATGGGGTAAACTATCTCATATAGAAAAGGCAAGGGAAAACTGTTACAATGGAGGGGAAGAATAGGAAGGCAAAAGGGAATGGGTCAACCTTATTTTCATTGAATTTGGCTCAGGGAGGGAATGACATACACACTAAATAGGGTATCTCACCCTACAGGAGAATAGGGGGGAAGGGGATGAGAGGGGGGATGATTGAAGGGGGGGCAGGCTGGGGGGCAGGGAAGTTGGAAGCATTCACTTTTGAAAAGGGATGGGATCAAAGTAGAGAATAGAACAAGTGGGTGGTGGGATAGGAGGGAGGGAAATATAGTCGGTCTTTTACAATATATCTTCTGTGTTAATGTTTTGCATTAGCTACACATGTACAACCTATACTAAACTGCTTATCTTCCCAGTAAGGGTGAGTGACAAGGGAGGAAGGGAATGAATCTGGAATTCAAAGTTTTAAAATCAAATGTTTAAAATTATATATATACTATTATCAATACTATTTTACATGTAATTGGGAAAGAAGATATACAGGCACTGGGGCATAGAGAGCCACCATGCCCTACTGGAAAAGTCGAAGGGGATATGGGAGAGAGCAAATTGGAGGAGGGGATATCCTGTGGGACTGCTATTTTGGGGTGGTGGGTCGGGGAAAACGGGGAGAAAATTTGTAACTCAAAATCTGGCAGAAATGAATGATGTAAATCAGAAGTTAATAAAACATTTGAAAAATGGGAAAAATAAAATAAAAGGTAAAAGAAAAAAAGAACATTAGGGACCTGGAGAAAAGCCTCCTTCCCTTCTTTGTAGAAAGGTAGGTTATGGATGTGGAACATTTCATATCCTGTCAGATGTGGACAGGGTGTTGGCTGGACTACTTTTTTTCCTCTTGCTGTGTGTTTTATTCTTTGCCCTTGTATGCAGCTCACTGAGCAGGGGAGAAGGAGTACCATATTAAGAAGTAAAGAGGATATAAAAAGCAAAAGTATCAATAAAATGCTTTTTTTTGGAGAATGGAAGTTTTGGGCTTTTTTTTTAAAGTACTGTTTCTTAAAGAGTGAAAAAGGCTCAGGGCTTGAGTCCATGAATCAGAGGAAGCCAATCATTACCAAACTCCAGCCTCAGAGGAAAACTAGCAAAATCAGGCTGTACTGCCCAGAGCCAGGAGCTGGCTGTGATCGTTTGTATGAATGACCAAATCGAAGAATTTTAGAGCTAGAAGGGAACTTAAAATATATGTTAGACCCAGAAATCACCACAGAATGTATAATTTCAGAGGCAGAACAGATCCTGGAACATAAAATGTTAGTGATAAGGGGACATTAGAATCCAATCCCTTCATTGTAAAGAGGAAGAATTTGAGAGGTGGAGTGGGTGAATGACTTACCTTAGGTTAAATAGTAGGTAAGTGGCAGATCCTGGATTAGAACCCAAGTGTCCTAATACCTAATTTGATGTGCCAACACACCACATCATGTCCTGCTTCTGCCTTCCTTGCCCTGGAATACAGCTTTGTTGACCCTTCCCAGCTTCAGCCTCCAAAGGGAGATGCTATATAGAGAAGCCCTAGTATAAGAAGCCATTCTCAATACTACCCCTAACCTGTCTTGTTTTTTTTTTTTCTTGTCTGTGCACAGAACACCTGAAGAAGCGTTTGGAAGATTATATGGCCCAGTTTCCAAGTGTAAGAATCCTCCGAACCAAGAAGAGAGAGGGACTCATAAGGACTCGAATGCTGGGGGCCTCAGTGGCCATCGGAGATGTCATTACATTTTTGGACTCACACTGTGAAGCTAATGTCAATTGGCTTCCACCCTTACTAGGTAAAGAAGCATAGCAATGTCCTGGGTGATTTATTATTGGACAGTGAATATAGGTTCTTAGTGTCTGGCTGCTTTCTTGACTTGTCTTTTGGCCTGGATTCAATCAACAGAAACATTTATTGAATATACAGTGTGTTCCTAGACCTGTGTTGGGCACCATGGTGGATATATAAAGTGTGATCCTTTCCTTCAAATAACCATCTTGTTGAAAATTGAAGAGTAATAGGCCTGAAATTAAAGGGAGGGAAGGAAGTACATAAAAAGTAAAGAAAGAAGGGCAACGGGAAAGAGAGAAGAGAAGGTTCAATTCTTTGGCCGAGATATACTTAGAATGAGCCATAATGAATTAACTTCATTTCCTTCTTTAACAGGGATTTGTTATTAACAGGGTTACTTGACTAATAGTTCACAAACATGATATATTCCTGGATTTAAGCAAGTTATTTGTATGGTTAGGGAATTCATAATTTATATTCAAGAAGTGGCAATTAATAAATCAGTGTCATCTGAAGGGAGGGCTTAAGTAGACTGCCTTAGGCAATGTTAGGGAGCACAAGATTGGAAAAGAGAGTCTCTATTCAGCATTGGTATCACTGATTTGGATGTTGGCAGAGATTTGGCCTCTAACAGATTTGTCAGTGATAAGCAATTAGGAAGGGTGGTTAATAGGTTTGAAGACAAAATGGATATCTGGAAAGATCTAAATAGTGAAATAATGATCGAGATGCCATTTAACAGGGATAAACAAAAAGTCCTACCCTTGGGCTCAGAAATCTGAAGTGCAGGATACAGAAGATAGAGTTCAGTAACTGTTTGTATGGAGAGAAAAATGAGGGTTTTAAGAACTCTAAATAGGATTTTAGTAACTGAATAGGAGTCAGCAATCTGGTGTGTCAAGTTAAAAAAAAAAACACCAACAATGGAATATTATAGAGATGGTACTTACTTTGGGTAGGAAGTGGGACTGGATATCCCTTCAAATTCAAAACTCCTACTGTTCTGTGAGTATAAATACTTTTAGAAGAAGATGAGAAAAAGATGATAAAAACCTGGTCTATGGTAATGGCAATAAGCATGGAGGAAGAATTTGAAAAACATTTTGTAGGAATAAACAAAGACTTAATGATGAATATAGCGGAACAGGTAAAGTCAGAGATTACTACATTTTCATCCTGTTTAACAGAGATAGAGAAGTTTACAAGAAAGCTAGTTTGACTGGATGAGAGTAATTTCAATTTGAAGTATGTTTAGTTTGAGGTGAAGATGCGCATTAAGCACTAGAACTCAAACAAGGAAACGGGACTAGAGAGCTAGATTTAAGGAAGAGCTCTGTAAATCAGAGAGTATTGAGAGAAAGCAGAAGATTAAGGATTTGGCATTGTAGAACCTTCCATATTTAGGGGGCTAAGTGAGGGAAAAGAACCAATAAAGTATAATAGGGAATATAGAAAATTTGCTTTCTACACAACTCAGGAGAACATCTGTCACCTACTTGTGAGGTTCTAGCCCCAAATGTCCAATGTTTCAGTATACTAGGTGAAAGATAAAGCCCAGTACAAGGGTGGGGGAACCTATGGCCTCAAGGCCACATAAGGCCCTCTAGGTCGCAGGTTCCCCACCCCTGGCCCAGTATTTCTAGTAAACATTGTTCATTTAATTAAACCCAGGGAGCATATGTATCTGCCTCTCATTACAAAGAAACACACACCATTAAATTGCATAATTTGTAGTGTTTTAGAGGAATGAGGCATTGTGGGGTCATTCAGTGACTCATTAAAAAGAATTTAGTGGTGTGACACAAAGCTGAGCTTCTAGTCTAAATAGTCGTTAACTTTGTTTCTATGGAAATATATGAGGGTGATTTTTATAATCAGCAAACACACATGGAAAAGTCATTCTCCTTTTTGTCATAGATGATATATGCCATGGGTATAGACACAAGGCTGTCTCCCCACTAGTCCTAAGGAATGATAGATGGGGTCATAGCTTTCATCCATAAAGCCATAATGTCTTTCTACATAATTCAGACTGTCATCTTTTGAGACCAACAGTAGGAGATTACTTCCAGGCCTGAAGAGTCAGTCATCCAATAGAAAGCCACTATTAGTAGAAAAATATGTAGTGGTCTCTTAAATTTCTATAATACTTTATGACTTACAAAACTCTTTTACGTAAATTGGCTCATTTGCTCCTCACAACAACCGTACAAAATGAATAATGCAAGCACTCATGTCACCATTTAGCAGAGCAGAAAACTGAACCATTTAGTGACTTGCCTGAGGCCACACAGAAAGTGAGAGCCAGAACTCAGATCCAGGTTTTCCAACAGGCCTAGTGCTTTCTCCACTCCCTCACCCTCTTACCCATAACAGGTTCAGCCCAGCTCCAACATACCACAAGGAAAGGCATCCGAGCATTGGCATAGCTTCTGAAGCACTGACCTAGTCCCTCATGGCAATTCCTCTGCACCTGATAATATATTGTAAGCTTGCTGGATTTATTTATTTGAGATATCCTTTGATACATCCGTTTGGTAGATCAAACACTGTTTTGTAGATACTTCCTCACATAGCTAATTTGTACTAGTGGTTCCATTCATACAGTTTATAAAACACCTTCCTTAAAATAGGACTATAAGTTAGGGAATGCTGTTACCATCTTCATTATTATTTTTATCCCCATTTTACACATGACTAAATTAAGACTCAGAGAGGGGTAATGACCTGGCCATAGTCACATGTGTTACTATGCCAGCCAACCTAGTGAACAAAATCGAGGCATAGACAAACTCAAGCACTAGTTAAATGGCATAGGGAAATTATTTTTAAGCTATCTGTAGATAGTAAAAATCTCCATGATAGAAGGGATCTATATTTGTTCCTTAATAAATGTTTCTCGGCCTCTTCAGACCGCATTGCTTCGAACCGAAAGACCATCGTGTGCCCGATGATTGACGTGATTGATAACGATCACTTTGGGTATAAGACACAGGCCGGAGATGCCATGCGGGGAGCGTTTGACTGGGAGATGTATTACAAGAGGATCCCCATCCCTCCGGAATTGCAGAAACCTGACCCCAGTGATCCATTTGAGTAAGTGCATGAAACTCAGCTTTCTTATTTGAGTCTGACCAAAGTTCCTGCCATTCTGGCAGCAAATCAAAAAATCGTAAGATCACAGATTGAGAGTTCATCTTTCAAATGAGGAAACTGAGGCCCAGAAAGGTTATAATTTTTGTTGAGGATGACACACCAAGTTAAGTATCTGAGGAGTGATACAAGCTCAGTCTTCCTGACTCCAATCCAACACTATTCTGTCTCTCAAGTCAGTTAAAAAAGTGTGAATTCATGTTCTTCAACCAGTACCTAATATGAGTAGTTTACAGCCAGGTCATCAGGAATCTTACTAATTGAGATTAAAGGTCGACCCTTGCCATCTTTAATCTTAATCTATGGTTTTTCTTTTTTACTGAGTCTCTCCATATTTAAGATAACAGTGCCTCCTTTCCTGCCTCTCCCAGGGCCTTTATTGTCAGCAGTACAACTCCTTCCCACTTCTCTTTCCCAATCTCCAACATATTGATGTTTATTGGAAATGAAAAGTAGCTGTTTTTCATAAATAAATGGGAGGCCCCCCACCCTAGTGAATGATGTTTGTCTCCTCCCTTTCTAGCCTGACTGCTCTCATCATTCATAAAAGAGACCCCGGAAGTCATCTCATCCTGTTCCCTCCCTTTCTGCAATATCCCTAACAGAATGCCTGCTAGTCAACTTCTGTTTGATCAATTCTAGGGATGAGGAGCTCATCACTTCCCAAGATAGCCCATCCCATTGCTGGCGAGTTTTAATTGTCAGGAAGTTCTACCTTGTACTCGCTGAAATTTGCCTTCTGGTAACTTTCCTTTACCTAGTCTTAGTTCTGCCTTTTAAGATCAAACAAAACAGTTCTAATTCCTCTTCATGCTTGTCAAATACTTGAAGACAGTGGCTATGTCTTTTTTTTCTTCACACAAAATATCCTTAATTCCTTTAACCAATCATCTCAGAAATTTCTGCTTCCCTTTTTCCTTTATTCCAAATAAGGTAGAATACCATTTTTAGAGACGTCAGCATTTTACCAATTTGGTTCTCCCATAGTCTACATCAGAGGTGACACATGGCCCACAACACTCCAGAGTATATCCTGAATCAGATTAAAGTGTAATTGGGAAATATTTAACAAAATAAATAAAAATACAATAAAACATGGATAACATTACATTTCAAAGCTAAGTCAGTATGCAGCCCACAAGGATCTGTACATTTGAACCAGTGGTCTCTGTTTCTGATTGAGTCGGACACCACTGGTCTTCATCGTAATCCACACATGAATGTGGCAAAATTCAATTGCTGGAATACTTACAGCATAGATTGTTCTGGTGACTTGAATTTTCTGGGGAATTGAAAGTTAGTTTTAACCCTAGTTGTTGGGAATCTTTGTAAAACATCTGAGACTATTTTCCCATCCTAATTAGCAAAATTAGAATATGAATGCCATGCATTGGTGATTAGGGATCTTACAGAGGCCCTGGTTCATAATGATAGTAACAACATTCATTTCTGTGCCACTTTATATTCTACAAAGCACTTTTTCCAACAACCTATGAGATGAATAGTACAAGCACCATTACCCCCATTTCTCCAAGGAAGAAACTGAGGCTCAGTTAAGGTGAGAGGTAAGGTGATTGGGTCTTACTATACCTTTCATCATTCTGATCCTAAATTATGACTATCTAGCACGGTCGCCATGGCTTCAGAAGGCAGGTGAGATTGAGTGGCATGGGCAGTAACCCCAGGAAATATCCATTGGGATCATCCTCATCTATATAGAGATTATCAATAGGTAGCTATCTGTATGTACATGGAGGTAATGATAATAGTAGCTGACATTTACATAGTGCTTACTGTGTGCCAGGCGTGCTGCCAGGCCCTTTACAGTGGTCTCATCTGGTCCTCACAACAACCCTAGGAGAAGGTGCTATTATTTATCCCCACTTTACATAGGAGGAAATTGAGGCAAACAGAGTTTAAGTGGCTTGCCCAGGGTCACAAGCTAGGAAGTGTCTGAGGTCACATTTGAACTCATGTCTTCTTGACTCCACACCTGGCCCTCTATCCACAGTGCCGCCTGCCTGCCTGATTTATATCTACAGAGCAAATAAAAATAAATCTATATAGGTCTCTTTCAATGTAAAGATCAGTATATATGAAATTAAACTTTGGTTGCAGGGAAAATATCAGTTAATTGAAAATATTCAGAAGTTGAAAGACAGTCAGAGCTGGGAAGGGCCTTAGAGTTCCATGTCCATTTTGAGTTCCACGTATTAGGAAAGGTTTTGACAAGCTAGAGCACATCCACAGTGCAGTGAAAAAACTAGAAACCATGCCTTGCAAGGACTGACCTCGAAGAAAGATGTACTAAGGGGGAGGTGAGACCTATGTTCAGGTATTTGGGGCTGCTATTGTAGATGGGAAGTAGTGGGTAAAAGTAGAAAAGCAGGAGATTTAGCCTTGATATAAGGAAAAGATTCCTTATCATTACAGCAGTCCAGAAGTAGAATGGGCTGACCCAGTAAGTAGTAGTATTTCATTGGGGTTATTCCAAAGTTGGGAATTTGTCCCAATTTGTTAGGAATGTTGTAGAAAGGATTCCTGATCAAGTACAAAGTGAACGAGATAGCCTTTGTGCTCCTTCTTGACTGAAATTCTGTCGTTCTATGAGTTCATTGAATCATAAGATCATAGGACTTAGAGCGGAAAGAAAACGGTTAAGATTTCCAGTCTAAACATTTTGCAGAGAAAGAAATGGTGTTCCAGAGAGGGAAAATAATTTGCCGAATTCACACAGTACTAACATTTGGTTAGTGGTAGAAGTAGGCCTAAAACCCATTTTTTCCTGACTTGGCTAATGAGGGATGAGGGATAAGGTAAATACCCCTGTAAAGTATGGATGGCCCACAAAATAAGATGTCCCTCCTTTATAGAGGAGACAAATGAAGCCCAAGAAGGTTATGATTTGCCTAAAGTCACAAACTAAGAGAGAACACCAGAACTAGAAACAGGTCTAACTCCTGTTCCAGCACTCCCTTCAGTATGCTTTACTGCCTCATTTTGGAAGGATCCTTTCTGTCGTGGTTCTTTTTTTCTTTTTTTTGCTGCATATATTAGTGTTGCTGTTTGGAGTCTTAGTAGATGATTGGGTTTTAAAAGGACATTTAGAGGGATACAGATACTCCATGGGTGGTGATAGAATTGGAATTGTTAACAGACCATTTTGGTTAGGACAGCTAGGTAGTACAGTTTATAAAGCATCAGGCCTGGAGTCAGGAAGGCTCATCTTCTTGAGTTCAAATATGGCCACAGATACTTAAGTAGCTGTGTGACCCTGGACAAGTCTGTTAACCCTGTTTGCCTCAGTTTCCTCATCTTTAAAATGAACTGGAGAAGGAAATGGCAAACCATTTCAGTATCTTTGCCAAGAAAAACCCAAAGGGGGTCATGAAGAGTCAGACAGGATTGAACAACAACATCATTTTGGTTTGAGAATTTATTTTTCAAGGGGGTGGTTCAGAACAAGGTGTTTCTGAGGTGGTGGTGGTGGTGATAATTTTTTATGGGACTGCCTGTGCATTTCAATTATATGTCATGTTGAGACCCATTTCCCCCGACAGGTCTCCCGTAATGGCTGGAGGACTATTTGCTGTGGATCGAAAGTGGTTCTGGGAGTTGGGAGGGTACGATCCTGGCCTGGAGATCTGGGGTGGAGAACAGTATGAAATCTCCTTTAAGGTGAGCAACTGCCTCTCAGTCCTCTTGTCCTCACAACCAACCAGCAGTCTGCTGCAGTAACCCACTGGGTGTATATCTGAGTCTGCCCAACCTCTGGCATGTATGAAAGATGCCAGACTACCTGGGGCTAGTCAGCCGCAGTGCCCAGACAAGATTCCTTATTTTGGTGTTCAAGGACCTCCATTATCTGGCCCTAACTTACCTTTTAATTCAGTTTAATTCAACTATGGGTGAGGCACTGTGCTATACACAATCTAGTTTTATTTCTTATTACCCTTTTTCAAGTATTCTACCCTCCATTAAACTGGACTACTCTCTGTCTCCTGAATAAATTCTACTCCCATCCTCCACGCCTTTGTTCAGGCTGTTCATTCTCCTTGGAATGCCTTCCTTTCTCTCCCATTCTCTCCTCCCCCATCTGCACCCCCAGCCAAGACCATGACACCCTAACCATCCTTCAAGACCCAACTTAGATTCTCTCTCTTCTGGGAAGTTTTGCCTGCTGTCCTCTATCCCAGATAAAATCCATTTCTTCCTTTTCTAATTTGATAAAACATGTACTTAGTAGTCAAATTTATATTATATTGAACTGTGTCATTTTCCTTACCTGATTATAATCTCCTTGAAGACAGATCATTTCTAAGGTATTTTTGCATGTCCTCCAGAACCAGACACAATGCCTTACCCATAGTAAAAACTTGATAAATGTTGAAGGGAGGAAGGAAGGAAGGATGGCAAAATCAAGAAGCAAAAATACATGGAGTGTTTTGAGACTGATTCATGAGAAACATAAGGTTCAGTTTTGGTATCCTTTTACCCTCTTGAGAATGTCTGTTACACTTGATAGACAAGAAGATAGGACAGGCATATTTCTTCACATGAAGATGATGATGTGTTTTTAAAATATCAGAGCTGGAAGGGATCTTGAAGTGGTGGAGGGAACAGAATTCTGGTGTGAAAGTCAGGAAGACCTGAGTCAAGATGCTGCCTCAGACATTTGTGAGCTCTCTGACCTTGGACATATCCTTTCCTTCATCTCAACTTCAGTGTCCTCATCTACATAATGTCGGTAATGGTAGTACCTACCTTCCATTGTTGTTTTGACAATTAAATGTGCTAACACAGTAAAGCACTTTGAAAACTTCAAAGTGCTACATCAATACTAGTTATTGTTATCCTGATCTTAACTGTAAACTTCCCGAGAACTAGAGCCAGACCTGTTTATTGGCATCTCCCAGCACCTGGCATAGTTCTAGTTACAGTGTATGGCTTCAGCTGGAAGGGGCCTTACTTTGATCATGCTCTGATATAGGTAGGCGCTCCCTTTACAGGTGCTGGTATCAGCTCACGCAAAGGAACTTACCTAACTCTGCAATTTTGATATCTGTCCTTCCACAGATCCTACAAAGAACATCTGTCCAACATGTTTGGCCTTTTGTGCATGGCTCTTTTAATTGTATAAATTCTTTTGTGGACACCAGTGCTAGCCAGTTTAGCAGCTATTAGCTCTGGCTCTCACTGTCTCATAATAATAGAGATTACAAAATCCTTTATTGTTTGCAGCATGTTTTGCCCATCATCATGTCATTTGATCCTGAGAACAATCCTTTAAGGTAAGGACTACAGGTCCGTTTTACACATGGGAAAACTCGGGGTAAGAAAGGTTAAGGAATAGGCAATTAATAAATACTTGTTGACTGACTGATTTGTTGGTTAATTGGTTGACTTCTCCATAGTCGCACAGCCAGTAAATGTCAGGGATGAGATTTGAGCCCAGCTTTCTCCTGACTTCAGGTTCAGAATCTTTTCATGTTTTTTCCATGTGGTCTACCAGCTGTCTCTGCCTAACCAGCCTAATTCATTTTCCATTCATACATTTCATAGATAATGTCTTTTTTAAGCACTTTTTGAATATAATACACTATAGCCCACTTACCCCCACCGTGTGTCAGCTTTCTGGATAACTTACATTTCGGAGTCTTTTGAAACCACTGTGTTCTCTTTTACAACCAAATAGAATCACCATGTGATTATTGGTATGGGAAAAAAATGGGCTTTAGTTGCAGGGTGCAGGTTGGAATCACTGAAGCCTACTCTCTCTTCCTCCTGTTAAATTCTGGGTCTTCTTCATTCTTCAGCTTCAGCAACTATCCACGATAGATGACCTGTTGGACTACTTCATGTCATCATCTGGGCAAATCATCCCCATGAGTTTTCAGGTGTGGGTTCCTAAGCCATTTTCATTTAAGTGGCCATGGATCTCATTGAAGAGGCCCTCGGATGCTCCAGGCTGCAGTGCCATCAACACTGTGTCATCTGCAATCAGGACCATCTGCAGAGCCTCATCATCCCTAAGCAGCCTTCTTTCTCTTTGGACTTAGCCCATGACATGCTTCATCACAGTAACACATGTCTTTGGTTAGTATGTCTCCCAAGTTTGTGCCTCAGTTGATATTGATTATCAGAGGAATGTCTTGGTTATATTTATCAAGGAATCCTGTGTAATTTTAGCATAAGTATAGGGCATATCATTTCAGAGTAGAGCTCTTAAGCCTATGTTTTATGCTGCCAAGCAGTGTTTCATAATAAACATAAATAATTGAGGGATCCCATATCTGCGACTCATTTTAGTCAATTGCAAAGTCACCTGCTGGGCTGCTGGGTGGTGCAGGGTCTGGAATCAGGAAGACCTGAGTTCAAATCTGGCTTCAGACATTTTCTAGCTATGAGACCCTGGGCAAGTCCTTTTACCCTGTTTTTCTCAGTTTCCTCATCTTAAAAATGAGCTGGAGAAGTAAATGGCAAACTGCTGCGATATCTTTGCCAAGAAAACCCCAGATGGGGTCACAAAGAGTCAGACACAGCTAAAACGATTCAATAATTTTTTAAAAGTCACCTACTGTAGAGAATCATCTGAAAATATCTGCCTTCCTCCCATCTCATCCTCAACAGTAGTGTACAAGGTCCTTGATCTTATTTTGATCTTTGCATCCCCAGCACCTGGCATTTAGTAGACATTTATTAAATGTTTGTTAAATGAATGAATTTTCACCACAGATTCCCCCCAATATGTTCATAGACCATTCTTCTAAAGATTTTATAGGGATGAGAAAGTAGGCATATGGATAGTTAGTTACTGATGTCTTCTTAGTTGCCATTTTGGGGGTGATAATATTATTTCCAGTCTTTTCATTCCTTTAGAATCTTTCTTTGGGAGATCTTGAAAATCATTCCCAGATTACATTTAAACCTGTGCTGCCCGCCTTTTGTCAGAGGTGATGAACTAGAGGCACAGAATGAGACAAGCATTTTCAGACACAGCCAGGGATAAGCTTGCTTTGTTTGCCTAGACTGGTGCATTGCAGTGTAGGTCTTTTATTTAGGAGGGGGGATTGGGAGGAGGCTGAAGGGCCATAAAGAAAAAGGAAGACAGGAAAGAGTATCAACCATCCTTTAAAAATGCACCAAAGAGAACAGAAGGAAGTTCAAAGGGGACCTAGAGAAGCAGGGCAATGATAGCACCATTCCGGTTAAATTTAATATATACTTTTTAAAAAGTTGTTTTTAATAGATATTAATGGTTCCACATGCAGTCTTCTTTTTCTTTGTGTGTGGAAATGTTCATATTGGGGTTTTTAAGTTCATTTTTAGAAGGAAAATTACAAATAAGTAAAATACTGCTTATGCCACCTTAAACACAGTTTCCTCTTTATGTGCTTAGTCAGGTACACCTCTTCTTCACTTTATTTTCTTAACTACCATTTCTATTTCCTCAGCCCATCAGATACTAAGATACTAAAGTCCAGATATACTTAGTTGCACTGTCAAAAATGGTGAGAATAAGTTGCTATGAAAACTCAAGGCAGACCCCTATATCATATCTTTTTGTTATCCTCTTTCCAGGTTATTCATATAACAACCTCAAAATGATCTGACTTATTTAGGACTTAAGCTACATCACCATATCTTCACTTCTTCTGCTACTGCTTCTTAGCATTTAGGTGATACTACTAATAATTTTATATATCATCTTCTCTCACGTTTTTCAAATGAATTTTTGTTCCAAACTGGTGCTGCCATTGGTTTTAATGTTTTTTCCACTTGACAAAGCATTTGCTAGCTGTATTTGTTTCTGAGATCTTTTGGTCTCCTGGTTGTGGTGATTGTTTTATATACTTTCCCTAAGATATGACAATAATTAGAATCAGTGTCTTTTATGTGTTTCCCATTTTTCAGAATCAACAACTTGTGTCAGTAGGCCACTTTGGAGCTATCATAATTGCATACATTATCTTCTTATCTTTATCCTTTCTTTCAACTTGTTAATTTTGACCTTTGTGCTAACAATTTATTGATCTAACTATATGCAGACAGCTGATTCTGATAGGACTCCCACATTGGCAAACAGTCTTCCCATCTATTAAGACAATCAGTTTCATTTTTCTGTGGTATTCTTTGGTACTCAAAAGGCCTTCTAATGGTCTTCATTTATATATATATATATATATATATATATATATATATATATATATGTGTGTGTGTGTGTATATATATATATATATATATATATATACATATATTTGTAATATACTGGCATGACACTTCTAAATAATCTACAGACCTTTGCCCTCTATCCTTTTTCCTAAACCATATTTTCCAAAATATCTTTTACCATCTTGTTTTGTAGCCACCAAATATAAAAATATGTATTAACTTAGTTTACAGTAGGGGTTAATTAACCTGGGGTCAATGAACTTCTTTACTTAAAAAAACTTTATTTCAATATAATTGCTTTCCTTCATAAGCCTATTTTTAATTTTATGTATTTAAACTTACTTTTATTTAGAAATATTCTAAGAGGCCTATAGGTGTTACCAGACTATAATGGGTTTCATAATGCAAAAAAGCTAAGAAATCCTGTTGTAGATGGATCTCATCAAGTTCTTCATAGAATATTTCTATTTTGGATGGCAGCATGGAAGCAGGAAGACTCCCTGCGCTAACCCATAACCATCTCAAATACCTATAAAAAATGACTCTAAACAAACTTTAGGGTGACAGAACCCACAAAGAGACAGGGAGAAACAAACCTCCCACCGAAGACAGCCTGGAAAGCCAACAGGAAGGGTCCATCACAACAAACTGAGAGCAGAGCCCAGCCCTCCTGAGTCCTCAGTTTTAGCCCCAGGGCGGCCTGACCAGCCGTGGCTAGAGGGACTCCTGGAGAGTGTATCACCAGCAACTGTAGTGGTTTCCAGAATTATCAATCCATAAATGCCAAAGACAAAGTGAGAGGTGGTCAGTGGACTTTGGGAACAGGGAGTCCGGGAGTGCCATCTGGCCACTGCCACATGGCTGCTTCAGAGCTCCTGGGCTGCAGATTGCAGGGGGACTAAGCAACCAGTCAGAGTGGCAATCACTCTTGCTTTAACCTGCTTGGATCTGGATCCCTGTCCTGGGTAAGGGTCCTGGGGTGCATGACCAGTGTGCTAGAGCCAGTGGGAACTTCTGAGAGGGCACCCAACTAATAGCTCCAGCAGCTGAGAAACCCCAGCAATTTAGGACAAAGCTCTCCTCTCTGGAGGCAGAGTTCTACTGTGGCAAAAAGCTCAAAAGTCAGGTAATTCAGTGGCAACATAAACAAGCAAAGGAAGCAAAGAAATCACAGCAATCCAACTTTGGACTCCTTTTGGGGGGACAAAAAGGATCAAAGCATGTAACAGGAGGAAGACAGGGAAGTCAGAACTCCTGCACTAAAAGCTTCCAAGAAAAATATGAGTTGGTTACAGTCCATAGAGGAGCTTAAGAAAGATTTTGAAATCCAAATAAGAGAAGTGAAGGAAAAATTGGGAAGAGAAATGAGAACAATGCAAGAAAATCATGAAAAGAGAGTCAGCAACCTGACTGAAAAAAATAACACCTTAAAAATAAATTAACTCAAATGGCAAAAGAGGCTCAAAAAGCCAAGGAGGAGAAGAATGCCTTAAAAAGCCTAATTTGCCAGATGAAAAAAGAATCTCAAAAGCTCACTGAAGAGAATCATTCCTTCAGAATTAGATTGGAGCAAATGGAAGCTAGTGACTTTATGAGAAATCAAGATACTATTAAACAGATCCAGAAAAATGAAAAAATAGAAAGGAATGTGAAATATCTCACTGGAAAAACCACTGACCTGGAAAATAGATCCAGGAGAGATAATTTAAAAATTATTGGACTACCTGAAAGCCATGACCAAAAAAGGAACCTAGAAATCATCCTTCAAGAAATTCTCAAAGAAAATTGCCCTGATATTTTAGAACCAAAGGGCAAAATAAAGGTTGAAAGTATCCCCCAATCACCTCTTGAAAAAGATCCCAAAAAGAAAACTCCTAGGAATATTATAGCCAGGTTCTGGAATTCCCAGATCAAGGAGAAAATATTACAGGCAGCAAAGAAGAAACAATTTGAATATTATGGAAACACAATCTGGATAACACAGGATCTGGCAGCTTCTATGTTGAGGGATGGAAGGGCTTGGAATATGATATTCTGGAAGGCAAAGGAGCTGGGATTAAAACCAAGAATCACCTACCCAGCAAAACTGAGTATCATGTTTCAGGGGAAAATATGGTCACTCAAAGAAATAAAGGACTTTCAAGATTTCTTGATGAAAAAAACAGAGTTGAATAGAAAATTTGACATTCAAATACAAGAAGCATGAGAGGGGTGGCCAGGTAGCACAGTGAGTAAGAGCACTGGCCCCAGTGACAGGATGACCTGGGATTGAATCCGGGCTCAGATACTCAGCACCACACTCAGAAATAACTGGCCATGTAACCTTGAGCAAGGTACTTAACCCCAATTGCTTTAAAAAAGAGAGAGAGAGAAGCATGAGAAGGTGAAAGAAATCATAAGGAACTTATTAAAGTTGAGCTATTTACATTCCTATGTGGAAAAACGATAATTGTAACTTATGAAACTTTTTTCAGTATGAAAATAGTTGAAGGGAATAGAAATGTGTATGTGTGTGTGTATACATACATACATACATCTATATAGGAGGGCATATGGGCATATGAATACATATGTGAGTGTGTGTGTGTATATATATATATATATATGTACAGGTATACATAGACAGAGGGCACAGGACCAGTTGAATAGGAAGTGATAATAGTTAAAAGGTGAAATTGAGAGGTGAGAGAGGAATATAATGAGAGGAGATGGGGAGAGACAGAATGGGGTAAACTATCTCATATAGAAAAGGCAAGGGAAAACTTACAATGGAGGGGAAGAACAGGAAGGCAAAAGGGAATGGGTCAACCTTACTCTCATTGAATTTGGCTTAGGGAGGGAATGACATATACACTAAATAGGGTATCTCGCTCCACAGGAGAGTAGTGGGGAAAAGGATAAGACAGGAGATGATGGAGGGGAGGGCAGGTTGGGAGGGAGGGAAGTCGGAAGCACACACTTTTGAAAAGGGACAGGGTCAAAGTAGAGAATAAAACAAGTGGAGGGCGGGATAGGATGAAGGGTAATATAGTCAGTCTTTTACAATATATCCACTATGGAAATGTTTTGTGTAGCTACACATGTACAACCTATATTGAATTGCTTATCTTCCCAGTAAGGGTGGGTGATGAGGGAGGAAGGGAAAGAATCTGGAACCCAAAGTTTTAAAATCAAATGTTTAAATATATGTGTGTGTGTGTGTGTGTGTATACATATATATATACATATATAACACTGGGTATAGAGATCCATCTTGCCCTACTGGAAAGTTGGAGAGAGCATGGGGGAGGATATAGGAGAGAGCAAATTAGGGAGGAGGTATAAAGTAGGATCGCTGTTTTGGGGTGGTGGGTAGGGGAAAGACAGGGAGAAAATTTGTAACTCAAAATCTTGTGGAAATGAATGATGTAAACTAAAAATAAACATAAAATTTAATTTAAAAAATAAAAAAAGCTAAAAAAAGAATATTTCTGTTTCTTCATCCTTTACAACAGATATTGGTGCATAAACTATAATTACCTTTATAGTAATTCTCTTGCCTGTATTTACAAGCACCGCAAGAGAAAACAATGAAGCATCCCATGAAGAGATGTTTCCTGTTGCCATGAGATACAAGATGAAACCAACTCCAACAGCTGCTTTATTCAGCTCTCCAAGGACAACTTGTGAGCCATGCTTACATTTAGCTAAAACCCGCGGTTGTATTTATAATAATATCGTTGATATCGTTATATCATTGGTTCACTAGATAGATGAATTCAGTCTATAAGTCTTCCTTACGTATTGAATCTAATTCACTTTTTTCATTAATTGATCAACTAGGTAAGGCAGTTAGGTTGCACGGTGGATAGAGTGCCAGGCCTAGAGTCAGGAAGACTCCATCTTCATGAGCTCAAATTTGGCTTCAGATATTTCCTAGCTGTGTGATCCTGGACAGGGTACTTAACTATTTGCCTCAGTTCCTCATCTATAAAATGAACTGGAGAAAAGAAATGGCAAACCATTCCAGTATCTTACCCCAAATTAGGGTCACAAATAGTAAATACAACTGAAATAATCCAACAGCAACAAATTGACTAGGTCACAGAGAAAAGATCTCACAGATTGAGTACCAGTAGTTAAATTATCGAATGTAGAGAGATCAAAATCTCCTTCTTTTCCACCATTCCACCACCTTCCCTTTGAAATTGAGTAAAAATTATGGCACATAAGACTGAGGGCCATTTTGTATTTTTATCTGTTGCTAGAGCCACCAAGTAAAAGAATTCATCACCTAGGGATCAGCATGCTGGTGATGAACATCTTTGTACTCAGCTGTGCTAGTACTTGGACAGCAGATACAGTCTCTCTCCAGAACCATATTCAGAACTTTCCTACTTTGGGAAAACCTGCCAGAGCTTGTGCTCTACTGGAATAGCCTCTGAAAATCAAAGGTCACCTCCTTGCCATGATGAGAGTTTGGAGTAGGATTTTAAGGACATTTAAAATGTAACGCATAGAAGGTAAAAGCTAACGAGGGCCTTAGAACAGAAAACATGCAGTGTTAAAGCTGGAAGGTTACTTAGAAAATGGAATTTGAAAACCAGAAGGTCACAAAGCTTGTTAGTGGTAGAATAGAACCCAGTGTGCTGATAGAGGGTGGCATATCTCATGCACGACCACGGCTTTTGCTCTTTAAACTTGCGATGCATATGGTCTTGATAGAGATGCTAAAGATTTGAGGTTCTGATGAAATTTTGAATACCTTTTTGTAGTTATATCCTCCTAGATTTTGAAATCGCCCTCCATACTCACTGTTTAAACATTATTTATTAATCGGTTGGGGATTAGCTGATTTCTATTTAAAGTGATGTGGTAAAACTGGGTATGAGTCACTGCATTTTGACCAGTGCCCTTCAAGTCTTCCCATACTGTGAATAAATTGAAAGGGATTTCTTCACCAAAGGAATTTTCAAACTCCGAATGATTTCACTCTGGCTTTTAAAAGAGACTTCTCTAATTATATTTGTCAAGCAATTATGGAAAAGCAAATGGTATTTTTCTCCACATTATTTACAAAAGACTAATTGATGAAGCTGTATTTTGTCTGCCATGTGATTTGAGGGAGTATGCAAGCTTCTGTTTCCATTTGATCCAGTTAGGTTTTTTAGTTTAATGGAGAAATTAAATGATATCATGCCCCTTCCTAGGCCTTTATGGGACACTTTTCTTTCTCTTTTTCTCTTTTACCCTTCCTTTGAAACTACATATTTCTGATGCCTTATGACAACATACCAGCATGCCCTTTGTCTTTCCAGTGTTCCAGCAGACACCTGCCTGGTCTGGAGGATGAGGCAAATTCATTCATCTCTCTACCACTCTTGTGTGTTCTGTTTCAGGCCAGAATTTATTTATGGAGAGCAGAACTCACCCTGATTAATCTCTGCTTTAATCTCTTTTCTTTCTGAAAAGCAAAAATGGAGGCTCCTCCTGAAAGGCCCAGTGTATTTTCAGAAATTTAGATAAGGTCAAATTCAGCAGAGGGCAAAATATTGATCATTGAGATATATGATCATTGAGAGAAACTTACAGACTAAGTCGCTAAGATTGTGAATTTTCAAGAGAGCCTTTGATAGGAGAACTACCCCAGTGGCAACCAAAGAGGCCTCCTAGATGGAGAGGAGGAAGGGCTATTCTAGCTCTTGGTGTCTTTGTTTTGCTATTTAAAGCAGATGCATTTACTTTACTCTTCCAGAACTTCAAATGCCCATAATACCTTTTAGTTAATGGTGGTATAGCTGAAAAAGCATCTGACTAGGAATCAAAAGACCAGGGTTCCAGACCTGGCCCTTCCTCTTACTAGCTCTGAACACTATGACAAAAGTTAATTGTACTTTTAAAAGTTTCTGCTTCTTTATCTGTAAAATGTAGGCAAAAATACCTTATTCACAGGATTGTTTCAGAAATAAGAGAAGATGATGAGAACAATAATAACTTACATTTACATAACTCTTTACATTAGAAAAGATGTGGAAGAAATTTGTGCTTCAGACATCAACTGGACTAAATAACTCATGTGTCTATGGCACCTTATGGTTTATAATAACTCATAATAGCTCTGTAGGTAAGTAATGCCAATATTATTGTGTCCGTTTTGCAGATAAGGAAATTGAAATTCAGAGAGGTGCAATAACTTAACCAGAGGAACACAGTAAGTGTAAGAGCCAGAACTCTGGTTTCAAATTCAGGGCTCATTCCACCATAGTAGGTGCCTTCCAACTCTTGGTCATTTACCTGGACATTGAATTCAGTTAGCTTTTCTCTGTTCCCTAGCCGCAGATAGTGTCCCCTAACCAACCAAAGCAGTCAAGGAAAATCTTGCAAATGATTTCCCTTGAAACTTAAGAATGGAAGCTTCCCTAGCTCCTCTTTATGAAGTAAGGTCCCTGTTACTGCAGTATTTTGCTCCTTTAGACCCTTGACAAATGGCCTAAGAATCCTTAATGTTTCCCAGATCTTCAGAGAGCAGCCTCCAACAGCTCAGCTTTCACTTTTGTAGGTTTAATTCCCCTTCAGACGAGTCATATTGTACAGTTCCACTTTCCTTGTTTGCTAACCTCTAGAATTCCAGCAGACCTGGAGCCACTAAGCTCATTAACAAGTGTATGACCATCAGGCATTATGACAGTTCTGTGTTCACAGAGAAGAATAGAAACACTACCCATCAATCACCCTAATGGTGTGGAGAGAGCACTGAACTGGGAACCAGGAGACCCAAAAGTTAGTCCCAGTCCTGCCACTGATTTACTGTTATCTTGGGCAAGTCAATTAACTGAGTATTTTTAAATGTCAGAACTAAAAGGAATATTATTAGGACATAGTAGAATTAATATTGGAACAGAAAAGTGGAGACTATCAGAGGGGGAAGAGACCCAAGTGCATAAAACATAAGAGATAATCCAACTGCCTGTGTTATAAGAGAAGAAACTAAAGCGTAGAAAGAAAAAGTGACTTACCCAAGGTCATGAGGTCAGACAGGATTGAGCCATGATTAAAAGAGAGGGCTCCTAACTCCCAGTCTTTTACTCTCCCCCCCTACACTGCATCTTCTCCCAAAGAAGACTTCCTTTCATCGTTGTAAAGACCCCCCTCCTCCCATTGCACACTTTGACTCTTGCCTGGCTACTGCCTTTCTGTTTTGATGATTGTCAGATGCCATCCTTAGTCTGGTGACTCCATTAACCAAGAGGGCCTGCCCCTGGATGGATCAAACTTACTGAGAATCCTGAAGGCCAAGTGCCCAGCCAGCTGCTGGATCCTTCTGTTATGTCACATTTGTCTGATTAGGCTCCATCCATGAGCTGGTTCCCCTTGGTAACCTTCGTTACCCAGTTCTTCACAAGCCACTGCCATTCCTGAACAAGTCTCAGCCTCTGACCAGTTGCATCACTTGCCCCTTCATCCTAATGGTGAGTTGCTAAAGCCACAAGCCAGTGTCCTCCTGCAACAGTATTTTTAAATGATAGGGTTTTTTTTTTCATATATATGCACTTAAAACCACAAAAGCAACATTATAATTGAAGTAAAGCAACTCTTTTTTTCCTTCTTTATAAATCCATTTTCCTTTACTGCTTTAATCTTAATCTAATCTCAAATTTTCTTTTTTTAAATCCTATTTCCTCATCTATAAAAGGAAAGGCAATAAATAATATTTAATCTACCTCAGGCATGTTGAGAGGAAAGTGCTTTGGAACCATGTAGCACTATAGGAACCTACCCTGGTAACCTCTGAACTGTTTGTATATTTGGTTCCTGCTCACTGGTCCTGTCCATGTTGGCCAGTATGATTGATGTAAGATTTAAAGACTGAGCCTTCAGCAGATAAGAGGAACCATGCGTAGGGCTGGAGGAGAGCTAGTGGAGATGGTATGATGGTCCAAATCAGTGAGGAAATCTAAAGAGGAAGGAAATACTATGCCTTCAAAAATGATGAGCAGCAGGAGTCGGGAGCGTTGGTAAACAGTACGAACAAAAGAATCGGGTTAATGTAAGTACTTCTTCCCCCTGTATGGCGTTGATGGTATAGATAGGCAGGGAGCATTCCAGTGGTACACTCTGACCAGAGGCCCCTTCTCATGACCATTTGAAACGAGCTTCTCATTTCTCTTCTGCTACCCCAAGGGAGACACAAACAGGCTTCCTAGCTCTCCCAAAGATGAGACAGCATTTCCTGGACTCGGCCCCAGTTGAGAGTGTTGTGCAGAAACCGCCCTGACTCACCAGAACAGATGGTCGGGGGAGTGGTGCTCAGTGCTGTGGGCAAAGGGGTCTCTGGTTCACACCATAAGCCAATCAACACTTGTTAACGATAACCTTCCTTGTGTGCAGCATGCTGCTCTGTTAGATCATCAGGGCCAGACTGGGAAGATGTTGATCTTTTTTAGGCTTTACCAAAAGGAGGAAGTCCTTAGCCCATGAGAATCCTCACCAGCTCGATGTCTTTCCTATCAGTGCCTATGCATTCACACTTCCTCTGGTTTTTTTCCTCCCCTCTAGCATGTTTTGATAGCTTCCTCCATGGTTGTATTTTTTCTAGGCACACAGCTATCCACTGCCTAGGCTTCTTCTTCATGGAGACATGGGGGAGATGGGAGTGAAGATGGAAGGTGGGAGGAAAAGTGCAATATCACTGATAAATCAATTTTATCTAAGACACCAGAAGCCAGGAGAACTAATATCAAGCCACGAGCAACACGTTCACTGAGCTCAGTGTGGCCTCTGACAGAATACCTGTTTATTGATCCGTATTGATCTTATCCCTTTTGTTTCTTAAAGGGGTAATGTTGTCAAGTAGTAGGACCAACAAAGAGAGCCATATACTACTTCAAGAGTAGTATTATAGGGGGCGGCTAGGTGGCACAGTGAGTAAAGTGCCGGCCCCGGAGTCAGGAGGACCTGAGTTCAGTTCCAGCCTCAGACACTTTAACACACACACACACACACAAAAAACTAGCTGTGTAACTTTGGGCAAGTTACTTAACCCCAATTGCCCTCCAAAAGGCAAAAAAAAAAAAAAGAGAGAGAGAGAGAGAATAGTATTATAGCGTTTTTACTCAAGTAAGTTTCTTAAAGTGCCAGCATCCAGGAGGCAGGCTATGTCCTCACAGCCATCTACAGACTGAAGTCCTCTCTTCCCCCCACCCTTTGTACCCCTTCAGTAGGCCATGAGAGGGAAGTTGAGCCATGGAAGAAGATAAAAGAACAGGGTCACAGTACACTGGACGGTAGGAGAGAGACGGTACACTTCCTTCCTCCTCCAGTACAGCGGCATACAACGGTGGTCCACCAATAGTCTCTCCTCACCCCAGTGCCTTTCTACTCAATTGAATTTCTTATTACTGCTCTTCTAGCACACCCTTCATCTTAGATGTAATTGGACTTGGAAGAACTATCTCTGTGTCCTCAGATATCTATTTGAAAGGTCTATAGTGAATTCTTCCAATCTATTTTGAAGATTCTAAATTTGATCCCTCATGAAAATGAACACGACTGAGACGAGAGTAAGATGCTATGTCTTAGAGAGACTGGAAGTGAAGACCATAACCCAGTATCTGTCCGGGTTTGCCTCATTGGAGAGGGCCAAGCATTTCATCAGCCTAAGCCAGATGGCTAGATTTGATGCCAACAACTGCAAAAGGACCATCTGCATGGGAGAATACATTTCCCTCATCCCCTTTCACACATGTCCTTTCCAGACCTTGCCATCCCAGGCAGCAGCACAGGTGTTGAGGAGAAGCCCAGCTGCAAAAGAGTTGCCTGGACTCTGTCACTAGCATCGTCTCAAAGGCTAACTCTGGGAACCTTCCCTGAAGGGTGTCAGTGAGTGTGTGGTTGTGTTTATTCTTGGACGCATGTGCCCCGGCAGCTGTCCAGCCATTTGGAAAGCTGCCTGCCAAGAACAGGGGAGGCATTCTGCTAATTGCTCTTCAAACGGCAGTTGGGACACTGCAGCTTCTGCAAAGGAGTTAACCCAGGGAAACATCTGAGGATGCATCAAGAACTTTCTCTCCGACCTTTCTGGGAGGTCAGGGTCAGGTGGCATGAAAGCTGAGCCTAGAGCAGGGCAAAGCACAGAGGGATCCAAAAAGGGATGCACCAAACAAAGCCTTCCTTCTCCCTTGATTCAACAACCAGTCATCATCAGCTGAAGCAAAAGTAGAGCACTTGCTTGTCCTGGAGCCAAAAACATCCTGGCTTTTTTCCTCTACATTTTGTCTCTGAGAATCAATAAAACGAGTTGTGTTCTAAGGGTAAAGAATAATTGAGTAGGAATCAGAATTTTACTCGAGATCTGGATTTATTTTTTTACCTGTACCCCTGAAGGAAGTGCTCACACTCATGACAATCCCACTGAAATTGTACTGTATTATTAACATTTTGCAATTATCTTTGTGGTCAGAAATTCTTTAAATAAAACGTTTGGAAGGAAGGTACTGAGTAATTGCATTGCTGGACGAGGTGGGAAGAGAAGTTCATTTCACTGTGTTGTGAAGGGGTCATGTATCCTTTGGGAGGAAGCCAGCCCCTCTAAGGACCTGGGTTCATACATCTGTAAAATGAAGGGTTTGAGTCAGGTGATTCCTAAGTCGCTTTCATCTCTTAAGTGCTTTGCTGAAAAATAATTTAGTGGTAACCATGTTATTATTGCTCTTTTATGGACTGTGGTATTTTCATAAGAATGTCTATCAGCTCTTGACAAGAAGCCCTTCACCTTGGTCAAATTCAGCTGAAAAGTACACTTAAGGGAAATTGAAACTGGATTTTTTTTTCAAGAATTAATGTAACTTCCAATTCTAGCCTTTCTCACCAATCTGACTAGTGATATATACCTAATGGTTTCTGAGAGAATCAGCTCTTTCACTAACTCCCTAAGTGACCACAAGCATGGCACTTCCTTTTTCTCACCCTTGGTTTACTCTTCTGGTAGATACGGGGATTGGATCAGATGATCTAAAAGACCCGGACAGACTTATGTTCTAAGCCTCCTTCTAACACTGACGTTCAATAATTCTAAGAGGATACAAAAATGTCCCCTACCACCAAGCAGAAAAGACATTGGCATAAGAATTAGATTAATTTATGAGGAACTGTTGCCTTGTTCCAGCCTTCCTGATCTCTTGGGCGATTCCTTATCTAAATGGAGCCAAGTTACCAATTGATTTAGTACAGTGAAAGGCCCTCATAAGACATTAAGAAGAGGAACCAAATTCAGCTGAATTAGCACGATCTTGTGAGTTTTGTATGGCCCAGAAGTGAAAGAATGTCAAGGAATTTGGCTATGAGCTCTGCTATGTGTATTTCCAGGAAGAGAATTTTAAAATGACCTTTGGGTTACATCTGCCTTGACTACATAACCTTGGCTAATATTTGTCTCCCTGGCAAAGTAGTTAGCATTCCGGGGTGCTGAGCACTTATGAATCGCCTTCTGTGTGGAGGAAGTTGTTGAGTAAGGTCATTGTATAGGGAGCTGCAGCCATTCAACTTAGCTGTCATGAATACAACCTTCAGAACCCTTTCAGCAGTTCCACACCTCAGGATCCCAATATTCCTAGACATACAGGGTTACATTAAAGCCATAACAGCTACCAGGTCCAGGTTACCCAGGCCATCAAGAATGCTTATAACCAGAGCAATCCATCTAAAAGGAAAGAAAGCCTTGGGTTCCAGCTTTGCTGCTAAATGTGTGACCTTGGTGAAGTTTCTCTTCACTGACAGGATTAGACTAGTTGATTTCCGAGGTCTTCTCCAGTTCTAACACTCTGTGCTCTTTGGCAATGAATCTCAGCCTGAGGACTTCAACTTTTTTGTCAAGAGTCTACAAATCAACATGCAAGCAAGCTCATAAATAACTAAATAATCTTTTTGAAGACTGAATTGGTTTGTCTCACATGTACTAAAAATAGCAGTGTTTTCCCCCAAATATGTCTAGATGCTATCATAATTAATAAAATGCAGATTTATTAAAAAGTGTCACTGAATTTATAGTAGCTTTCTGACATGATATTAATAGCACAACTACTATCATGTAGTACAACTACTATCATGTACTATCTTGAATTTTTTTATGTTACAAAAAGGTTGGGAACCATTATTCAAAGTCCCCTTTCAGCTCTGACATTCTTTGTCCTAAGGTACTTTCCAAGTCTCACAGTTCATTACAGTAACAGATGGTAATGATAGCTGTTGTTTCTGCACTGCTGTAGCTTCCAAAAGATTTTATATGCATTGTCTTCTTGATCTTCAGAGAAGTCTTGTGAGGCAAACAGGACAGTTATTATTATTCCCATTTTATAGATGTAGAAAGTAAGAGGTTAGAAAAGTTAAGTGACTTTTCTAAAGTTACCTATAGTGGTTCAGGCAGAATTAGAAACCAGTCCCCTTCCCCCCCCCCCAAGGAAAACAGGACCAGAAATGGAAGAGAACTTTTCATAATTAACCAGAAAACTGCTCAATGAAGCAAATCATCTTTCACAGTCTTTTGCACATAGTAAATGCTTAATACTGAATGGAGTAGAATTGAAATTCCTGCCAACCCTTTAGAAGGTTTAAGGGCTTTGGACTTGTTTGGCTAATGCTGATTTAATAAACTGGAAGCTGTTAATTTTATTGGCCCATAAGAGACTTTTTAAACTCTAGTTTGACAAAAAGTGTCTGGCTCTTCCTACTCTTTATTTCCTCCCCAGCCAGGAAGTCACAGGGCACAGCAGTAAATTACAATAACAATATCCATTGGACCAAAGCATTATGTCTACACAAATCACTTAAGTAAAGGAAAAGTTATTGTTATAGGATATTGGCTCCAGATCAGTTCTACTTTGGAAATAAAACTTCTTGGCTTGACTTTGACAGTAATCTAACAATAAGAGAGGATCATCATAAGGTCATGGTTCTCCTGACATTCTTCATTCTCTACCTTTCCCCTCCCCTAGCCCCACTCTCCAACCTGGATCACACTGTAATTACCTTTCTCCAGTCTGGAGATACATAAAATCTAGAATAAGTAATGCAACTTGCAAATCCCTTCACTTGCCTGGGGATTGGATTAGATTACCTCTAACGATGCTGTAAACCTAGAATTCTACATTCTCACACTATCCTTTCTCTCATCTCAGTGCCTTGGTCCTGGAAGTCCCTCTACCCCACCCTCCCTTAGCCTGGAAAGATCTCAGGTCTCACCTTCACCTCCTGGAGCCCCTGACCTCCCTTGTTGTTTGTCCTTCATTCCAGAAAAGAACTGATGAAATCAGGAGGGTGATGTCTTGACTTGTAAGTAAATTGCATCTGTAAAGTCATCAGCCTCACTCTCCCCTCCAGAGTTATTTGGAGTCCAGTGGCAAGACATAGGTCAAGATGAGAGGCAAGGGAAACTTAGCTTAATTACCAGCTGAGAACATTCTGCAGGAGGCTGGTGGTCTGGGAGGGGACATCTCCTAATGCCCTTCTCTCCAAGGTTCTTTTGGTTTTGATTTGCATATGCTTATGTATACTTACATATATTTGTTTTCTCCCCCGTTAGAATAAAAGCTCCATAATGGCAAAAACTGTTTCGGTTTTGTCTTTGTCTTAGCACAGTGTCTAGCACAGAGGATGCTTAGTAAATGCTTTTTTATTTGATTTGTTGAATCAAAGTCAAGCTCACTAGCATATAATTTGCAGCCTATACTTCTTGTAAATCACAACATTAGCTTTCTTTAGCCCTGCCTCATTTCTCCTTTTCACCAAGATCCTTCAAAGATCATTGAAAATTGGCTCAGCAGTCATATCTACCATTTCTTTCAGCATCTTGGTATATAGGTCATTCAAACCTGGTGATCTGAAGTCATTGAGGGTAATTTCGTTCTTCTTATCTTGGATTTAAACTCCCTATTAACCATTTTTGCTCTGACCTTTCCAATCCAAGGACTACTTTCCTTAGCAAAGAAAATGGGAGCAAAATGAAAATTAAGTGGTTCTGACCTCTTACTCTCATCCATTTTCATCACCATGAACAGATCTTTCCCCCTTGATCCTCCTCCTTTTTTTTCAGTATGTCAGTATTTCATTGGATCTACAAGGTGATCATTGCAGATACTTTCTCCAGTAGTGCAGAAAGGCAGTACATCTATCTATCAATCAATCAATAAGCTGTTAAAGTTTGAGAATTTTTCTTGAACTATGTGATTAGAGAGATTGCTTGGTTGATTATATTTATACATAGGAAATTAGATTATTTAGTGAAGGTGAAAGACATATCAGAAAGAACTTATATCATAAGCAAATACACCTGGAACAAAAACTTTCAAACTTGTAATAGTAGGATGGCATCATCTGGAATTATTTATTGGATATGATTTTTTCCCTGAAGTGTTGGCTCTTCCCCACCCTGGCTAAGAAGTGAGCAGCTTGTCCAGAGATTGGGAAGTAATGACCAGGAGCCATTCTGCTAACCTTGCCTTGTCTCTGTTTATGATGCCACTCCCATAAAACCCTAGTAAGTGCTAGAAGGAGCAAAACTTCAGAACCTAGGCCTTGGTGTCTCTAAAATGTATAATCTTAAGTTGTCAGTTCCTGGTTATTCAACTAATAAAAATTAATTTTTAGATCTCAATAAATAAATAAAAACCAGGGGGAAAAAAAGCCATCCACACTTTCTCATCCTATGTTTCTCTTGCCTGTGTCTTCCAAAAAACTGACCATGGGGGCTCCAAACAAGGTACTGCAGGAGCCTTCTTCTAAGCCTTTTTAACATGCTTTGGTTACCAGTGGGGCATTTGAGTTTTCTATCTCATCCCTTTACTACGTAACCAACCTACCTCCTTTTCCAGTCATCATTTCCTAGATGAAATCCTTTATGCCGTTTCTTGCTAGAGTCTATTTATGCCCACCATATGATTCTCCTTTCCTTTTGGATCACCCACAAAATTGATTCTTCGGGATTGTAGTGTCCCATGATTGCTAACTATGCAATGTCATCAGAAGAATAATGGTGTTAAAAATATAGGTTTGTGTTTCAGGGGCAAGCTTAGGATTGTTGAAAACACTGTAGAAGTTCCCAAATACATTCCAAGCCCAGCTCATTCTTCATCTGCAGTGTCTGTCCTAAACATACATACTAATGGTTTAACTCGACCTATCAATCCAATAATCTATCATAGTGTAGACAACAAGTATACTTCATCCACTCATTTCTGCCTATTCAGGTTGTCAGGCTAACCTCTTTTAAGTGGTTCAGAATCTAAGGAAGTTCTATAGTATTTTGGAGTTTGAGACAGTAAACAGAATGTCATCCAGAAATAGGAGCAGCTGGGGACAAGACTTCCCTTCCCATAGGAATCCCTATTTCATTTCATTTTCATCAGTAGATAGCCTTCATGATAGTGAAAAAATGTCTTTAGCAAGCATATTGCCTTGTTTTGTGCCTCACCCAGTCTTGATTTTCTCAGGGTTGTTGAACAAAATTATCTTTGATGTTGTCTCAAAGAATTTCTTATTAATATATACCTGGCAGACACTTTTTTGGAGGAAATACTTGAGAGTCACTTTTTGTTCCACAGAATCAAGTACCTTTTTAAATAATAAACAAAACAGTATCCTATATATCTCTATACCTTGAAGTCAGTTGCATAACTCTGAAATTTTAATCTGCTTAAGAAAAATTTTTGAAAGCATATCTGCCCTTTTCATATTTTTATCAAAGAGACCCTTAATAAATGTGTGTAACATTTTCATAAGGAATTCATGGAAGTGAGGCAGAAAGGTGACACAGATAGAGCACTGGCCCTGGGTTAAGTCACTTAACCCCAATTGCCTCCAAATTAAAAAAAAAAATTATGGAGGTGACATGGTAAATATATGCATCAGTACTTAATCAATATCCTTTTGATCACCCTTTTTCAGTTTACTAACCTTGATTTCCAATTTCTTAGGGGAGTATGCAGAGAAGGAAAACCTGCCAGAGAGGTTCATGGTTTGGCCTCTGTTCAGAAAACATTAGGCCTACAGAGCTGGGAGGAGGCCTCTTCCAAGCAGTAGATTGCTGTGACTCTCAAAATGTTGCTCTCTGAATTTCAACATAAAAATCTAGGCTAGTGCTGCTTCTGTAGGAAAACTTCTAGACTTCTAAGCCACAACAGGCTCTGGGAAAGATTTTAAAAGTGAACTGGTAATTGGGAGTCTTACCCAGGGATTCATATTTTCTATCTCTACTCTCTCTTCCCTTTCCCCCTTCCTTCTTCTGTCCCTCATAGGTGTGGATGTGTGGAGGCCGAATGGAGGACATTCCCTGCTCCAGAGTGGGTCACATCTACAGGAAATATATCCCCTATAAGATCCCCACAGGAGTCAGCCTAGCCCGGGTAAGATGTTGACTTTGCCAGGAGAAGCCCAGGACAGAAGGGGGTAAATCTCCTCTGAATTTTGTGTTTTATTCTGAACTTAACAAAAAATCAAAATCAAATAAAATGAGCATTTCCATATCCATAACAGAAAAAAATGAGGATTATACATGGAACCATGCGTCTCTGTTTTGTAGTCTACTTTCTTAGGAATTCCCTCAGGTCTGAGCTTAGCCCAAACTTGGCCCTAGAGAAGGCCATAGCTCATCTCAAGATTTTCTTCAGATCTTAAATCTCCCTTCAGAGGCTCATACCAGTTGGACCAAGGTTGATGACAGAACTTGAATCCAAAGGGAACTCAACAGGCTAGACTGCGGGGCAGAATCTATTAAGATGACATTTCATAGAGGCCAATGTAAAGCCCTGCAGTTGACTTGAAAGAAGCAATTTCACAAGTACAATTTAAAAAGGCATGACTGAGCAATAGTTTGTATGAAAAATCCTGGGGATTTTCATGGACTGCAAATTCAGTAGGAGTCAGCAATGTGATATGATGGGCTCTGTCCTGGTCAGACCATATCTGGAGCCATGGACTCTATTCTGGGGCTCACATTTTAGAGAGCTGAAGAGTGTCCAGTGCGGAGGGATCTGTTTGGTCAGGGGGACTGAAGGGGCTCTCCATAAAGGGTATTTAACAGAGAAGAGAAGGCTTAGTAGGGACGTGATAGGGATCTTCAAGGTCAGACATATGGAAGAGGGATTTCCTGCTTGACCCAGAGGTGACTCAAGATGGCTCATTCCCCCAGGTTCCTAAGGAGAACACATGGAGGATGAACATAGCCAGATGACCCTTTCTCTGATATTTCTAAAAGTGTTCTTGTTCATTTAACCGTTTGGTCCAGGTGACTCCTTGGGTCCCTTCCAGTTCTTTGGTCCCATGATGCTGCAAAGTTCTCACCTTTTTCTGGGCCCCAATTTCCTTCTCTGTAAAATGAGGGGATTGGCCTAATCTCCAAGGCTCCTTTTGGCTCTAGATACTGTGGCCTATGGGCATCAAGAGCAGACTTGAAAGGTGAGGGGTTTAAACTCAGGCAGTCAGAGTAGAACAAGCAAGGTTGTAGACATGTTCATTTTACCGTCTGGGTGCACGGGAGTGACGGGGAGTGCCGAAGCCATCTTGGTATTGCTGAGCACACAGTAAGCTCCTAGCCTTGGATTCCGTAGAGTCGTGCCGTTGAAGCTCCTCCACCTTTGGAGCCTCACTTTGCAACTCACTTGTACTGAGTTAAAATTGACTTCTTTACAACATATGGACAAACTCCCTAGGAATCAGAGCCCTCCCAAAATGGAACGAGCTGCCTGAGGGTAGAGTGAGTTCCCCATCTCTGAAAGTTTTCAAACATAATTTGCTTGGATAATACTAATACTAGCAATGATAACAATAACTAATATTTATGTAGCATTCTAAGATTTGCAAAGCACTTTACAAACACTTTCATTTTATCTCCACAACAACCCTGGGAAGTAAGTGCTATTATCCCCATTTTATGGGTGAGGAAACTGAGGCATACAGGTACCCTCAGACTAAACTGAAGCCCAAGGTCACAGCTAATAAGTGTCCGAGGCCAGATTTGAACTCAGATCTGACTGCAAGTCTAGCACCCTCTCCACTGTGCCACCCAGTTGCCTCTACTTCTCAGGAATGTTGTAAAGAGGATTCTTACCCGGAGAGGTGATCTCTGAGATACTCACAACCTGACGTGTGTGTGTGTGTGTGTGTGTGTGTCTTATTAATGAAAGGCCCCATGGGAAGAGAAGAGCCCTGGGGTGGGAGCCAGAAGACGTAGCTGTCATGCCAGTGCCAGCCACCAAGGGTCAGGTCATCTGGGTGACCACAGGCAAGTAAGTCGTTGCAGTTTCCTCACCTGTAAAATGAAGATAATAGCTGTAGCACCTATCTCACAAGATTGCTGAGGGAAGTGCTTTATAAGCAGCTGTGGAAATGGAAGCAGTTCATTCTTCTCCCTGAGTGGCCCAGGGACCAGAAGCCTGCTTGCTTTGCCCAAAGGGGAGGCTCCAGGTGACCGCCCCCTTCTGCAGTTCCTGAAGAACAACGCTGCCTCCTAGCTTCCTGAGCCCCATGCTAGAGGGAGGTTTCATGTTCCCTGGCCGGGGCTTCCCCTCATCCGAGTCCAATCTAACTGTTTGCCTACTGGGCAGAAGGTAAAATCCCAGGGTCCCTCGAGTGAGGGCCTCCCACCAGTCATCTAGCTCACTGCTGTGGAGATGGTTTGGTCAAGTTCAGGTTGCCACTGTTCTCCCCAGTACCTTTCTATCCAATAGAAACGCTTCAGCGCCCTCTAGTGATGTAAGAACATGGTGACTGCACCAGCCACTGAAGAAATCCATTTGATTCATTCACCAGCCAAGGCCAACTGAGATTTTAGAACAGAACACTCAATTCATAAGGGACCTGAAGAAGCCACTTAGTCTTTCCCTGTGTTATCAGGCAGCACTCCCTTTGAGAGATTCCAATTCAGTTTGCCTCATCCAACATCTATTTGGTACTACCTGTAGGCAAGTTATTGTGCTAGGTTCTGGGCATAGCAAGAGAACGGTAACACAGATCATGTCCAGAAGGAACCTACCATCTAAGTCGCATAGAGGTGAATTTCTGCATATAGTAAGAGAAAACTTGCCAAGTAGATCTGTCTGCAGGTGAAATAAGCTTTCCCTGGAGAGAAATGGGCTCTTTTACTTCTGAAGGTCTTTTAAGTACAGACTAGATGACCCCTTCTCAGGGAGAAGGGATCCAAGGGATTCCTGGTCAATTATAGGCTGGACTAGCTGTCTCCCAATACCCCTTCCTTTAGCATTCTAAAAATGAGGGCAAGGTCCAAGCATATGGTTTTCAGAAGAATTCTGGAAAGTAGCAGATCACTTTCACCCAAAGGAAGAATGGAACTTTCATGGAAGAAGTGGATTTGGGAGGGAAGCAAGAAACTTCAACCACGGTTACAACTTAGGATCTGTCCATTCCAAGCAGATAAGGTCTTATTTTTAAAGGAGATCCTACCACCTGTCAGTTCCCTTGTTTAACAAAACTTACTGCCAGTTCTCTTGTAAAATCATAGGATATTAGCACTGGAAGAGGCCTCAGAATATAGACTTGCCCAGTCTCGGGCTCGGATGTTGGAAGACATAGTCCAACTCTTCCTTAAGCAAGAAATTCCTATACAACATATCAACAAGTGGGCTATCCACCACCTCTGCAGGGTTCTCTGCATTCCGTTTGGGACAGCTCTATGTTTTAGCAAGTTTTTCTTTTCATTAAAATCTGTATTCCTTTGACTTTCATCCACTGTTCCTAGTTCTCGCTAGGATCACAAAGAATAAGTCTATTCTCTCTCCCAGATGATATCAAAGGCTCCCACCATTTCTTCTCTTCTCAATACTAACCAGCCTCCAGTGCCCTGAAGTGAAATCTAGGCCAGTTTCCCCTTGTTTTACCTACCCTGGACTAGCATATTACTTTTTAAGTTTAAACCTGGCTAGTGACTTATAATATGCCTCATGAACTCTTTTTGATCTCCTTCAATCTTAGGGGAGGTTGTAGCTATGCCCATTATGTTAAGTCTTGCAAAACTACATGGATCCAGGAAGCTGACTCTTCCTGATGACATAACAGTGGGATTTTAGCTGTGCTAACCCACTTAATAGAGCCTAGAATTTTTTAAATGTTTATTCCAATCAAGAGGCTTACAGGTAACCCCCCCCCCCCATACCGTATTAGAATCTTCTGAGTGGTTCTTAAGATTTTTTTTTTTAAGCAATCGGGGTTAAGTAACTTGCTCAAGGTTACACGGCCAGTTGTTTCTGGGTATGGTGCTGAGTGTCTGAGCCCGGGATTCAATCTCCAGGTCATCCCTACACTGGAGCCGGTACTTTCACTCTCTGTGCTACCCAGCCGCCCCTACACTATATATTTTAAAGTCCCTCTCAGTTCTAAGTTGCTGTGACTGATTTTGTTCTGTTTGTCCTTGATGTCCTCAGCCTCCCAGGTCTGAAATCCTTTTTGTTTCCTCAGGATTCTCCCTCTTCCCCTAACTCCCTTCTGTCTTCCCCATCTCTCTGTCTCCCTCCCTCCCTCCCTTACCTCCTCTCTTTTATTTATCTCTCTGTCTCTCTCATAATCTGCCTCACGTGTTCAGTGCCCTCATTTGCTCTCCCTTTTATATGCCATTTCAGACTGCCTTGGATCATATCCTTCTTTCACACTAAAACTGTTGGGGAGTTTGATATAGGCAGAGATCATAGCCTTAAGATAAAAGGATAATGATCCAACAGTGAAATTTTAGGAATTAGCTAGAATGTGGGAAAGAATACTTTAAGACCTTTCTAGCACCCCTGAAGTAACAGCACTAAAGTAGGTGGATATTAATAATAGTACATCTTTCCTACAGCACCTTGTGCCTTACAATGCATTTTCCTCACAATTAGAAATAGGCAGTTCAGGTATTGTCCCATTTCACAGATGAACAGGCAGAGGCTTAGAAAGGTGAGATGATTTCTACAAGGTCAAACAGCTGTTACTGGGATAGAAGCTCATATCTTCCTACTCCGAGGACAGTGCTCTTTCCATGATGCTTCTCAGGATAAGGTTGACTCTTGTGATCTCCCCATGGATTCTGCAAAATGAGAGTGTCTGCTTAGGCCAGCTCCACCTTGGCTCCACCAAGAGCCTAATATCCTCTTCCTTCTACCTCTCTTCTCCCAGAATCTGAAACGAGTGGCAGAGGTGTGGATGGATGAGTATGCAGAATACATTTACCAGCGCCTTCCAGAGTACCGCCATCTCTCCACAGGGGATGTCACTGCCCAGAAGGAGCTCCGAAACCACCTCAACTGCAAAAGCTTCAAGTGGTTCATGACAGAAATTGCCTGGGACCTGCCCAGGTTTTATCCTCCAGTGGAACCCCCGGCAGCAGCCTGGGGAGAGGTGGGTTTTGAGGAATGAAGGAGGAAGAAGAGAGCGTTTCTTATTTCATTAAGAGCTCAAAGCTGGAAGGAAAGATTCTTCCCTCCCACCGCCATCTCAGCTACTCAGGTACCTGCTTTAGAGATAGGGCCAATGAGACCCCATTAAGTGGTGACCAAGATCCAGCAAGACAGGTAGTAAGAGAGCGGTCAAAGGGGGAGCCAATCTGCCTGATTTAATTTGCTTATATAACTTACCAGTCTCACTCTTGGTGGAGATTCACATACTCAAGTGAAGCAGTGATCTAGTCCTGATCCTGGCCATGTGACCTAGAACAACTCAGCTAACTTTTCTGGGCCTCACTTTCTCCAATCTATAAAATGACACTACTACTAACTGCCTTCTCCTTTCCTCCTAAGGATTTTCTGGGAAGAAAATTAGTTGACTAGATGATGTGTATGTGTAAAAATTATAGAAATAAAAGTCCAGTTGTGAGTTTCTTGAGGGTCTTTGTCTTACATTTTCCCCATATTAGATACAATGCTGGATACATAGGCACTAAGTAAATGAATAAAACCATAGGAAATTAGATCTCGAAAGGTCCTAAGAACATAGCACACTTCCATTTTGTGGGAATTAGCAGCATGGCGCCCCCTCAATCTCAAAAATCCCCATAAAATTTTTTGGCTCTCTGTATCAGAGAAGAAGTCTGGATTTTTTTCTTATATGGAGTGTTTACAGTACCTTATTGTAAAATTTGGGTATATTTATGGTATTAAAAGATAAGATATACTGATATCATACAATAATATACATGTATTTTATGCATTTCTGAACTTCTTCTGTGTCATCTGCTGCCTTTGTATGTCTTCTGCAGCTTCCACAAAACTCCAAAAAAACTACCATTTAATTTCTCATGCTGACCCACAATATACTGAATCCTTGATGAGAAAAGTTGCAATGTGGAAGGGATAATTGTACAAAGAATTTCAGGGTTAGAAGAAATTTCATAATAGTAAAAAGAATGTTAGGGGCGGCTAGGTGGCGCAGTGAGTAAAGTGCCAGCCCCGCAGTCAGGAGGACCTGAGTTCGGTTCTGGCCTCAGACACTTAATACCCACACACACACACACACACACACAAAAAAAAAAAAAAAAAAAAACTAGCCTGGCAAGTTACTTAACCCCAATTGGCCTCCAAAAAGGCAAAAAAAAAAAAAATGTTAGATCTGGAAAGGATCTTAGAGATCATTTATTTCCCTCTGGATGATTAGTTCACCACTAATCCCTTTATTTTGAAAAGGAGGACACTGAGGCCCAGAGAGGTTGTGACTTGTCCAAGGCCCTACATCCCCTTAGGAGCAGAGCTAGGACTCAATTACAGATGTCCCACTCTTTCTTCTGTAACATGATGCCTCAGGGCAGGGGTCCTTAACCTTTTTTGTCATGAACTCCTTTGGCCATCTGGCGAAATTTATGGAACCCTTCTCAGAATAATAGGGCCTACTTAAAATTCATAATTGAAGGAAATGCTAAATTTCAGTTAGAAGTTAGGGAAAATGAAGCTATGATTTTTTTTTTCCCATCCAGGTTTCCTTGAAATCTATCCACAGACCCCATATTAAGAGCCCCTGCCTTAGGTAATGGGAGAACAATGAAATGATTCCTTAGACTTTCATTTCCCTCTGTAGAACTGTTATTCAGTGACTAAGTAAATAGTTTCTTTGACCCTGTTTAATTGAATTTTCCTTTAACAAGAGGAGGAGAACAGTGCTGTAAGGTTAACTTAAACCTTAAGGTCACCAACTTGAAGCTTAAACGTATTGATGATCCCCTCACCCCTACCTGTCCTTGGGTTTCCTATCATCATGTTCTATTTATTCTGGAAATCTTTTAAACTGAGCCTTTGCCCCTTATGAGCAACATATTCACAGAGCTCTCTTTGCCATTTCAGATCCGCAATGTAGGCACCCAACTGTGCATAGGAACAAAACATGGTGCTCCAGGCTCCCCTCTGAGATTAGAGGGCTGTGTCAAAGGCCGAGCGGAGGCAGCATGGAGTAATGTGCAGGTAACCCCCCCTTAGCGGGGACCTCAGGCATCTAGGCAACCCCCTGTTAGACTGTGGAATTCCTCTTCTCCAGTCCTGTAGTGCCAGAGGCCCGAGTGACTGCTCCAGTGCCCTCTAAATCACATCTGAAGAAGAGGAAGAAGAGAGGGGATGGATGGGAGGGCCCAGAGAGAGGTAACAGAAGAGCCATAATTGTATTACAGATACTAAACGTGGACACAGAAGAGCCCAGTGACACAGAAGGCTGTGAGACAGCTCCAGTATTCAATAACCCATTCCCCAGACAGAAAACAGGGATTTAACACCTCCAATGGTGCTAGAAAGAGACTCAAATCTGCAGAACTGTGTATGCATTGACCTATTAGAAGAATCAGATATCCTCAAAAGGAGAGCTTTAGCACACTTGCAGAGATAAAACTAATAATTAAACCAATTAAAGTCTAAAAATAGTGTGTAAGTATCCCTAGCAGGAGCTATCAATAGAGGAATAAACCCAGGTCCACTCACAGATGGAGTGGTATTTGTGTCTTAAAGTGGTGTCTTAAACCTGGGAAGGATCCTTAGAAAATAACGCATAGAATATTCAAACTAAGAATGAGACTGGAAGAGACCTTAGGTATTTTCTAGTTCAGCCCCCTAATCTTATAGAGGAAACTGAGTCTCAGAAAAGGGAAGTGACTGGCCAGCATGATGGAAGAACCGTAAATGTAGTCCTGGAAGACAAAGACACCAAGGGATTGAGCTGAGGAGCACAATAATCATAGTAATATTACAAGTTATATGTATATATTTGGTTAGGCCAAAGCACCAATACATCAACTACATTAGGCAGTGTATGAGGCATTCTAATCCTGTGGGCCCCCACTTTTCTTTTGAGAGGGAGGAAGGTTTTATCATCTGCCCTGTAGAACCAGAATTGGTCCTTGCATTCATCTGAGATCATTACCTGTTTTTATTTATATTATTGAAGTCATTGGTTCTCCTTGATCTACTTTCAATCTACATCAGTTCATCAGTCTTCTCCTGTTTCTCTGAATTCTTCATAATTATCATTTCTTATAGGGCAATAATATTCCATTGCATCCATATGCCATGATTTATTCCACTTTGTTTCTAGCTTTTTTCCACAGTTAGTTTTTAAGAGGCCTCTAGCTTCCTGTCAACATCTTCAAGATAGTATCCTTTATGTTCCATAGCCATCAGCAAGTCTTTGAAAAAATGTTTTGCTCCCTTAAAAAACTAATTGTATGTAATATAACATCACAGTTTCATATACAATCTTATTTTTCTGTTCTTTGAATATTTAATGGTTCATGTTTGCTTATATTTAAGTTCATAATACAAGAGAAAATTTAATTTTTAGCAATATCTATACTTGAAAGGAATAAGTTTGTTACTGTCCCCTATAAAGAAGCCTAGCCCTAATATCCATGACAGAGACTTGGGACCACAGTGGCGTGATAGGGCACTTGGAGTTTCTTTTTTTTTTTTTTTTTTGAGTGGGGAAGGTAGGGCAATTGGGGGGTTAAGTGACTTGCCCAAGGTCACCTGGCTAGTAAGTGTTAAGTGTCCAAGGTCAAATCTGAACTCAGGTCTTCCTGACTCCAGGGTCAGTGCTCTATTCACTCTTCCATCTAGCTGCCCCATTTCTTTCTTTCCCTGTTCTTTCTCCTGTTCTTATTATAATGAAAATGGTTATGACTGTGTGTTCACAGGTGTTTACCTTCAGTTGGAGAGAAGATATCCGTCCTGGAGATCCCCAGCACACCAAGAAGTTTTGTTTCGACACCATCTCTCATAGCAGTCCTGTCACACTCTATGATTGTCATGGCATGAAAGGAAACCAGCTATGGAAATATGGAAATGTAAGAGTGGCAGCTAAGTGGTACCAGCTGTCCTCCCCTTAAGGCCAACATGAGTTGTGTTGAATTCTAAGGCATCTATAAAAAAAAGTTCATTAATAGTAATAGATCAGATTAATACAGGACTTCATGGTTATAAATACAGTATGAAATGAGACACATTGATTGATTGCCTACTGTGTGCAGAGTATTGTGCTAGGCACTGGGGACATCCCTGCCCTCAGGAAGTTTGCAGTCCAGCATTTGGATAAGATACAAGTGCAGATAATCAGAACAAGCAACCGCACATGCTCTACGTGTTGAACAATAAAGCACTACATGAGGTCTAAGGACAAAGGTCAGTGCTAGGAATACAGCTGGTCATTGCAGCTTTCCCAGGAGAGGTAGCAAAGTGTTGCCCACATGGTCTTGTTGGAGCCTCCCAACATCCCCATGAGGCAGGTAGTACAGGTATACTGGGTTGCTATTTTACGAGGAAGGAGATGAAAGGTTGAAGGAGACAGAAAAAAAGGAAAGCTGTGAGGTTATCCAGCTAGTAAGTGACCTGGCTGGTCCTCGAGCCAAGCTCCCCAGCTCCGTCTGGTGCACTGAACATTAACTGTCAGAGCACCAACCCAGAGCAGTCACCACAAGACTTTCCCCCTGAGGATGACTGGTCATGGGAAGTGTTGGGTACAATCCAACTGCATCAGCTGAAGGAGATAGGTATAGTGGTAAGAACAATAACTTTGGAATGAGTAGACTCGAGTTCAAATCATGTCCCTTCCCTTCTTGAGCTTCAAAATGGGAATAATAGCCCCTTATGCCTCACTACTTTATAAACTATAAAATATTTACCAATGTCAGTGACCATTATTTATTGTTTGCCCTGCCATCGTTTAATCATAGTAACACCAACTGAATAGAGACCCTAAAAAGGTTGTGGTTAACCATGCAGTATAATATCTGAGTATGTTTAAAGGGGAATGGGCAACTGGAAAGGGACCTCCAATATAGGGTCCCAAGTTGAAGGATTAGCTGTCCAGGGAAATATCTATGCCTTAGAAGAGCAAAGGTTTTTTCATCTAACATTCTTTGAAATGCCAGATGAGACTGAATTCGTCAGATCCCTTAGACACATTCCTTATCAGACTTATCTTCCCAGTAACTCCCTGAGGATCACTAGGGGCAGAATGTGTTGTCCCAATATTAGATGGGCACAAGGTCATCTTGTTAGAACGAGACAGGTAAAGTGACAGTTGGAGGCCACACAAGTTGGTGGCAGAGCTGGGACCAGAAGCTCAGGTCTTCGGACTCCTGTTTCAGTGTTTTTTCCATTACACTGAAAAGGCTGAGAAAACCCTGTAAAGAAGTATGTCTGCTTAGCTGGAATTTGAAGATGGTGGCCTTTCCTTTCTCTTTACAGAGAGTAGACTGTTCATCGTGTCCCCCCTTGCCCCTCCTGTCCTCTGAAAGGAAATTCTGTCTTACAATCTCTCTGTTTTCCAGGACAAGACTCTGTATCATCCCGTCAGTGGGAGCTGCATGGACTGCACTGAGAGTGATCACCGGGTCTTCATGAATACGTGCAGCCCGTCATCTCCCACCCAGCAATGGATATTTCAGTACACAAACTCGACCGTCCTGGAAAAATTCAACAGGAACTCTGACCTATGAGCAGAGCAAATGTCTATGTGTGCCTATGTGTCTGTGTGCATATCTATGTAGATATGTATATGTATATGCTCACTCACTCCCTTAAAGACACATGTACACATATTACAACTATTTTTTTTTAACTGGTGAAGGAAACAGATTTTTTTAAAGGAATAAATTTTTTTAAAAAACAAGGTCACAGGGAATGTTTCCAGAGGGGGTGGAGGGATGACAGGATCTAAAGGACAATTTTAATTTTCACTGTGCTGCAGCACTCATTCCCTCAGTACTTCTCCCTATTGGGAAGGTTAAGGACATTCATGGACTCTTATCAGAACTGCTGTTCCCTCTGAATCAGGCCTAAGGCCGCCCCTCCTAGGAACAGCAGACCTGACCAGCTCTGGTGCTTCTCCCCCAAAGAGTGCAGCTGCTTTGGGAGGGAGGTCAAAAGGTGCCCCCATGGGGCAGCGAAGCTTTCCCAGGTGGTTCCCTCAGCACATCTGAGTTTTTGGGACCTGACATCATCTCCACCTAACCCCCCAGTTAAAGGAAGAGCTCATAGAAGTTATTTGATCAATAGGTGAAAATGCAGATGAAAGGCTGGGAAAGTCCTCAAGTCTTGGTTTGGGAGAGACTTAAAGGGGCCACAACAGTAAAGATTATCAACTAAATTGGTCCATATGTTCTACGTTATTTTTTTGCATTTATGAAACGACTATGGGTTCGGGGGCCCAAAAAGAACAGTAGTTCCCTTCCTGTAGGTCTGACCTTTGGCTTACATATCATATTGGCCATAATTTAGACCGCACCTCGCCTCTAAATCTGCTTGTCCAAAATGGGAGCTCAGCCTCTTAGAGTCTGTCTGCCCTGCCCTTGACCTTCTGAGGCAGCCTAGATCAAGGCTATAATTTGCAATTGGTACCCACCAGCTTTTAATTTTTCTCTTTCAAATGAATACAGGTTTGGAAATTTGCTAAAGGTTCCTGTTTGCCATTTTCCCTAGAATTCTCTACACCCTTCAACCCTGATTTGCTGACCACCACCACCCCAAAATCCAACTTTTACAGTAAATTTATTTTTATATAGTAATCCTGTGTAATTATTTTTCACTGTATACATATTTCTTACTACACTAGTGATGTCCCAGATTTCTATAGTACTTTGGGGTTAACATAGTGTTTTCATAACACTTATGTGAAGATGTTAGCACCAAGTATTATCCCTATTTTACAGATAAGGAAACTGAGACTCAGGAATGACTTGCGCAAGATTAAACCCAAGTCTTCTACTCTAAATCCAGTGCTTCCACTTAACAATTTAAGTACTGTTGCCTGGTTCCTTCCCCAAGATGTGATCAATGATGGGTGATGCCTCCTAGATGGCAAGCACGGTAGTCTAGCCCAGGTTCTCTTTTTCTCCTCTTGGCTCACCAGGCCACAGACCTTAATTTGCAGTCATAACAGAGCACTAGAGTCTTACCCAAAGATGCCACTAGTTTAACCATAGCCCTAGCTTCCAGGAAGACCTCACCAGCCCCACAAGCCACCCCCTGGATTCTTAACTCATGGAATCATTGGTGTGTTATTAGCTTCTAGAAGTCAACAAGGGAGCCTTATTTGGCTTATTTTAAACCCAACCAATCAGCAAAACATTGAGAGTCACTTTTTTGTGGAGCTTGTGATGGGGCAGCCCATCCTCCAGAAGGAGGAGTAGGCTATCCCTAAAAGGCATAATGGGAAAAGAACTGGCCTCAGAAGCCAGAAAACCTTATAGCTGACTTCGTGTACAAGAAGGGCTTGTCACGTGGAAAGGGAATTAGACTTGTGCTTGGCAGAACTAGAAACAATGAATGGAAGTTACAGAAGGATGGATTTGACCTCAGTTAACAATTCAGGTTCTCCTAAAAGGGGTATGGGCTGCTGCAGGAGGTAGAGAGTTTCCCATCATTGAGCAAAAAGCAAAAGCTAGCCACTTTTTCATAATGTTTAGAGGGGATTAATAGAGGCTGGACTGGATGGTATCTGAGGTCCCTTTAAACTCTAGGTTCCTGGCTCTGCCACTGATGAGCTATGTGATAAATCAATTACTTGGATAATCAGTTACTGTCCTTGAACCTCAGTTCTATCTATAAAACAATAAACTGTAAAGTAGGTATTATAAGAATCAACACTGCCATCGGGGGCGGCTAGGTGGCTGCCAGAGCACTGGCCCTGGAGTCAGGAGGAGCTGAGTTCAAATTCGACCTCAGACACTTAACACAAAAACTAGCCATGTGACCTTGGGCAAGTCACTTAACCCCAACTACCCTCCAAAAAGCAAAAAAAAAAAAAAAATCAACACTGCCTACTTACCAGGAACGTTGAGACATCATAAAATAGAAAATGTGAGTATTATTGCCATCTTGCCTAAGACAAAAGACCTTGTGGGTGTCCCCTCTGGCTTCCTCTCTAACCTAACTCCCAGGTCCTCTACTCAAAGATAATGTTCCAGCAACTGTCAAAGTTAGTGTTCCTGGTCACCAGTTGTCTTCTACTTTGGCAAGGCTCCATCTAGATTGATGAGAAGTTTCTCACAGCCACTTAAAGTGTGCTCAAACAGTACCCAGAGATAATTTCCCCCCGCCCAACAGTAAAGGGTCATTTTTATTACAGCATGGTCCCCAGCCCTGTCTGAACCAGCAAGGCAAGAGATAGGGGAACTGGGGCGGCTAGGTGGCACAGTGAGTAAAGCGCCAGCCCCAGAGTCAGGAGGACCTGGGTTTGGATCTGGCCTCAGACACTTAACACACACACACACACACACACACACACACACACACATACACACTAGCCGTGTAACCTTGGGCAAGTTACTTAACCTCAATTGCCCTCCAAAAGGCAAAAAAAAAAAGGGGGGGGGAACTGCTAAAGCAAGGGAAAGGTTATAGACAATCATCCAGGTCATGAATGACACTAAGGTTATCATGATCAAGTTTGATCTGCTTTGTTCAGAGGGGGATGAATAGAACTAGTGTCTCTAATTCCACCTCCTCTAGCTTCTGTCTTATTTACAGTAAGGGAAGAATCCAAATGTCCCATGACCAGATACACATCTCACTAAATTCCATTCCTTAATGGGTTCATCTTGCTCAGTTAATTACATTCCATTCTCCCAGGGGCTTCCCAAGCTAATGGAAAGTATTTGCTTAGCCAACCTGCCACCCACTGATTAAAAAATAGAAATTGTGTTTGGAGACCTATAATGGAGCAAAGGTGTGAAGCCATTATTCCAATTAGTTTTCACTATTTAGAAATTAAATTACTACAGCAAAAGTCTGGGTACAGAACCTCACATTTGCACTTAAGATGAAAATCTGGTTACAAGTGTCATCAGTCATTTCTGGGGGAAAAGAGATAGGTTTCTTCTGTTCCAGATCAAAGATGTTACCATGAAGAAATTATTAAGACTATCCCAGTCCTCTTGCCCAAAAACTATTAGCACATTGAACCTCAGTGCCCTTTCCCAGTGCAGACCTGTTTTCATTTCACACTAAGATACCATTTGCAGAAAGAAGATAAAGAATAGGAGTCTTTAACTGGAAAGAGGATCTCTGATAAACCAGTAAACTTAAAGGCCATTCCTGGCAAAATTCTAGAACAGACTGCTGAACAGCTGGCTTATGAAGCATTTAGGAATGATCTCCAGGAGCTAGCATGGGTCCACTTAAAACAAGTCACTATAGCCCAACATCCTCGTTCATTGACAATGCTACAAGATGGGTAGATCAGGGAGATATGCTGCAAAGTTGTATGTCTGCATTGCAAAAAAAAGGCATTCAGTGGTCTCACATTGTCTTGGTGGACAAAATAAAGATACAAATAGAATAATCATACATTTTGATTGAGGTGTAACCATTGAAATAACGGGACTCAAATTATTGGTATCGATAATTCCATGTTAACTAGGGGAGAGGTCTGTAGTAGAGTGCAAAAGGGATCTATCTTTGTTGCTGTTGTGTTTATTTCGCCAAGATAGATGACGTTATCCAATTTAAAGATGATAGGAGGGATATCTGATGACAGTGATGATGATAAAATTAGGATCCAAAAATATCTGGACAGTCTCCAATGGTGGCCTGCAACTAATCAGAAAATGACCAAGGGTAAACATAAGAGGCTCAAATAATTATTTTAAACTGCTTAAGTACTGGATACAGGAGATATGATTAAATTACCATTTGATCCAAAAAATTTCTTTCAAAAGAACGGGGGGGGGGGGGGGGGGGGGTTAGTAAACTACAAAGAACACAATGAGTCAGCACTGTGATGAGAAGCCACCAAAAAAAAAGGGAATATGACCTTAGACTGCACTGGTAGAAGCAAAGTGTCCAGAACAGGGGCAGTGATGACATCACTGTTCCCTGTGCTATCAAACCACATTTCAGATCCAGTGTGGGGGACCATGTGTTAAGGGGACATCGACAAGCCAGAGTGCATCCAGAAGAGGGCAACCGAAATGCTCAAGCCTCATGACTGTCTCGTATTAGATCAGTTGAAGAAGCTAGGAAGGTTTCTCTTGGAGGAAAAACAGGTTGGGGGTGAGGGGGATATCTGTGTTAAGACATAGCAATAGTTATGATGTGATGCTTTGCTTGGCCCTTTATGGCAGAATTGTGTGGAAGCTCCCCGGTGGCAGATTCCAACTCCACAAATGAAGGAATTGACTGTTTCATGAGATGGGGAGTCCCCTTCACTGGAGGATCATTAGTCAATAACTTGTCTAGAATGTGATAGAGAGGAACCCTTTGGGAGGGAGGAGATTGGACTAGTGCACTCCGTGGTCCCTTCCAACTCAGAGATTCTTTGACTCTGCCTGTTACTTTGCAATTCTTGAGGGAACAGTTGAGATTAAGCATTAAGGAGGGATGCAGCAGCACCAAAACATAAAGCGTTCCTTTTAAAAGGAAATGCAAATGTATAGTAAATGCCTAGATATGAATCATTTTCAAGTGTCTTAGTGGACAAACAAGCATGAATTGGAAGAAAGGGGAAAGAGTTGTTGACGCTATGTGCAATTACTGTCTGATGAGTAAGTGTGTGTGTGTGTGTGTGTGTGTGTGTGTGTGTGTGTGTTTTGATGTTCAATTTCCAGTAGGATATTTAGACCTGGAAGAGGAAAACCAGACAACAGGCCTAGACCAAGATGGGTTCTTCTGGATCCCCCCTAGGGACTGACCTTGGGCTGTGATCCTTAATACAAAGACCTTGACTCTTCCCCCTGGGTCAAGAACCAGAGTTCGGGAGCAGCCCTTGGTCCTGCCGACCTCTTTGGCCAAGGCTCAGCTTTTTGTTCCACAGATCACTTCCATCCACAGAGCACACTTCATTCATAGAAATCCTAGCATTTCACCATCAAAAAGGAAATGAGGGGCAGCTAGGTAGCACAGTGGATAAAGCACCAGCACTTAAGTCAGGAGGACACACCCCACTTGCCTCAAAAAAAAAGGAGATGGGGGGATGGCCCCCCAGTTTTCCAAACTGATGATGGATGTATTCTAAATGGGCCAAATCAACACTTTTAACTTGCACCGGATCTCCCTGGGAAATAGAAGAGCCCTGTTAGCCACCCAGCCTCAAAAATAAGGTAGATGATGCAGGGTGACCAAAAACTGACTCCTCTTCAGTCTTCTTTGCTGGACAATCATTTACCTCCCACCCACCATCATGAGTGTTATCCAGTGTTCCATCATGAGCCCTCTTTCTACACTCAGAGACTAGATTCACTTATCTCTATGAAGGTGGCTCCCAAATCTACATATCTAGCCCTAATCTCCACAGTTAAATCACCAACTACTTGCCAGACTTCTCCAAATCTTATCAGCATCTTAAACTCAAGATGACCAGAATCCACCCATTTCCCTTCCAAACTTCCCTGTTTCTGGGGAAGGCCTTGCCCATGTTTGCAACCTTGGAATCATCCTCAATTCTTCTGTCCTTGCTTACCATATGCTACAATTGCCAAATCTTATCAATTTCTTTTTTGTTGGAGGAGGGGAAGGCAGGGCAACTGGGGTTAAGTGACTTGCCCAAGGTCACAGGGCTTAGTAAGTGTTAAGTGTCTGAGGCTGGATTTGAACTCAGGTCCTCCTGACTCCAGGGCCAGTGCTCTATTCACTGTGCCACCTAGCCACCCCAAATCTTATCATTTCTAACTGCATAATCCTCTTCTCTCCACTCACACAGTCACTTAATCTAGTTCCAACCCTTTTCTCTCACCTGAAAAAATTGCACTAGTCCTGCTTCCAGTCTCTCCCCTCCCCAGAGCTACTAAATTATGATTCCTAAACACATGCCAAACCATGGCATTCCTCTACTTAAAAATCCACAATGGGTCCTGACTGATTTTTCCAATGACAAAAAACAAACCCTTTAACTTAGCATTTAGAGTTCTTTACAATCTGATACTGATCTACCTTTCCACAACTACATCCCTTCACCACACTCCAGTCAAAATGACCTCTGGCTATTCCTTGAACTCAGCCTTCCTTCTACCCACATTTCTTTGCACTGGTGTTTCATCCTGCTGGAAATACACACCCTCTTCACTGTGGTGCTTACCTTCAACCAACTTTTTTGTTTTGTTTTTTTGCTTTTGGGAGGGCAATTAGGGTCAAGTGACTTGCCCAAAGTCACACAGCTAGTTTTGTGTGTGTGTGTGTTAAGTGTCTGAGAGCGGATTTGAACTCAGGTCCTTCTGACTCCAGGGCCGGTGCTGTTCCACCTAGCCCCCACCCTCCACCAACTCTTACTCAAAGACTTTCCAGATTCTCCCCCTCCTAAAATTACCTCAGATTCACTCAAACATAGTCTGTTCCTCAGGTAGAATGTAAACTCTTTGAGTCCAGGAATTGTCCCCAGGTTCTAACACACCTTTCACATAGTAATTATTTAATAAATGTTTTCAGACTTGAACACAAAATGTCAGAGCCTTAGAACACAGACTGACAGGATTAGCAGCACCTCAGAAGTCAACCAGTCATCCTTAAGGGAAACTGATTGCTTAGTCTCCAAAAGCACAAAATTCTCAGTCTGGTGCTTAAGGTCCAACACAAATTAGTGCTATCCTAGCTCTCCAGACTGATAGGAAGGGAATCAAACATTTATTTAGTGCCTACTATGTACCAGGCACTGTGTTAAGTGCTTTACAAATAGTATCTCATTGATTCTCCTAACAACCCTCTGTGGTAGATGTTATTATGATCTCCATCTTCTAATTGGGAGAACTGAGGCATACAGAGGTTAAGTGACTTGCCCAGGGTTAATATCTGACGCTACATTTGAACTCAGGTCTTCCTAACTCCAGGCCCAAAGCTCTTACCCACCCTGCCACCCAGCTGCCTCTGCATCTTGGGCCTCCACCAGTCATCCTGACTTTTGTCCTGCCGCTGGACTTTGATGACTCTGGAGGAGAGAGTGAGGCTGATGACTTTGTGCGACTCTGCCTCACTTCAATCCAGTCCATGAGCCAGTCAAGACATCACCCTCATGATGTCATTGCTCCTCTTCTAGAACAAAGGATGAACAACAGCAAAAGCAATAAGGTAAAATGTAGCCAGTGTGGTAAGATGACCCAAGTTCAAATCCTGCCTTTGATGTTTACTTACCTGTGTGACTTTGGGCAAGTCCCTTAACCTAGCTGGACCTCAGTTTCTTCAACTATAAAAATGAAGGAGTTGATCCTATGAGGTCCAAAAGGGGAAGGTGACTTGCCCAAAATGTATTAGTAGCTGAGCCAGAACTAAAATCCGCTTTTTCCTTCACTAAGATTCTCTGACTCTTTCTTTCACCCCCTCTCCTCAGTACCTTGCTTCTCCCTTCTAACAACAGACAAAATATCAAAAGAAATATCTGAGCAGTGGATACATTTTGAAGGATCTGGGATCCCAAGAACATGTGAAGAATTGAGACAATCACACCCAAACCCATATAGACTAACCTGCTGGGTGTCTTTTAGTAGGAGGTATTTGTAGTAACGAGTTTTCAGTCTCTTATCTAAAATAAAGTATAATTTAAAGATGACTATGCTATTGACTCTTTAAAAAGAAAAGATAACAAAGAAGGAGCATATGGAAGGGGCAAGGCCAGAGCTGGCCTTGAAGAAAACACAGGATTAAAAAAAAAAAAGATCAAGCTGGGTTGGGGCGGGGAGAAAGGGGGAGCGAGGAGGAAGTATCAGGTGCCAAAATGAGAGGCCATTCTAGCGCTGAATATTCTTATAAATAAGATGATAAATAAATGAGATTAAAATATTTGTGTGGCATTTACACTGGTTCTGAAGCCAATTCCAAGAGACAAGGCAAAAGTATTTTGGGCAAAGGCACCATTGGAATAAGTGCTCAGCTTCCTGAGGGGATTACTGTGAATTAGATAATAACTCTTTTGGATACATACATTTTGGCATGTGCAGTTTGTTAACAGTCATGCTTTGAACTCAAGGTATTGTAGCAGCAAGCACCCTAGCATACCCATGATGGCTGCTAGCACAGGTTCTCAGATCTGCTTTTCTAAGGGAAAGCAACTCAAAAGGGGTTAACAATCTTAGTTTAATCAAACATATGTGTGTGTGTGTGTGTGTGTGTGTATCATTCACTTAGTTCAGGGGGAAAAGTTAACACCCTGAACTTCAGAAAATACAAACAGAAATCACAAGCAGACAAAAAGTACAGACAGAGAAAATAGCACAATTCATCCAGCTGTCTAACCGCTACGCACATACATAGTTACCGGAGAGAGAAGCACCATCTGGGTTTTCAAAGCTGGGGGACTCAATGGTTACTCAGAGTCTCCATCTGGCCAGATCACACAATTCTTCCTATAAGTGAGCCCCAAAGCAAAATCTGACACTAAGGTATATATAGCCTTCTCAAGGGTCAGAAGGTATCACAACCTTTGTGACCCATTGCCTAATTACAAAGTAACAAAAGGTGTGTTGAAAACCAAGCCTCCCCTAAGCAGGCTTTCCTTGTTGGGCTCCAAGTGAGGCCCATTAAGGGGCAGGGAAGATCTTTAAATTCCCTTACCATTTGCAAGGGCATTTAAAGGCCGTTGGCAAGGTTCACATATGAGTCTCCTCTATGTGTTAAATACCCCATACATGGGATGACATCAAAAAATTTTCAAGCTTTAAATGTTTAAATAAGTTTATGCACTAAAAAGTGGCCCATACCGTGCCCTACAGAATGGCTGCCTGCTGACCTATCCCTTCCTTGGGCTAGGTCACACACCTCATGCTTTCACCTGGGTAGCTGTTTTTATGATATCTCCCTTTTAAGATACTTGGAACAAGGAAGAAGGTATAGGAGCCACCTTCTCCATTAGAAAGAAATTGCCAATCCCAGTGACCATAGATAAGTGGAGAACAGCATCCAGAAGTTAATGAACAGAACAACCTAAATGTGACAAGTACCAGACTGGGCTCTGGCTGGAAGGAAACCAGTATGACTGGATGTTCTTGAGAAAAGAAAGAGAGTATGAGGCGGCTAGGTGGTGCAGTGAATAGAGCACCAGCCCTGGAGTCAGGAGGACCTGAGTTCAAATCCAACCTCGGACACCTAACACAAAAACTAGCTATGTGACCTTGGGCAAGTCATTTAACCCCAATTGCCCTCCAAAAAGCAAAAAAAAAAAAAAAAAAGGAGATAGAGAGTAGTCCAAGGCAAAGAAATCAATGATGATAAGAATGCATAAAATCTTTAACGAAAACAAAATTACATAAACACACACACACATTTGTTCTGGACCTGTGACTTCAGGTGCTAGCTGGGTATCATAGTGGATGGAGTATTAGGCTTGGAAGCAAGAAGACCTGAGTTCAAATTCAGTCCGAAACACTAACTGGAAGGGCAGCCCTGGGCAAGTCACTTAACTTTTCTCTGCTTCATTTTCCTTAACTATAAACTGAACATAATAATGCTGACCTCCCAGTATGGTTGTTAAGATCAGATATCTGTAAAGCACTTAGTGCAGTAGGTGGTACATAATAGATGTTAAATAAATGCTTGTTTTCTTCCTTCCCAGTATAGAAATTCTCTCTACATTTGTGGATAGGCATATACCATTCTCTTTTCCACAGTGTGACTTTCCCCATCTCAGGTGTCAATGTATCATGAGCCAGCATAAGAAATTGAATGGGAATTTGGGAGGAGTTTTGAAAAAGCCACAGATGACAAGTGAAGGTCAGAAGATGACACAGGAAAAGTTTAGAAATTCAGAAATGCAGGATTGTTATTTTTTAAAAAGGCATTCCAGTAGACCTCTGGCATCATATAAGAAAAGGTTAAGTCCTTATATGATTTCCTAAAGGAAAATGAAGGTGAAGGGTCTACCCCTATGAATTCTCCAGATTTCAGTTGCACTGAGCCCCTAACCTCCATGATATGGAAGGCATAACTGTAGTCTATAATATATAGTCTTATATCAAGGGCTCTTAACCTTTTTTTGTATTATGAATTCCTGGCAATCTAATAAAGTCTGGACCTTTGCTCAGAATAATTTTTAAATGCATAAAAATAAAAAAAAATTATTACAGTGGAAACAAATTACATCAAAATATAGCTCTCAAAATATTTTTAAAACAAGTTTTATGGGCTCCAGGTTGAGAATTCCTATGATTTAGAAATTCACCTGGGGGGTGTAAGGATGTGACTTGACTAAAGTCTTCTAGACTATGTTGGAGACAGAACCTGAGCCCAAGTCATCTCTGCTCCAGGACTAGCCACCAATCAGACTGCCTGTCCTCCCACAGAAATAGCAACTTTTCAAAGAGATCCTACTTTATTCAAACTATTAAGAAAGCTTTATCTAGGGGGCTGGCAGAGTGGAGAAAGATCATTGGTCGAAGATTTAGCTTGCACCATTAAGCTCCTTGGATAGGAATGGTACTCTGCAGATGGCCTCAGAATGCCTGGCCAGCTACCTACACAGAAGAGACACTCCATAAAGTTTGCATAAAATAACTGAGAAAAACTAAAGTTTTTAATACAAAGTGGGAGGAAGATGTAGCTCCCAGAGTCTTTGATCCTCCATGTATTCACTCTCTTTTCTCCCTCCATCCTCACCATAGAAAACACCACTGAATTTGGATTCCTCTTTAAGGCAGTCATTTTATTTCCTCTTTGCCTGTGCTTATTCCTTCCATTTTGAAAGAACGTCTTTTTCAGTGATGACGTTTTTTTTTCCTATTCTCTGTGTTTCTGGTCCATTCTTCCAGTCTCTGGGGCAACTGAATATTCTGCCTTAGATCAATCAGAGCTCCCCTGGCAGTGATGCCTGGTTTCTTTCTGAAGGTTGAATGAAGGATCTTTTGTAATTCTTCAAAGACAATGAATTTTTAATGTCTTCTCAAGATTTATATGTGTGAGGGCGAGCCAGGGGTTTCTAACAAGCCATGGAGTCATAGAATGTCAGAGATAGAAGGGAACGCAGAGGTCACCTAGGCCAGACTTCCACCCATTACAGGAACCCCTTTTATAATATCCTGGAGGAGTCATCGTCCAGCCTCTGCTTGAGCCCCTCCAGGAACTGGGAAGCAGTCCACTCTACTTCTGGCTCTCTCGATTAGGACATTTTTTCTTATTTGGAATTGAAATCTGCCTTCCTAAAACTTCCCTGTAGCATGGTGTGCCCACATCTAAGAAGGTGCTGTGCTCTATGAGCAAAGCAGAATTGAAACAGCTCAAAGGAAACGCAGGAGGTGCAAATTTAGAGAATCCACCCCAAATGTTCACAGGGACTATTTGTGCCCAACTTGTGGTAGAGCATCCCAGACTCTTATTATTGGTCTGATCAGCCACAGTCGGACACACCGAAACTCGGCTCTAGCACAGTGAGGTCGCTTGGTCCTCTCCAAGAACGAAAGACAACAAGCAGCCATGGGGCCAGTCAAAGCAAACATGCTTCCTCTTCTGTGTCATAATCCTTCAGATGTCTAAAGAAAGGGGTCCTCTTCCCTACCCTTAACCTCATGTTAGTGTTTTCTTCTCCATGCTAATTGCTCCCGGTTCCCAGGGCCATAACTAACCAGCACAAGGTACCAGGGATTTTTTTTGCCTAGCACCAAAACATTGTGGTAAGAGAGATAAATGTTCAGGACTAGTTTCCGTCCGGTGGTATTCCTAACGGGTTAAAGGACCAGCAGAGGAGTGCCACTTAGACAATGTGCTCTTTTCTTCTATGTCGGTGTTCTGGAAGGAGAAGGAGGGAAGCCCCTCCAGGTGTGGGCTGCTACCTCTCTTCCCTGTTTGTCACACTACCGGGACTTGCCTTCTCTTACAGCTTTGTCCATCTGTGATTGACCAGGGCAGACGCCCCTTGAACCACCTGGCTCATGACCCTGAAACTTGTTAAATACCCAGGATCAGGAACAATGATGTTGCATGCCAGCCTTGGGGTGTCTTGGGATCCCTGTCTTCTTCCACCACAGCTGTATTTGCCCCAGGTGTCATAATTCGTGGTTATGGCTCTGGCAGTTCCTTCAGCTAATCCTCAACAACTTCCTTTTTCTAGCTAAGGGGAACTACCTTGTGAAGATTAGATTGGATTGAGTTGACTCCTCACTGGCCAGAGTATCACCCAGACACTTTCCTCAAAGGCAGAATGCCAGTTACTTCAGAGTTTGCAGTAGATAGGATTCTCTACATTTCCTTCCAAAGGGACAAAGAATCATAGAAAACCAGAGACAGATAATAAGCATAGATCCATAAGGCAAGAGAGGGGCAAATGTGGTTACCTATGTTATTCTATCCAGTATTCCCTTTTGCAAACTCTTAAATCTTGGGGGCAGCTAGGTGGCACAGTGAATAGAGCACTGGCCCTGGAGTCAGGAGGACCTGAGTTCAAATACAGCCTCAGACACTTAATATTTACTAGCTGTGTGACCTTGGGCAAAAGTCACTTAACCCCAATTGCCCTGCCCTCCCCCCTCCAAAAAGAAAAAAAAACTCCTAAGTCTTAACAGGATGTGGAGGTAGAGGGTACAAACTATAAGTGTTTCCCTATTGCCTGCTGTGTAGACTATAGGTCCCTGAGTGTAAAAATGCCCCCCCCCAACTACTTATCCCCTTTGTAGCACTTTGGAAAGGACCAACTGAAAGTTTACAAAAGGTATTATTATAAATTTTGACACTTTCTGTAAAATAAGACCCTGGCTGTCCACTTGATAGTGTGGATGGAGTTATTGACAAGCACCGGGTTTTGGCCTTGGTGTAAAGTCACCTAAATACTTAGAAATTGCCTAAACATGTAACCATTCATCAATTCCTTCAACAAACTGTTAAATACCCAACACTTGCACAACCCAAGTTGTGCAAAGCCCTTTAGCAGCCTCTGGGGAAGTCAAGACAATCAGAAAGATTTGACCCTTGCCCTGGAAAAGCTCTCAATGTAGTAGGAAAGATGTGATATTTACAAATTAGAATATGAGAAGTCCGTAGAAGTACAAAATTCTGTGAAAGGTCTGTGATGGAAGAAATTGAATTCTGCTGGGAGGATCAGGAAAGATTTAGAAAGGGAGTGGCACCTGAATTAGACCCTACAGGGGAAAAAAGGACCTTCAATAGAAATAACCCAAGAGAACATTCTAGATGTAGAATATGGTATAGCAAAGGCCCAGAGGAATGAATGAAAAGCACTTATTAATGCTTAGTATGTACCAAATACTTCACTGGGAATATAGATTAAAGAAAAAAAGACTGGGGAAGGCTAGGTTGCACAGTGAATAGAGCACTGGCCCTGCAGTCAGGAGGACCTGAGTTCAAATCCAGCCTTGGACACCTATCACTTACTAGCCATGTGACCTTGGGCAAGTCACCCAACCCCAACTGCCCTGCATTCCCCCCTCCAAAAACAAAAGACAAAGCAGTCCTTGACCTCAAAGAGTTTACATTCTAATAGAAGATGACAACATGTATGGCAACCAGGGAAGAGTATTTTGGCCCAGGAAGTCACAGGGCTAGTGAGTGGAGTCACAGAGCAGTTATCCCTGCCTTCAAGGAACTGACTTCTAACAGGAAGATAATGTGTACATGTAAGTATATTTTAAACATACAAAATAAATGCAAGGCAGTTCTAGTGAGGAAGATATCAGGCATAGAAGAATTCAGAAAAAGGAGGGAGATGTCAGACAAGAAGAGTGACTGGAGCAGAGACAGACTATGGCACGAAAAGGTCAGAAATTCAGAGAGATTTGGGGGCTTTCTACAGTATATGCAGAGGAAAATGTAGTAGAAAAAGTAGTGGAAAATAATGCCAGATTGTAGAGAGCCTTGAATGCCAAGCTAAGAAGTTTGGGCTTTGTCCTACAGGCAGCAGGGAACCATTGAAGGTGTCTGAGCAGGGGGTATAATGCAATGAATTACTTGAATTACTAGGTGTAAAGTAAATCACTCCTAAAGATTTCTGAGCAAAAAAAGTCAACATGACCATACTTATGCATAAGGACAGGAGTATGCTAGAGCTAGGTCATACCAGCACAGGAGAGCTGATGATTAAATATTCAGTGTGAGCATTTATACTCAGCAAACACTACAGATGGGGGGGGAGGCCTTGAGTTTTATTGTTTTGTTGATTGTCAAGACTTAAAGTGATGGGGGAAAATGTTAATGATGCAGATTAACCTTTAAAGTGTGTCTCGCAAACTTGGGGAGAGGGATGGAGAGAAAACCAGTTGTTAAACAACACTTGCCCAGGGTCACACAGCTAGTGAGTGTCTGAGGCAAGATAAAACCCTGGGGCATTCCGGACTCCAAGTAAGCATCATTCCCCACTGCTGCCTAGCTGCCTTGCTCTGGTGGCCATATGAAGGGAAGATTGGCAGAGCCAAAGAACAAAGGTAGGAAGATCCCTGAGTGGGCCATAGCAATAGTCCAAGGGGGTATTGATGCTATCAGCGAGACACAGATGGTGCCTTGTATTAAATGATACAAGGTGTGTAGTTCTTTATTCCAAGACTCAAAGGTGGGAGACAGGTAAGCAGACACTATGCATCACTGCTGACACTTAAGAGCCCACCAGAGGGCGCTCTGGACCTCACTTGCTTCAGGACCATTTGGGGAGAAGCAGCAAGTCACTTAATTGCCCGATTGCCCTGACTTCCTGCCTCCAAAAAATAAAAATAAAAAAATCTGTGAAAACTGAGGGCCTAGAATCATAACTTCTCAGAGCAGGAAGCCCCCTCATTTATATCACTGCCCAATATAAATGGCATTTTCAAGCACAGGAATAGACAGGTAATGGACATGCATTTATTAAGCGCCTACTATGTACCAGGCACTTTGCCAAGGGCTTTACAAATGTTATTTATTTAATCCTCACAACAACTCGGAGAGGTAGGTGCTACAACTAGGTCCCAATTTTACAGTTGAGGAAAATGAGGCAGACAATGACTTGCCCAGGGCCACACAGCTAGTAAGTATCTCTGGTAGGACTTGAATTCAGATCTTCCTGACTCTAGGCCCCAAACTTCATTCTCTGTGCCACTAGCTTCCCCTAGCATCACCTGGGTATTAGTTCTGACTATACTTTTGGCAAGTCACTTCTCTTGAGGAGATAGGCCGAGATAATTCCTAGTTTAACATTCTACGTTCTAAAGTTCCTTTCAACCCTGACTGCTGTGCTCAGAGTGCTAACATTCTGTTTTCTGTATTCTAAAGTCCCTTCTGGGTGATCTTTCTAGAATTCTATAAATCCCTAAAATGTAGAATCTGCTTAACCTGATACAGATCCTGGCAACAGCCTAATCTACCCTTTTACACCCAATCTAAATAAATTAAGCAATTTTAGAGCAAGCTTAGAAAAGTACAGGTTCCAGACTATAGAGAACCAAAAGGAGAATTTTTTAATAACCATGAGGCCTCATTCTGTCTGAAAGTCAACTTAAAATATGTGGTCCTCCTTTTACATGGCAAATAAAACTAGAAAAATCACCACATTGGGGAGTCTTGGGGAAATGCTAGAATGGGAATGTGAGGGGAAAGGAGACAAGGTTTCTCACAAATCTGAACTCCAAAGTCTATAGGACGAACAGAATGTGTGTGTGTGTGTGTGTCTGTGTCTGTGTGTGTGTAAAGAGGGGAAGATTGTTCTTAGTGTCCTCTGTTACTCAAAAAGTCAGTTATTCAAGTTAGAAATTCTACATAGATAGTCTCTGCCACGATTAGAATCCGAATAAAAGTGCCCTCAACTTAGTCAAGACACTAGAAACTTTGGCACTGCTTTTGCCTTACTCTTGACTACCTATGGAAGAGAAAGAACATCTAAGACAGATTCCAGGTTACACTCACATCCAGTCTATAGGTAAGAAAGAGTAGTTGTGTTAAAAAAAAAAAAAACATTTCTTTACCCTCTACTGTCCTATAACAGGGAGACCGAGAACACAATATCACACAGAGAGCCATGGAAAGAGGCATGGGGGATATAAGCAAGCTATAACCTATAACCAATGAGGAACTTCAAAGACCAGGAGTAAAGGCATTCATTAGGGAGATGGCAGCATTGGGAGTTACTTCCTTCTGCTCGACGTCATTCCTGGATTTGAGAAGGGTGCTCAGACAGAAGAGAAGCTGCCATTTGGCAGGTGGACAGCTCCAGGGCAAGAGACTGTTCCCTGATTCAAGATGGGGATCGTTACAGAGGAGAAGATGGATGGCCGCGTGGCAAGTGGACAGCTCCACTGCTCTGCAGGTATCCTCAGGCTGGTGAGAGAAACTAAAGAAAATCTTCAAAACATTGGGTGGACTCTCAGTTGGAAACTTCTGGGAGAACATGGAAATGTAGTATGGGAGAGGCAGGCATGGATAGATTGTGGTCTGTATTATGGGAGAGAAAATATTCCAATCAATGAGATCACAGATCCACTTATGAATTTGAGAAATTAATAAAGTGCCCTGGCCACTCTCCTAGACTGACTAGAATATCAGAGTTGAGGGGGTCACTGGCATAGCACAGAATGTCAGACTCAGGTGATGCGCTGTTTAGTTTTGCTGATGTTTTCTTTTACCTTTTCCTTGTCTTTCTGCCTTTTTTTTCTACAAGGAATGGATCTATGGGTAGGAAAGTAGGGGTGGGAGTGATATAAAAACAAATTATACCAATAAAAGATTTCTATTTTTTAAAAAGAAAAGTAAAAGAAACCTGGGGGTATGGAGACAAAGGAGTCTGAACAATGGTAGCTGGGTGTTCAGAATCTCTGGGATGGAGAGGGAAAGATGGGTTCGGAGTGCATTATGCATTGACAAATGAGTTCTGGCAGGTTAATATGGTTATTATTATCCATAGAGGGTATGCAGTGTGCAGCTGATGGGCACAGGGGTAGGGCAACGCTTGGGCAAGGAGCCTGCTATGGACAGTGACTGGAACATGATCGAATGACTGACTTAAGAGGACAGGAAGCCCCAGTGGGTGGGCACAGGCAATCAACTGCTGTGGAATACTGGGGAAAGGCCTGGAGAATGTTAACTCCCTGAGGACAGGAACTGTCTTACTTGCTTGGATGTGCATCCCTATCATTTAGCCCAGTGACTGAAACTTGTTAAGTCCTTAATAAGCACTTGATCCATTTACCCACTAAGCTACCTCAATATAGCTTACACTTATGTAGCACTTTGCAAAGACGGCCTCATTGATTCTTTTGACAATACTGTGAGATAAAAAGTAGGATTATTATACCTTATTAGAGATGAAAAAGCTGAGGCCCAAAGAGTCACAGTCACAACAAAAAGAACTAGAACTAGGTCAAGGGCTCATATATATACAACTAGAAGAAACTTAGGAGGTCATCTCATCCTCATTTTACAGGGAAGGAAGCTGAGGCCCTCTAAACAGGTTAAGTGTCTGGCCCAAGGCTGCATAGGCAGAAATCAGGAGATCCAGGAACCAAGCCCAAGTCCTCTGATTCCTCATCTAGCATGCTTTACATGATGTCCAAACTGGACTCGCAGTCCTTCAATTACTTGATAATTTCTAACAGCTGCTGTTGGGAAGCCTGATAGACACCGTGGAGTATAATTCAAGCAGTCCTAAGTTCCTCCCGTCCTTCACAGCTCTGGCAGTCTTGGTCCCCTTTTCACGACAGATCCTGTAGGGAAGGGGCTTGAAGCCTGGAGGCAGCTAGTGAAGGAGTAGTGGTGTCCTGGCAGGCTGACTCCCCTTGATAATGACCTAGGATAGGAAGCACCCCTAGGGCAGACTCAAAAAACAAGTTTCCATGCAACCTGTCAGTGCCTGTTCCCAGAGCTGCTTGGAAATGGGGGACTCCAGTGACTCTGGAGGGGAGAGTGAGGCTGAGGACTTCGTGTAACTCTGCCTCACTTAAATCCAATTCACGCACAAGTCAAGACATCACCCCATGATGTCATTGCTCCTCTTCAAGAACAGAGGACGAACAATAATAAGATGGAAATAAGATCTATTTGCTGGCTTCTCACCACATAGAGAAAAAGCAGGGGAAATGAATTTTGTGTTTAAGAAAAGTATAAAAGAAGAAGCGAAGGGAGATTTTTTTTTTCCCCTCTCTGATCCCAGTACTTTGAAATTCACCTCTCTGCCAAGAGAGCACAGCCTAAAATCTGAGCCCAAGAGATGTGAACCTGGGCCAGGCCTCAGCAAGTGCAAGGGGGGAAGGGAAGGAGAAAAGGAAGGCGGGCACCAGGGAGAAGGTGACAAACTTACAGGAGGGCATGAACAGGAGTCATAAAAGATGGGCAGGCCTATATAGGTTGTAATCTGCATCACTGGAGGGAGCAACCACATCTGTGAGATCACAGATCCATTTGAGTATCCTGAGGGCCTAGAAAAATGCCTTATACATAGTAGGTACCTAATAAACATTCCCTGAATTGGATCTTTTCATGTAACAGATAAGCAAACTGAGGCCCAGAAAAGTACAATGACTTGCCCAGGGCCATGAAGATGAAAAATAACTGACTCACAATTTGAACTCTGGAATTTGCCCTGGAACTCTAAATTTATTCTATTACTTGGTGTATGACCCAGGCCTTCAAAGGAAGGGAGAGATTTCACCAGGTAGAGATCTGAGGTGAAGGTGGGAGGTGGGAGTGGGGTCCCATCCTAGACATGACAAATGATTTGAGGGCAGAGGCTCCAGACACAGAAGAAGGAAAGACAGGGATGAAGGGTAGTGGGGAGACCAATTTGGCTGGGATGTAGAGTCCATAAAGGGGAGTCATATGAGATAAGGCTGGAAAGGCAGGTTAGAGACAGACTATGGAAAACCTCACCTAACAGGAACAAACAGGAAGACTCTGCTGGGCCGGCATTATAGAGTCAGTGAAGCATTTTTTGATGAGATAATGTATGTAAAATACTTAGCCAAATTCAAGGCACTTTATAAATTCCTGTGCTGATTCTTGGGAGATTTGTCCCATCATCTCCCCAAGTCTCTCCTCAGCTATGTTTATAGAGGAAAGAGGGACAGACTAGACTCTGGGACACTTCCTGGTTCTGCCATGTCTACTTGTATAACCTTGAGCACGTGAATAAAGGCTTTGGGGGCCTTTAATTTCCTCATTTGTAAAATGAGGATAATAGCGCATGGACTACCTACTTCAGAAGGCTGTTTAAGGAAAGTGCTTGAGCTTAAATGAAAAGAAATGGAAGTGTTCTATAAATGCAGGAGCTTGTTTTTATTTTCATGGGTTTGGGACAGAGTAGAAAACTTGGCGTGGAATGAGAAGATTCAGGATGGAGTTTCAGCCCTGCTATGAGAACTTGGGGAGACTGAGGTACCCCTCTAAGCCTATAAAATGACAATAACAGTAAAATGATCTACTTCAGAATGTGGTTGTGAGGAGCCAATAACACAGTGGATATGAAGCAATTTATAACCATAATGGTAATATTTGGTTGTTTTCTATCATGTCCAACTCTCCATGACCCTATCTGGGGTTTTCTTGGCAAAGATACTGAAGTAGTTTGCCTTTTCCTTCTCTAGCTTATTTTACTAATGAGGAAACTGAAGCAAACAGGGTTAAGTGACTTGCCCAGGGTCACAAAGTTATTAAATAAGTGTCTGAGGCTGGTTTTGAACTCAGGAAGATGAGCCTTCCTGACTCTAGGCACTCTATCCACTGAGCTACTTAGTTGCCCATTATAACCATAAAGTTCTATTTACATAACAGCTGTTATAATTTCTCTTCATTATTACTATTCTGATGTGTCAGCTAAGTGGCTCAGTACATAAAGCATCAGGCCTGGAGGCAGGAAGACCTGAGTTCAAACTTGGCCTCGGACTAGATTAGCTATGTGACTGTGGGCAAGTCACTTGACTTCTACCGGCCTCGGTTTCCTCATCTATAAGATGAGATATTATTTGTAAAGTGCTTAGCTATCATTAATATTACTGCATACCTCAATTCCCTCATCAGTAAAATGGGGATGATAATAGCACCCACCTCCCAGGGTTGTAGGAAGGATCAAATGAAATAATGTGTAAAATGCTTTGTAAGCTTTAAAGCACTACATAAATGCTAGCTATGATGAGATTTCCTACTGTCTCTGGTGTTCTGGAACTACTGAGTTCTGTCCTCCTCACCTTCCCATCATTGAGCCTCAGATTAACTCAATTCACTTCAAACATTTTTCCTCAGCTCCTAATTCCCTCCTCCAAAAAAAGTTTAGCCTGTATTTATTTTGCATACGTGGCGTGCATAATTATCCATGTCTCTCCTGGTAGAAGGCAAGCTCCTTGAGGGCAGGCACTGTCTCACCTTTGTCTTTGTATCTTTAGCACTCAGCAGAACTCAGGACACATAAGTGGTCCTTGATAAATTGATAGATTGCCTCTTCAGCCTTCCTAGGACAGCGGAGGGAAGTTCTTGCCCAAACCAGGAATTTGGCAGTCACTACATTGAGCAATAGTTACTCACATTTTTATAGTGCTATTAAGTTTACAAAACATTTTCCTTACAACAATTTTGGAAGTGGGCAGTGCCAGCATTATTACGCCCATTTTACAGATGAGGAAACTAGTTCAGGAAGCAGAAATGATTTACCCAGAGTTCTACAACTAGAAAGGGATCCAGCTGGTTAGGAACACAGCAAGGATGTGAACTCTCCGCAGCCAGGTTATAGAAGAGAAACCTCAGGCTCAGAGAGGGAAGGTCACACAGCAAATCTGGAGCAGAGCAGGAGCTCTACATCTAGGGCTAGAAAAAACCATCATACCAGAGGTATCAAAGACACTGTTCACAGGGGCAAGAATCCCAAGTACCAGAACCAAATTAAAATGTAATTGGGAAATATTTAACAATATACATACAGATACAATAAAACTTAGCTAACAGGACACTGGAAAATTAAATTGGCATACAGTCTACGGGGAACCTTTTGTATGATTTAGTGGTCCCAGGCCCATTTCTGTGTGAGTTTGACACCACTGCAATACACAAAGTGTTACCTATCAATGGCTTCTACTACAGCTATTCAGAGGTTTGCTGGGAAATGTTTAACAACTGACTCTCCAAAATAATAATAACAATAATAATAAATATGCAGGACAGACTTTGAAGTTTAATTTCTATCATTAACATTTCTTAAGTCTAAGCAATTAACAAAATAATAAATCAAGCTGGGCATTTGCTGATTTCCAGGGTGTAAATGCTCATATTGAAAATTTAACAATTAGTTCCATCTGGTATGAGTTGACTCCAGGACACCCTTGACTAAGGGGAATATAAAGAAGTGGAAGACACAAGTTAGCATCAAAAAGTTTATAAGCTAGGGTAGCTAGGTGGCACAGTGGATAGAGCACTAGCCCTGGAGTCAAGAGGATCTGAGTTCAAATCCTGCCTAAGACTTACTAGCTATGTGACCATTTAACCTGGATTGCCTCCCCACCAAAAAAGTTTTTACGTTTACAAACTCACTAAGGAGATAAGACTTCTACACATGAAACATTTACTCAATTCAACATTGATTTAACCCCTACTATGTGCAGTATACTATCACCATTACCCAGGATACAAAGATTAAAAACATCATCTTTGCTCTCAAGTAGCATTTAACCCAAAGGAGGATAAAGGTCCTTATTTAAGTAACTGTGGTATAAGAGAGAGCCAAGGAGAGGGCCAAGCAAAGAGTTAAGCTAGGAGGAATTTGAGGCAATCACTTCCAGCAGAGGAGATGAAGGAAGACTTTATGATAGAAAAACATCTCAGGTTTGTCCCCTTCTGTCCACTCACACAGGCCCTCATCACCTCACCTGGACTATTACAATAGTCTCCTCTCGGGTCTCCTTACTTCTAACTCTCCCCATTTGATCCAGTCTCCACCCTGCTGCAAAAAATAATAAAATAATATTCCTAAAGCACAAGTCTGACCATGTTAACTCCCCTGCTCAAAAATCTCTGTCTCTAAAATAAAATACAAATTCTTCAGCCTGGCATTGAAAACCCTTTACAATTGGCTCCAGATTACCTTTTAAGACCCAATTCACATCACTTCAGGCAAATTGGCCTACCTGTCATTCCCCAAACTTAGCATCCCATCTCCTTCCTGTTTCTTTCCCACAGTCTGCTCTTCCTCTCCCCAATTTCCTCCTCATCTTTTCCTCTCAGCTTCTTTCAAGGCTCAACTCAGATGCTACCTTGTATTTGAATCTCTTCCTGATTTCACTATTTGCTCCTTTTCTCTTTTGTAGTTTAGTGGTTTTCTGTCCTGTCTAACTCTTCATGACCCATTTGGGGTTTTCTTAGCAGAAATACTGGAGTGGTTTGCCATTTCCTTCTCCAGCTCATTTTATAGATGAGGAAACTGAGGCAAACAGGGGTAAGTGACTTGTCCAGGGTCCCGAAAGTCATAAGTGTCTGAGGCCAGATTTGAACTCCTGAGTCTGATTCCAGGCCCAGCCCAGCATTCTATAAACCTAGCGACCTTTCTCTCCTTCTACAATTTGTCTCCTATTTATTTGCGTCTTTTCATATCTTATCCTATGGGTAAGGGAGAGCCATTTAACATTTTTGAGCAGAGGGTTAATCAGGTAAGATTGATATACTCAGAAAATGCTGGGAGCTGAGTGAAAGCTGGATTGGAGAGGTCAGAAAAATATGGTGACTTAATGCAAGGACCTCCAGAGACTTTGCCCTTGGGTTGCTAAGCCAAGTTTAGAACTCCCACCCTTGAGCCATATTGTCATGATTGATGAGAGCCCACCACACCTAGCCAGCTTCAGACCCAAACACACTTGACCTGGCCTTCTTCTTGCCCAGCTTGGCATGTACCAAGTTGGGCACCAAGTACCAAGGCAAGTACCCTCCTACTCTTGCTCTGGAAACAACAACAAAAATCAATTCTGCCACTGACTGGAAAATCCATGTTGTTCTACCCCAGCAACTTTTGTGTCATCTTCCTCTTGCTCTGGAAACCTTAAGCAAATCAATATTTCTATTGCTTAGGTAAAGGGCATGTTGTTGGAGGTGATTCTAACACCAATGCTCTCTTCTGTCAGGTTCACATTTAGGAGGAAATGAGGCACTCCAAAGTCATTAAACAGCTAACAAAAGGAAAGATAAGATAAGATAAGATAAGATAAGATAAGATAAGATAAGATAA
>NW_027186372.1:29722583-29791096 GCF_028583685.1 Petaurus breviceps papuanus | reverse complement strand
AAGATAAGATAAGATAAGATAAGATAAGATAAGATAAGATAAGATAAGATAAGATAAGATAAGATAAGATAAGATAAGATAAGATAAGATAAGATAAGATAAGATAAGATAAGATAAGCAACCTGGAATGACCCTTGGCTTCCCTGGACCTGGTCCTCTTGGGTCCATATGGAAACTCATCTCTTCATTAGGGTAGAATATAGTGAAGGATATGATGGCTGCCATGCTCCTCAGAAATCTGTTAAGTCCAATGTGTCTAGATTCCAAATTACTGGAATTTTTCATGTCCTTAGTTGACCAGAAAACTGTATCAGGGAATCTGGGGCCAATCAAGAACAAGGATAGCTTTATGGTATTTTTTTAGGGCAAGGTAATCTTGGTCAGAGCAAGGGCCTGGGCTATCTATGTTGCATGTGGAGAGGAATGTTGATAGATATTCTTTTCAATATTCACCAAATTTTTTACTTCCCAGACCAAAATGCCCTTCTGAGGTCACCACTCCCTCCCTTATATGTCTGTCCCTATTAGAATATAATCTTCTTGAGGACAAGGACTGTCTAGTTTTTATTTTATGTGCCTGGCACCTGGGGGGAGAAGGCAAGGGGTGTAAACATTTATATAGGACCTACAATGAGCTATATATACTATGCTGACTGCATTTTTAAAATATTATCTCATTTGATCATCACAGCAACCCTATAAGAAAGATGCTATCTATCCTATTTTATAGTTGAAGAAACCAAGGCAGACAGAGGTTGTGACTTGCCCAAGGTCACACAGCTAGTACATGTCAACAGCTGAATTTGAACTCAAGTCTAACTCCAGACCCAGTATTCTATCCACTGCAGCACCAGAGGCTTCCATGCACCAGTGTCTGATACACAGTAAACAAAATTAACACTTTTTCATCCATTTATGATTTTTTGTTTCTGTTTTTGTATCCTCAGGGCAGGATGAGAGTGTTAAGAGATCAATTATATGTGACATCAAGGGAGAGATGTCAAAGACATAAAATCTTAACCTTTGTTAGCTGCAAAAAAAAAAAAAAAGGCTAACAGGAAAACATGAACAACTAACTCATATGCCTCCTTTCCAATCAATATAAAAATTTTATAAGAATAATCTACACACACACATCAAAGGCAGCCTTGATGAAGGTATTAACAGAGAACAGCCAGGCTTTTGCTAGCAAAATTCCGCATCTTTACCATCGCAGGTAGACCCAAAGATATAGAGAATATAAGATTCCATTATGCTTATTAGGTTTTTAAATTTTTTAAATTTTGTTATTCTTTAGAACAAAAACTCTACCTTAAAGGCTACTTATCCTCAAGTGTCTATTACACATAAATCAAAATTATACAAGATACTTTGAACAATATACATATATATACATATACATAATATCTAATGGAGATAACCTTGCTCAATGACCCCTCTGATCATTAACATCCATCGAGTCATAAAACAGAGGACCAAAAGAGTTTTTTACTATCATGAAGGAGATCTAGGATATCAAGTTGAAGAAAGATTCCCTGTGGATGGTGAAGTCTTCCACATGACCAGTTTGTGGATGGCATGGCATAGTCCCATTACGCCCTGTAACACTGCAGAGTGTCCTGGAAAAGAACCATAATCACTACAAGGAGCGGAATGGTCTAAGCATCCACAATGGGAAAACTAAGCAAATGAATGATCCTTTTCCAGACTAGACTAGAGTGATAGATGTACATGCTATAAAGCTTGTCCATCAGCAAACATACCTTGAACAAACACTGAAAATGGATAATAAGTTGGACCCAGAATTAAACAAGAGGTGCAAATATTAGACTGTTTATAGGAAATTACAGTTCCTTTAATCACCAAAAACTGCCCTAAAAAAGGTCAGTGTTTACAACAACAAAAAAGTTTACTGATAACTATTATCATTACACCACCTATATTTCCTCTTATATCCTTTTGTCCATTCTCCAGAGCCATCTCCTAAAAAATAAATACTAGAAATTTTTTAAAGGGCCAGCAAAACTAACCAAAATATTGAAAAAGCCTGATCTGGGCAGTATTCCATATGCATGATCCTCCCCTCTTCAAAGGTGAGCATGTGTGTGCGAGTGAGTGTAGAATAGCTAAAAGATGGGGGTGTCAAGGGGCAGAAGTCTCACATGTTTTTGGAGCCAAGCTTGGTCATCACAACACTGCGGCATTCCATTTTAATTGTTTGTTGCTGATTTGCATTTACATTATTGTAGTAGTTATTATGTGTAGTTTTCCTGACTCTGCTTATTTCTCTTTGCATTGGTTTATACAAGCTCTTCTCAAGCTTTTCTGTGTTCATCACATGCATCACTCTAGCTACATAGTGATATTTCACTACATTCACGTACCACAATTTGTTCAGGCATTCCCCAATCAACAAAGCCCATCTTTTGGTGCCACTGGCATCTACTAGACTAGTGTCTACTCGTGTTGCTGTACAGCCACAAGTCATGGAAAACCATAGCCTCTAAAGAATTAAAATTGATTATCACTCAGAGAGCAAGGGAAAAGCACATGGTGACTACGAGCTGGCTGAAACATTAATAGAAGAACTATAGGAAAAATAAGAAACTATAAAGGAGAATCAGGGTAAAGGATATTGTCAAAGAAATATATGGTTGGATAGGCTAGTAAGAACAAGGGATAACCACCCTCCTGCTATCCTTTTCATGCTAAGAGAAAGAAAGACCCCAGTTTATTGGGGTGGGGGAGGGAATAGCTGTGGCAAACTTTTGGGAGGGCATGAACATGAGTCATAAAGGATAGACAGACTTGGATAGGTTGTGATCAGCATCACTGGAGTGAACATTTACATCAGTGAGATCACAGATCCATTTGAGAAACCCAGAAATCTAGCAAAATGCCCTTATACATAGTGGTGCTTAATAGACACTTGTTGAATTAAATCCTTTCATTTAACAGATGAGGAAACTGAGGTCAAGAGAGGTACAAAAACTTACCCAGGACCATGAAGATGAAATTGAACCACAATTTGAACCCAGGCTCTCAAATTCTAAATCAACTCGTTGGAACATGACCTGAACCCTAAAGGAAGGAGAGATTTCAACAGATGGAGATTTGGGGTTAGGATTCCATCCCAAACATGACAGATGATTAGAGAGCAGAGGCCCCACATACTGAAAGAAACAAGAGACAGTGGGCAGTCCAGTTGGGTTGGAATGTAGAGTCCATGAAGGGGAGTCATGTGAGGAAAGGCTGGTTAGAAGGCCAACTACAGAAACATTGCTTAATAGGAATAGGCATGTAGACTCTACAGGGCAGACATTATGGAACCAGTGAAGGGTTTTGAATAGAATACTAAAAATGAGACAAAATACAGAAAGCAATTTGCCAACTTAAAGCATTTTATAAATGCAAGTTGTCATTAGAGTGGCATGATTAGGGCAATATGTAAAATGAAAGAATACACACACACATACACCACAACTAGCCATTCCCCAATTGATGGGCATTCCCCCAACTTTTAATTCTTTGCCACCACAGAAAAAAACTGCTATAAATATTTTTGTACAAGTAGGTAGGTCCTTGTCCCCCTTTTTTTTTTTTTAATCTCTTTGGGAAGTAGACCTAGAAGTGGTATTGCTGGGTCAAAGGGTATGTACGGTTTGATTGCACTTCAGAATCGTTGATCAGTTCACTACTCCACTCAGTGAAGATAATAAAATTATCTTGCATTCTAATCTACACACTAATCTTCTCACTCACTTCTCAAGTTCTTACAATCTGACTTTTGACCTTATCACTCAATGGAAACTATTCTCTCCAAAGTTCCCAATTACCTTTTAATTGTCCAATTTAATAAGCTTTGCTTAGTTTTCACCTTAGTTCACCCCTTTGCAGTTTTTGACACTTGATTATTCTCTCCTCTAGAATACTGTCCTCTCCTTAAACATAGCTCCCTCCCAGTTCTCCTACCAGTCTTCTTTGTTGTATTATCATTCAAGTCCGCCCACTAACCATGGATGAAGTCCAAAGCTTTGTCCTGGATCTCCTTCTCTTTTCTTTTTACACCAGTGGATAGAGCACTAGCCCTGGAGTCAGGAGGACCTGAGTTCAAATCTTGCCTCAGACACTTGACACACTAGATGTGTGACCTTGGGCAAGTCACTTAACCCCAATTGCCTTGCCTTCCTCCCCCCCCCCAAAAAAAAAGATAGATTAGAGAGGAGACTAACTGAGAGGGTATTTTGATTTTCCAGGTGAAAGGTTTTGGCCAACAGCAAAGTTAGGGAAAAAAGGTGATTTTAGAGGAAAAAATAAGTCAAGAAGACGTAAGTTTAAATCTGGCTTCAGACATTTAGTAGCTGTATGACCCTGGGCAAGTCACTTAACCTTTGTCTGCCACCGTTTCCTCAATTGTAAAATGGAAATAATAATAGCACCTACCTCCCAGGGTTGTTGTGTGGATCAAATTAGATATTTATGAACCATGCCTGGCATATAGTAGGAACTTAATAAGTACCTTTTATCATGAATTTAAAACAATATTCTGAGAAAAATTTCTTAGGCTTCACCAGACTTCTAAACAAGCCTATTACACAAAAAAAGTTAAAAATCCTTGCTCTACATCTTCTTTCTTGGTGATGTCATTGTTCCCATATATTCAATTATCATTTCTATGTAGGTGACTCCAAGGTTTACTGACCCAGTCTTAGTCTGTCTCCTGAATTACAGACCCACATTACCAATTGCTTACTGGACATTTCTTACTAAATACCAATAGGCGTCTCAAACCTAACATGTCCAGAATCTTTTATCTTTTCCTCTAAAATCACCTTTTCCCCTAATTTCTCTATTTCTATCAATGACACTCACGATCCTTTCAGTCACCCAGATCTACAATGTTGAAGTCATCCTCAATACCTCCCCCTCATCCCCATATCCAAATATTTGCCAAATCTTATTGATTCTACCTTTACAATATCTCTAGCATTCACACCCTTTCTCTCCATTCACATGGCCAGAACCTCTCACCTGGACAATCAAAATGCCCTCTCAATTAGTCTCCTCTCTAATCTATCTTTTTTTTTGAGGGGTAGAAGGCAAGGCAATTGGGGTTAAGTGACTTGCCCAAGGTCACACAACTAGTAAGTGTGTCAAGTGTCTGAGGCCATATTTGAACTCAGGTCCTCCCGACTCCAGGGCTGGTGCTCTATTCACTGTGCCACCTAGCTGCCCCCACAACTCCCCTCTAAATCTATCTTTCACATAGATTCCACTCACAAAGTAGAGTTCTAACCATTTTACTCCTGCTCAGAAAAACTAAGGTTGCTTCACATTGGCTCAAAGTAAAATGAAAACTCCAGGTTGGTATTCAAAGCCTTTCATAATGTGGCTGCAGGAAACCTTTCTAGGCTTGTTACACATTATTCTCCTCATATTATTCCAGCCTAACTAACTAGCCTATTTGCTCTTCTTTATATGCTTTTTTAAAAAAAAAATGGCTTTTTAGGGGCAGCTAGGTGGCACAGTGAGTAAGAGCGCCAGCCCCAGAGTTGGGAGACCCAGGATCAGTTCTGGCCTCATATACTTAACACCCACCAAAAAAAAAACAAAAAACTGGCCTTGTAACCTTGAGCAAGTTACTTAACCCCAATTGCTTAAAAAAATTGCCTTTTTGAATATCATATTCTGAGATGTTTTCCCCTTTATCTGTTTTTTTTTAATTTAATAAGTACTTTAGATTGTAAACTCCTTGAGTGCAAGGATTGTCTTTTGCCTCTTTTTTGTATTCCCAGTGCTTAGCAGTGCCTGCCATATAGTAGATGTCTAATAAATGTTTATTGATTGATTTTTACAGTAGTAACTTTCAAGTTTTCCAAGTAATACTAACCATGAATTTGGAACTCAAACTCTTTCTAGCCTGCAGCAATTTTTCAATCTAGAAGTCCTAGATTTGGGGCTATGATATTTCTAAGAGCTTTCATTTGAGGGTTTCTATCAACAGACAACCAGTGAGTTCTTATTATTTTATTTTGCCTGCATGTTCTAAGAAATCTGAACAGTTTTCATTTTTCTTGAAAAACAGTATCCAGACTTTTTTTGGTCGTGGTTTTCAGGGAGTTTGATAATTCTTAAATTGTCTCTCCTTGACTTGATTGCAGCTCAGCTGTTTCTGATGGTAGATATTTTCTTCTAAGTTTTCAATCTTTTGATTTTTGTTTTACATTTCTCATTGTCTAAAGAAGTTGTGAGTTCTGTTGGTCCACTATTGGGTAAGGTTTTCTACCTGCTATTTCTAAGCTATGTATTATTTTCCTTCCAGTTCTTTCTTCCAGAGCTCTTATTTCACTTTTAATTTCATTTTTTATCTGTTACTTTATTTCTTCTAAATACTCTTGCATTTCTTGTGGCCAAGCCATTTTTTTCACCCTAGGCTCTATTTATATTTCATAGGCTCATAGGACCACATCTATAGAGTTGGGACAGACTTCAAATATTCTCTAATCTAACCTGCTCATTCGGTTGTAACTTGTCTGAAATCATTTTGGTAGTTGCTATGAAATTACTTTTTTTCTATATTTGTCTTTTGGAAGTTTCTGGACCCATATTTCTTTATAATGATTGTTGTCTTCTGTTTACTCATATCTCTTGGTTCCTGATTTTGGGGCTTTGTGTCAGTCAGTCAACAAGCATTTATTAAGCACTTACTGCATGCCAGGCACTGTGCTAAGTGCTAGGGATTCAAAGAAAGGCAAAAACAAGATCACTGCCTTCCAAGAGCTCACATCTTCTTAATAAGAGAGACAACACACATGCAACTATGAATATAAATATATATCTATATATACATATATATGGAAAGAGAGAGAAAGGGAGAGAGAGAGGGGGGGGGGAGAGAGAGAGAGAGAGTGAAGACAGAAGTAATATTCAGAGAGAAAAGCCTAGCATGGGCATGGGGTATAAGGGTGGGGAAGACTGAGGACAGAGTCAAGGATTCTGGAGTCCTTGAGGACAGATGGAATTTTACACATGAGGAAGAGCAAAAAGACCAACAATGTTGCTGGATTTTAGAGTACATGGAAGGGATAAGAAAACTGGAAAGACAGGAAGAGGCAAAGTTATAAATGGCAATGGAAAACTATCCAACACTTGACGAAACAGAAGACCCTGTGGAGTTTGAGGATAATAAGGAACCACAATACAATGTTCCTGAGTGTTTTAAAAGAGAAATGAGAATTATGAGAACAGAATTTATGGTCTACATAATTGTAGCAAAAAAAAAAAGCAAAAATAATTGACAGAAAAAAATTGAACCTGCAATGGCAAGTTTTACCAAAGAAACAGGAGATTGTAAAATTAATTGGAAATGTAAATACACAGAAATAAAGGGCAATCTCAAAGAAGATAAACCCCACCCCACCCCCAAAAAAAACCTTAAAAGAAAATATGTTCACTATCCAAGCAAAACATACTGATCTTGGCAGAAATAAATTTATTTCCTGAAGTAGGGATGAAGAATGGAAACTAAATTTTTAACAAAGAGTACCTCTAATCTACTTCAGGGCAGTTAGGTGGAGCAGTGGATAGAGTACTAAGTTGTGTGTGATTTGTCCTTCCTTCTAAAAGAGGACCATGACATCAGTAAGATGATGACATGACTTGGAACTGAATTGGATTTAAGGGAGGACTGTACAAAGTCATCAACCTCACTTTCTCCTCCAGAACCATACGACTTCAGGGTCGGGATATAGATAAAGTCAACTAGAGATGGCCCAGGATACAGTGGGAGACCTTGGTCTTTTTAAGCTATGGTCTTTCTGAGTTCTCATTTTGAGCGAGGCAACACCCATTCAGTGATTAGGCCTATTTATTGTTGTTGTTGTGTTCTTCATTCTCAAAGGGGACCTGACCTTAGGGAGATGATGACCTGATTTACAGCTGACTTTGATTTGAGTGAGGGAGGGCTGTGCAAAGTCACCAGCCTTATTTTTTCCTCTAGAGCCATCTGGGTCCAATGGCCAGATATTCATCAGGAAGACTGGAGATGGCCCAGGATGCAATGGGAGACCCTGGCCCTTTTAGGATAAGATCTTTTCAGGTTCTCACTTTGAGTAAGATAATGCCCATTCAGTGAATGAGTCCTATTTAAGAAGTGGGTCAAAGGATAGTTCCTTTAATTAAAAAAAAAAAAAAACTTGGGAGGGGAAGATCCTCAGGGTTGTTGTCAGGAAAAAAAAAAAACAATTACTATTTACATTTGCTCTGAGCAGTGAGGTCGAGGGAAAAAAATAACTAGTAAATAGTGCTTGGGCAGAGACCTAAAGTTGGCCAATCAATGAGAGCCAGAGTGAAATGGGTTTAAGGCATGGTCTTTAAGAAACTAATCTAATCAATAAACTGCAAGATAACTGGGAAGGTTTCAGCCACAAAAAGTATGGAAGACCTGAGTTCAAATCTAGCCTCAAGACACTTAATAGCTATGTGACCCTGGGCAAGTAATTATCCTGTCTCAATTTCCTCATCTATAAAATGAACTAGAGAAGAAAATGGCAAACCAAGAAAAGCCCCAAATGGGAGCTGGATATAACTGAAACAACTGAACACAAAGTTATGAAGGGCTTTCAATGTCAGAGGGTTTTATGTTTGATCGTAGAGGTGATAGGGGGCCCCTGGAGTTTAATGAGTCTATTGAGAATCCTTCTTTCCTCCCTGCAGCCCTTCACTCTCTTCTCTCTAGGTATTCCGTGACATGGTTCTCTTCTTCCCTGTCTGACCTCTCCTCAATGTCCTTTGCTGTGTCTCTATAAGTCACACACACTAACCATAGGTGTCATTTCCCCCAAAGCTTTGTCCCAGCCCTCTTTTCTCATCAGCTCCCTAGGATTCAGACACCACCCAAAGTATACTTCTAAATTGAGCAATTAGGTAAGCAAAACCTGACCTCAATTTCCCCGGGTTCCTAATACTACTTTCCTTTCCTCTGGATGTGTCTGCATTCAGAACCCTAACAGGCATTCATATGCCAAGTTAGAACTCAAAGATAAACTCTAGTTAACCAAGATATGGTCTTCTCCCTCCCTAACCCCTGTAGGCTTTCCAAGTCTGAACTTAGCCACAGTTTCTATGTCCCCCCTGGGCAGGATGCTACTGCAGGTTTCCAGTCGATTTACCTGTTCTGGTACTCACTTCTCCAGCAGGACCCATCTACTCATGTCTGAAGCTTCTGTCTTTTTGGGTAATCTTGGGCTGGATGAAAGAAAATATTCTTCTCTAGACTTTCTTTGTCATTATTCAAACTAGTGTTCTTCACTGATGGAACAAAAGCGGTGGAGTTGGGCTCTTCCGTGACCTTACACACAGCCATGTTACCCAGATGCCACCTCCCATCTGTGTGCCTTTGCACAAACTAACCCCTATGCCTGGGATGCCCTCCTTCCTCACCCCAACCTAAGAATCCCTAGCTTCCTTCAAAGCTCCACTCAAGTGTTGGAGTCAGAGGGTTAGGGTTACCTCCTACATAAGGCCTTGCTGGTTTCCTACTTTCCTGACCACCCTCCAATTTCCCCCTAAAATTACTTTATATTCACTTTATATGTGTTTCATATTTACTTACATGTGTACATTTTTTCCTAACAGAATGTGAATTCATTCAGAGCAGGGACTGTTCTTTTCTGTCTTTGTATCTCTAGTCTTAGCATAATACTGATACACGGTAGGCACTCAATAAATGTTTTGATTGATTTATTGTCTACCTTGGAGTGTTAGCATTTTGCAAACCATAAATAAAAGCTATCAATATTCCTAAGAATTTTAATGATTCCTCTTTTGAAGTATGGGCATAAAGTAAGAGATGGACAGAACTCTATCTCTCCGCTTTCTTCTTCCTAAGACTATCTCCTTCTCTCTCCTTTATTTTTCTTCTATGTTCCTCAGCTGCCAGAGATTGTCTTCATTAACTTCTCGCTTCCTTGGGTTTGAATCTTGGCTCTAATATGTACTTTAAAAAATGATAGGAGCTGACTTCAAGTCTTATTCTTCTCCTAAAATACACTTAACTACCAGTATGTTCTTTGAGCAAATCACTTAGCCTCCCTGGGCCTCAGTTTTCTCATCTGTAAAATAAAGTGACCTCGGAGGTCCTCTCCTGCTTAAATCTAAGATCCTAGGATCTTCTTTAGCTTTCTGGTTGTAAGAGTCTCTGGCCCAACCCGTTCTCCTTTTGAGCTATCTCCCTGTCTTTCTCTCCTACCCAGTCAGTGACCCTGTTTCTACCACTTCCTATACATTTAATTTTGTCCCTCCATGTGATTCTCTTACCCTTTAAACCTTACGTTTAAACCCTTTATGTCTCTCCTTTCCCTATAGCACTGTCTCTGAAAATTCACTTCTAAGCCTACGGCTCTAACTCCTGTCCCTCTGTCCCATCATTACATCTGTCCCACTGTCTATCCATGTTCATCCATCCCCTCCGCCCATCCCTTTATCTCTTCCCATCCCCTGTGGCCCCACTTACACTTTCATCCTTCCCTTCTGTTTCTATCCTTTGTGTCCCTGTGTGTTTCTACCCAGTCCTCTGTTCCTGGGTCCTCATCTCTTCTAGGTCTCTCTGTCCCTCTGTCCATCCATTCTGTCCCTGTGTCTGCCTATTTCTCCATCTCCATCTAGGATATGTCTGTCTCATTGTCCATCCTTCCTGTCTCTCTGGGTTCCACTGTGTACCTCCACCCTTTGTGTCCTGTCTGTCCCTTCCCCCCATCTGTTCCTATGGTTGTTCATCCCTCTGCCCCTCACTGTCTGTCCCACTGTCCGTCCCTTTTGTCCCCTCTAGGTTGCCCTCTGTCCTGATCAGTACCCCTGTCTATCCCACCTGTCCTTCTGTGTCCATATGCCTCTTTGTCCATCCCACCTGTCACTGCATTCCTCTGTCCATCCTGCGTGTCCCTCAGTGTTCCGTCCACCTCATCTGTCCCCCTGTCCATTCTGCTTGTCCACCCCCACTCCTCCTCCTGTCATCCCGCCTGTCCCTCTGTGTCCGTCCATCTGGCCACCCCCATCTGTCCCCCTGTCCATCTCACCTATCCCTGTGTCCCTCTGTCCATCCCACCTGGTCCTCTGTGTCCTCCTGTCTGTCCACTCTGGCCATCCCGCCTGTCCCTGTGACCACCCACCTGCTCTGGGTCTGTCTGTCCCCGCTGCCCCGCCTGCCCCTCGGTAAGCCCCGTCCTCCCCCCCGGCCCGGCCCGCGGCAGCTGCCGGCCCCGGGCCGCGTCTCCTAGCCCGGCCACCAACTCTCTGGCTTTGCACTTTCTCTACTTCGGACCCGTCCCCGCAGAGTCCAGGAAGGAGCCGGCCTCTCCTGACAGGCGGGCGCCTGGCCCAATGACCACGGCCGCCGAGGGATCCGGCCACGCCCCGTGTCTTCTAGCGGCCAATGGTGACTCGGGGGCGGGACTTCCGCCGCCGCCGCGGCCGCCGCCTCGGGGAGAGCGGGGCAGCCCAGTGGGCGCCGCGGGGCTCGCGGGGCTCCGGGGGGCCGCGGGTTCGAGGCCGGGCCCGGGACCCGGCGAGCTCAGGCAGCGGGAGGCCGGGCCCGCGGGTGGGGCCGGGGGGAACCGCCTCGGCGGGGGGGGGGGGGGGGGGGGGGGGGGCGGCGCCCGGGCCGGGGTCCCGGGGGGCAGGGGCTCGGGCTCCCCGCGAGCGTCCCCGGGGCCGGGGCTGGGGCCATGAACGGCTTCAGCACGGAGGAGGACAGCCGGGAAGGGCCCCCAGCCCCGGCCCCGGCCCCCGCGCCCACCACCGCGCCCGCGCCCGCCCCCGGCTACGGCCAGAGCTGCTGCCTGATCGAGGACGGGGAGCGCTGCGTCCGGCCTGCCGGCAACGCCTCCTTCAGCAAGAGGATCCAGAAGAGCATCTCGCAGAAGAAACTCCGACTGGACATAGACAAGAGCGTGAGTCCCCCCGCCCCCGCCGGGGGAGGAAACGGAGGCCCAGAGAGGGCAAGCGACTGGCCCAAGGTCACACAGCCCGCCCGCGCGCGGCGGAGCCCGGGCTAGAACCCGGAGCTCCGGCTCCCCCCCCCCCCCCCGGTCCCCCCTGCCCAGGTGAGGGGGGGGGGAGGGGGTCCATCGGGGACCCTGAGCCGGAGGACGGATGTAGCCTCGAACCGGGACTTGGGCAGCACTTCAGATCAGCAGAGCAGTTGGTTGGTTCTTTTGTTGTGTGCGTGGTGAGCACCAGCATTTGGGAAGGGGCACGGGACGGACCATTCATTCCCACCCTGCCCTCCTGAAGCGAATTTGAGGGGGTGACCTTGGGCAAGTCATCCCTCCTCCCCGGCTCCCGCGTTTTAGGTCATCAGTGAACTGGGGAGGTTGGGGACCCGATTATGTCTAAGCCCCCTCCGGCTGCAGCATATCCGGAGGAAGGCGGGGGCATCCCTTTTCTTCAGCTTCTAACTTTTCCCCCGTGGGGCACGTACACACACACCCCACACCCCCCCAAGAATAGCCAAGTAGCTAGCTCCTGGTTCAACCCCCGCATGCTAAGGCTGCTTACAGAGTTAGGGTGCTTTCTGCTGTTTATGGAAATGGGGCTTACAAAGATGAGGCTAGAAAGGAGGCAGAGGTCGGTTTCGGTTTTGTTTGTTTTTCTGAGAAAGTGTTTTTTATGTTGAATGGGAGAGGAGAGAGAGAGAGCCTTCTGGACAGATGTTTTTTCCACTCTCAGGCCTTAATGTTCTTTGCTTGGACGTCCACTCTCATGTATTTTTATGCTGTGGATTGAGTCCTTCCTTAACCTTTCTTGTGCCTCGGCCCCCTTGAACTGTCTTATGGACCTCTTCCCAGAATAATGTTTTTAAGGAAATGCTAAAATTCACATAGAGGTTAGTGAAAATAAAGATTTCATTATTTTCCCACCCAACTTCACAAACCAACCCCATTTGGAGAACCTTTATCTTGACTCTTTATGTTCCTTGAGGATAGGGCTTGTCCTCCAGTCACCTGGAAGACCTGAGTTCAAGTGTCACCTTTGACCCCCGACAAATCCCTTAATCCCTCTCCCTGTACAACTCTCCAAAATTGAAATCTGAAGAACAATTACCAGTCAGCTTTGGTGGAGTGGAAGGCGTTTTCTCACCCACAATACCCATGCAAGTCTGAACTACCACAAAAAATCTTCCTCGGCACCGAGTCTTTTCCCCCAAAACATAGCCGACTTCGAAAAAGCAGCTCACTAGTCTAGCATTTTCTAGTTTACAAAGCACCTTTCTCTCCGCAGAGGTAGGAGGCAGATAATGAGGGTGCTGATTTTTAACCCCATTTTATACATAAGAAAATTGAAGCCTCCGAGTGCTGAGCCTGAGGCCACATGTGGAAGAAGAGGTGAAACCAGAACAGGAACCCCCCCCCCTCCTGAGCTCCTGATTTCCTCCTTCAAGTGCTCTTTGCATCGCTGTGCTACTTCTTGCAGCATTATAAATATTTGTTACTTGAATGAATGGGAATTTAAATTTGATTACGACACGCTTAGGGCCTCCTACCTGATTGTAGGAAACTTGTCTGCAGGAGGTTCTAGTTTACAATTCTAGAGATGTTCTTAATTGGTTGATAATGAGTGCTTTTTAGAGTGTCATCTGTTGTCAAGTTTAGTGGCAGTTTCACTATTAAGGAGTCAGATTTGTTAAGGAGACTAGACAGGGTCTATTTAAAATTCAAGAAGTCTAAGTGAGATGAATGAGTTCTTCCCACAGCGAGTTAATGCAGAGACAAGAATCGAACCCAGGCCCTCCCACTCGAAATCCAGTCCTCCTTCCACTATTCAGGGGTGGGGAACCAGCATCCTTGAGGCTATTATGTGGCCTTCTAAGAGGTCCTTGAGTGTGACTGACTAAATCACAGACCATTTGATCTGTGAAGTTTGGATTCAGTCAAAGGGTTGCACTTGAGGAGCTACGAGGCCACATGTAGCCTTAAGGCTGCAGGTTCCCCATCCCTGCACTATATCAAACCTCCTCTCATCTAGAACTAAAGGATAAGCCAAAAAAATGACAAATTCTGCATTATCAGGGCTTTTATTAGTCCTTCATAAAGCTGTTTAGCAATTACAGTAAAAGTGCCCTTTTGAAATCGCAACTTATATTTACCATAGCCTATAGGTTCATTGACATCTGGATGCTTTTACAGCAGGATTGAGACTACAATTCTCATCATTAACTTAAACTATGTTTTTGGTGATTTTCCATATATTTGGGGGATAAGAGGGAGAGAGTGATGAATCGCAATAGCATCGCTAAAAGTAATACCTCCTCACTTCTCAAATGGTACTTTTTAGGAACAGATTCACTAGCAATTTTCTTTTCAAGGTGGTGTCATTTCAGAAAGAGATTCCATTTTCTTCTCAAGAATGAGCAGGACTTCAGTTAAAAGTAACAGCTGTCTTGCTAAAAATCAGATTTACAAACAGAGAAAAAAAAATGGAGGAAGGGGATACTCTTTCCAAATCCCAATCAACTGAATTACAGAAAATCTGTTTGTTCTTGTTAATGGTTAAAAGCATATGCTGACTCAGTATTTATAGAACCATAGAATGTCAGAGCAAGAACCTTAGAAGATAGAAGGCGTCGTTAAGGTTAGAAGAGAGCTTAGAAACCATCTAGTTCAACACCTTTATTTTTCACAGATACCAAAACTGAGACCTGTAGAGGGTAAGTGACTTGCCCAAGGTCATGTTGATTTAAAAAAAGCAGAAACTGATCTTTAGTAGCCTCAGAAAGCAACTGATGGAAGTAAACTGATGGAAGTTATCCATTATTTATTATTGATGTGTTGGCAGTATTCTTTGATTTATTTAAAGGCAAAATGCATTTCAAAAATTACCTCCTTTTGGCATATCTCTGCACTTTTGAATGGAGAGAAGCAGGTGGTGATATTTCACAGAGGCTAGACTAGAGTAATGCAGTAAAAAGAAATATTGTTGAATGAAAAGGACTCATTCTAGAGTTTAGGCTTTTTTGGACTAGGTTGCATGGTAGAAATGGCATCCTGGGACTGTGGAAGGAGATAGTTTTAATCCAAACTCTGGCAAGACCCTTCTTTCTGGGCCTCAGCTGCCTCCTCTGTCCTCTTCGATAACAGTTGGACTGAATAATCTCCAAGGGTTTTCAACATCCTGACGTTCCACAATCAGGTTCTATGATCTATGACTCAGCTCTGATTTTTATACCCAGGTGCAACCCCTGGGTGCCACATGGGACAGTAGAAAGACATGTGGTTTCAGATCCCAGCTCTGTCGCTAGTTATTGGAATGATCATAGGCAAGTCATTTCACCTCTCAAGCCTTCTTTTTCCCATCTGAAAAAAATGGGAATGGGCGTAATAACTCTGGTGCCACTTCCCCTCCCAGATGTGTTCTGAGGTTATCGCTCAATCCAGTGCGGTGGAAACATCAGTTACCCTCTTATGCTTCCACTTTCGTTTTTGGTGTCTGTCAGCTAGAGGGATAGCACCGTCCCTTTCATAGGCTATTGAGGAAGGACAACTGTGTGTATCTCTGAAGAAAAGAACCCTATATCGCATTTTTAAGTACAGCATGCCATTCATGTATAACAATAGTCCTTGGCTGTAAAGATATTACTAGTGTGGCTTCCTATGCCTTAAAATATTTTAAGAGAGTTGAAAGGGACTAGGTGATTGTTGCCTATCACATTAGATTGTAAGGTCCATGAGATCAGGGCTTGCTCTGGTATCCCCAAAATATGTAGCACAGTACCTCGCACAAAGTGAGTGCTTAATAAATGCTTCTTAACTGACTCTTTTTGACTGAGACCTTACGATTGCATATTTTAGAGCTGGATCTTAGAGGTCATCTAATTCAATTCATTTTATAGAGGAGTAAACTGAGGCCCACAAAGGTTAAGTGATTTGCCAAGGACCATACATTTAGCAAAGAACAGACCTAGAATATGTCTTACTTTGTTTTGTTTTTATTTTAAAATTTTACTGTTATTTTTGGGAGGGTTTTTAATATCATTTATTGTCACATCAATTTTACATATATATATGCATACATACACACACACATATACAGAAATCCCTTCTTTCCTCTACCCATTTAGTTACTTTTAAAAATAGTGAAATCAGCTGACATATCTAGTAAAGCTTTTTTCTAGTAAAAGAGCTTTGTCTGACATAATATGCAGTATTCTACACCCATATCCCTCTTCTTCTGCAAAGAAGGAAGATACATTTTCTCATCTTTTCCCGATGGCCAAATTTGATCATTATCATTAAACAGCATTCACGTCTCTTTTGTTGTTCTTTGCAATTAACATGGTTTCTTTTTCTGCTTACTTACCTCTGAATCAGTTCATACAAGTCTTCCCATGCTTTTCTGAATTAGTAGGCCCCATTTTTAACAACTCTAGCCAATTGTAGTCCTGTCCAGTAACTTTTAATAGACAGGAAGTGTTGTAGGGACTAGAATAACTCGATCCACCCATGCTTAAACTTAAAACTATTTATGACCAAAGGATCCAACTCAATAAAGAAAAGGTCTGGTTCATAGGAATAAATTTCCAGTGTTTTTTTATTTTCTCGTTGAAAAGTGCCAAATTTATTGTGGATTGATTTCATATCCGTTTACTTTCATCTTTAACTAGCAATCCAGAAAATAACCTCCAATTCAAAAGTGTCCAATTAAAAGACGAAGAGAACATTTGTGCACCATCTGCTTCAGTGTCAATAATTCTAAGTAATTTAGAGAGCCGCTCATTTCTCTGCAGTTCCCCTCGGCTAACCCTGGGGTTTGTTCTTTAGCAAAAGCAGATCCTTCTCACCATGGCTACTGCTTCATCCATCCTTCTGTGTAGTCGTGGCTCTGGGTGTCTGAGGGGAGCAGCATGCTGGAGAGGGAAGTGACCTAGACTTAGAACATCTTGTGTCTCAGATCTAGAACATTTAATAGAGTCTCAGCTCTAGCACTTTTTATCTTTGTGACGTTGTTTGAGTCATTTTGCCTCAATGAACCTTCTCTTAAGAATAGGGTTCTTGTTCCACCTCCTTCTCAGGGTGGTTGTGTGAATTAAATGAAATATTTGCATAAAGACTCTGTAAGGCTATATAAGTATAAACTGCAATTTTTTTTTAAACATCAGCCTATAGCCATAAAAAGAAATATCACAGAATCAGTATTTGGATCAGCCACTCAGTTTTGGCTCAATTTTATGAGGTTTTTTGGTCTTTCTTTCCAATTTGATCTGTACATGAAGTCAAAAACATAGTCTGAGAGTTATAGAGAATCAGAAACCTTAGAGATTAGCCTAAATTCCCTTGCTTTATGCATGGAACAGCTGAGGCCCAGCATGGGTAAGTAATTTGACAAAGATTTCCCTGGTGTTATAGGTTTCAAATTCATACATCAAATGAAATTTTAAGAAAATTTGGCAACTCTCTCTTAGTAGGTATTACTAATATGAAATACCATAACCCTCTCTGCCTCCTAGAACACTCTTTCTCATTCCTCTAGAGTCTTGTTCATCCTTCAAGGCCCACTTCAAATCCCACCTACTTTGTGATCTCCCCGCTCTCAAACTCGTAATAGTGCCTAATCTTGCTAAAACCCTTTTTGTCACATTCTTCTACTCAAAAAACATTCAGGGACAGCTGTGAGTAATTGGAAGTCCAGGGATGACCCTGGAGAGCAGAAAGGCAGGGGGATGCTGCAGACTAAGTCACTGCATCAGTTATTTTCTGCTTAACTGTTTTTCCTTTGGTATGGGAAAGGGTTCAGTTTGGGGGCAAGGGTGCAGCACATCCAGAAATGCCTGTACTATAAAAACAAAAAAGTATCAATAAAACTTAATTAAAACATCAAACCTTTCTTGGCTTACCGTTGCCTACTCCTCAGCCTGGCAGTCAAGGCCCTTTCATAGTTTGGCTTCAATCTCATTTCCAAATTTATTTCCTACTGTTCCCTTGTTTGACCCTCTTTTCCCACTAGACCAGGCTCTTCATTGTTCTTTGAACATATCCTGTTCTATCCAGTCCCTTACTGTGCACCACATCTGGAATGATGTCTTCCCTCTCCCCTGGCTAATCCAATCCTGTTCATCCTTTATAACGCCATTCAAGTCCCGCCTCCTGCAGGAAACCTTAATAACAATATTAATAATGATAATAGCTTTCTTACAAAGCCTCCCTTGACTACACCAACCCACATCTCTCCCTTCTCCCAACTCAGAGCACTCATTATTTGGCATTTATCACTGACTGTCTTTGTAAACGTTTTGAAAGTGCTTTGTGAAAATGTTAAAGCACTGTATAAATGTGAGTTATTGTTACTACACTGTAACGTTAACAGTCCCTTTATGTTTATGTGTCTTATCTCTCCAGGTAGATCTTAAACTCCTTGGGTTAGGGGCTGCATGTATCACACTTCTTTGTAGCTCCCCTGGTACCTTTCCCATAATAGGCAGTGGGTATACTTACTGTCAGTTAATATTCTGGGTACTGAGCCTGTTTGTGTTGCAGTGTGAACTGGTAACTCACTTTAGCTGTGTTTGTTTCCCTCTAGGTAAGACATCTGTATATCTGTGATTTTCACAAAAATTTCATCCAGAGTGTACGAAATAAAAGGAAGCGAAAGACCAGTGATGATGGCGGAGATTCTCCTGAGCATGAAACAGACATCCCTGAGGTAGAGATCAGAAAATGTAAAGGATGAATTGTGTTCAGTATGTATTTTAGGCCTGATCAGAAATATATGGAACATTTGACCCGAAGGGACCTTAATGCATAGCTTGAGAAAGAAAAGACCATTGTGATCTTTTAGTCCAATCTCCTCATTTTATAGATGAAGAAACTGAGACCCAGAGAGAAGTGACCTCTACTCAAGATTATATGTAGTAAGGTATTGGCAGAGCTTTGCCTAGAATCCCAGTCTCCTGACCCTTTTTACTATATGAGGCTATTTTTTAAATCTTATTTTTATTAATACCTTTTTTTTTAATATCACCTTCATTCCATCCCCTATTCATTTAGCCCTTTCTTGTAACAAAAGATTTTAAGAGAAAGAAAAAAAAGCAGTTCAGTAAAATCAACTAACACTTCAGCCACATTTGATAATATATGTAATCTTCTATACCCATAGTCTCATGCTTCTTCAAAGAAAGAAGGGAGATGAATTTTTTCAACTCTTCTCTGGGTGCCACCAGGCTGTCTTAAAAAGACTTTAGGGAAATGCATAAACCAGAGAGCTGCATAGAATTTCATAATGCTATTAATTTTTGCCCCCACTGTTTTGGGCCCTGAAAATGTCCCCAGATACAACCCTGACCTAATGGACCTATCTCGTTGCCAGTAGCTCTGAACTCACAAGAACTTCTCTAGCCAAGAGACAGCCTTGTCTCAGAGATGCCTGTCTCTATCAAGAAGAGGACTCTAAACAAGTGCTCAGGAAGGAATATTGGATTTTCTTTCTTTCTAAATTGTTTTCACTTAAGACTCAACAGAAGTAGAAGCGTTTAGTGCACATTGTATATCTGGCACATGAATATTTCATAAGGCATGCCAGTGGAAATGACTCTGCAGGAATGGAAAGAGGAGGCAGTCTTTTGTCTGCGGATTTCATAGAATGTCAGCACTGGAAGGGACCTTGGAGACCACCTAGTCCAACCTTCTTATTTCACAGATGTGGAAATGAAGCTTACAGAGAGACAATGACTTGGGCAAGGTCATACAGCAAGGTGGTAATGAAGCTAAGCACATCTTAAGATCTATGGCCTTTGTGTTCCCTTTTTTGTATCCTCTTTCCAGACACAGTTTATACTATTTCTTTTGTCCTTTACCTTTTTTTCTTCAAGAAGAACTGATGTATCCATTTTCAAAATTCCCTTCACATGAAAAGTTTTGATGAAATGCTCTAGAAAGAAAGAAAGGGTTTGAGTCCCTCAATTGATGAATCATTTTGTATTTTTTATTGTTCTTCACCTACCTTTGTTGTTCAGTCGTGTGTGACTTTGTGACCGAATTTAGGGATTTCTTTGCAGAGATACTATAGTGGTTTGCCATTTCCTTCTCCAGCTCATTTTATAGATGAAGGAGCTAAGGCAAACAGGGTTAAGTGACTTGCCCGGGGTCACACAGCTAGTAAGTGTCTGAGGCCATATGAAGATTTTCCAGAAGTTTGAGGGGTAAAGAAATGAGACAAACCCTACCCTCAAGGAGCTTCTATTCTAATTAGGAAGGCAACACATGTGTAATGGCCAGAGAAGTGAGTTTTTCCTCTGGAGTTCTGAATGGAGCCATAGGACATTGGATTGTCATGCCCTTTTCTACTGAAAATAGTAGCAGTGGTACTGTTGCTTTGATTGTTAATGCCAGAACAAGGGGTGGTAAACCAGGGAGGGATTGCGATGCAGGGCAGTTGGCAAGCTTTTTTGGTTAATTACTGTTGAATGGGATATGAAGCAAATAGGACCCACCTGTGTGGGTTAGGTGTTAGGTCACTGCCTTCATTCTGAAATTAGAACGACTCATCCCTGGGGTAGAGGGGGGCCTAAAACAGTATTTGAGGATCACAGCTTTCACACTTACTTTTTTATTCTCCCTCTCTTTAATCTCTCATCAGGTTTTGCCATTTCTTCCTTTCAAATTGTTTCTGTTTCATCATAGTTTCTTCATTCCTAAGGTCACCACCCTAAAATGTATTATTGTCATCACCTCACACTTGGGTTACTGCAGCATATTCTCTTTTTCTTTTTTTTTTTTTTTGAGGGGGAAGGTAGGGCAATTGGGGTTAATTAACTTGCCCAAAGTCACACAGCTAATAAGTGTTAAGTGTCTGAGGTCAGATTTGAACTCAGGTCCTCCTGACTCCAGGGCTGATGCTCTATTCACTGTGCCACCTAGCTGCCCCATTGCAGCATATTCTTAACTGGTCCAACTCTACTTTTTCTTCTTCCAGTTCAACCTGCATGTGACACCATACTGATCTTCCTAAAATACCTGCTTCTTTCTGCATCTCCCCTGTCTGAAAGCCTGCACAGTCTCCTTAATTGAATCAAGCCCCATGCAACACGACATCCTTTGCCTATGTGCATTTGCATAGGCAATTGTTGCCCAGGCCATGGATGGGCAAGCACAGCTTCCTCTTCTCCAGCTTTCAGGCTCCTTGTCTTCCTTCAGAGTTCAGCACAGATTCTGTCTCTTCTTGGTAGCCTTTCCTGACCCTTCGTTAATTCCCCCACTGAAAGTACTCTTTTCCCACTTAGGATGTTCCTAGAGCAATTTGTTTGGATCTCTTCTTTGCCCTTAATACTCTACCTTTTAATAGCAATAAAAAAAAAACAACTAGATGGCACAGTGAATAAAGCATTGAACTTGGCGTTTGGAAGGTCTGGGTTCAAATCCTGCTTCATAGACTTTTTAGTTAATGTAACTAAGTGAGGCACTCAAATCTCTCACCCTCAGCTTCCTCATCTTTAAAATGGTGATAAAAATAGTACCTGCCTTTTGTGAGAGTCAGATGAGATGACATGTAAAATGCTTTGCAAGCCTTAAAGTGCTATATAACTTCTATTGTTATTACTACTGATCAACCAGCAAACATTTATTCACTACTAAGTGTCAGGCATGATGTTAGGCCCTGGGCATGGAAGGACAAAAGCGAAACAATCCCTGCCCTCAGGTAGTTTTCATCTGTAAGGAGAGAGCTTGTACACATATGTAGTATCACATCTTTCCCCAAAGACTAGGAAGAGTCATTGTTTATCTTTTTGTCCCTGGTACCTAGTAGAACTGAAGTTAGCACCTGGAAGGCAGGCTTATTTGTATCTCATAGAATAGTGCCTGGCTTATTGATGTCTTGCACATAGTAGGCACTTAATCAAGACCCTGCCTAATCAAACTCCACCCTACACACCAATTATGTGTATCTTATCTTCCATTCCTATGAAAAAGGCACCATCCGTTCCAATTAGGCAGGTTTTCCCTCTGCTCTCTTTGCCATATGCTGTGTCTTCATTCCCCTCCAATTCATTTCCCTTCTCTAAACTCTACTCATCCTGAAAGGCCCAGCTCACATCATAATTCCACGAAGCCTGTTTGAGCATGCCAGCCCAAATTGTTCACTCTCTTTCTCTGACACAATCAGTGCCACACAGGTTTGTGCTAAGTTGCTTGCTAATCTTTTCTCTCTTAGTTTTACCTCCCTGATTAATTTATAAATCTATTGAATTCCTTATACTTCCTTGGTAGCACTCCCACAGTAGCTTCTTTTCTGTTTGTATCCCTAGCACTTAGCACAGTGTTTTGCACATAGTAAGATTTTAATAAATGCTTCGTTCATTTATAATTAGCACAGTGCTGAGCAATTCATGAAATACTTGCTGATAATGGTTTCTTTCTTGTTCTCTCCAGGTTGATTTGTACCAGTTGCAGGTGAATACCTTGAGGCGCTACAAAAGGCATTACAAGTTGCAGACCAGACCAGGATTCAACAAGGCCCAGCTAGCAGAAGTATGTAGGGCAGTGGCTTTGGAAAATCTTGACCTTCCCATTCTCCCTCCTGACTTCTCTGATTAGCCCCTGCTGCATTCTCTGATGAGTTATTTTAACTTGTCCTTTGTGTCGTCTTCTTTTGTCAGCTTGTCTTTGTCTTTATCAAGCGTGCCCAATTAGGCCCCCGACCCCCAAGGTCTCCCAAACACCTTTCTAGGACTGTGGCTCTTTGCTTCTTTCTTTAAAAAAACATATCATTGTTGAAGAGTCTGAAGCCAAGAAAAGATTACATGACTTATCTAAGACCACACAGCTAGCAGTGCCAGAACTAGAACCCAAGCCTTCTGATTTCTCATTCTAATGTTATGATGGTTGGGTATTTGCATATTTGTATATTCTTTCTTTACACCCCACTGTGTAGTTATAAAATATCCAGTAACCTGACATTTTTAGATCATCTCCTTACTCTGTAGGTACTTTTGTGGGTTCCTTCCTATCTGTTCCCCCACCTCACCCCCCACCTTTTTTTTCCTTTGTGCCCTGGGCCCAGCAGTCAATTCTAGATTTTCTGTGGTCCCATAAAGACTAGCAGCCTCACTTCTCTTTTATTCTTCATTGGCTTATCCAGTTTTCCCTTGGCGTCTCCTAACTAGACACGTATCCTAGCAAAACCCAGTAGAATTCTAATACTTTGTGTTCCATTTATTGAAACGTTTTAGGTACTTGGTGGAAGGGGGTATAGAATAAAGAAGAAACCTGTATTCATTGAACTTGAAAATAAAGAGTGATAAAGAATCCAGTGAAAAGTTGTAAATGACTTATGTGCCTGGTAGGCACTGGGGAAGATACCAAGTTTATGTAGGGTACTCTCCTCCCCCCCTCCCTACCAGGGCCTGTATAGTCTGTGTTCGTTACATAAATATAATACCAAATAATATACGTTAAGTATATCAGATATGCAGCCCAAGTGCTATTAGAGGGTGAAGGTATATATTATTGTTGACTAGGGAGAATCAGAGGGACATGAGTAAGACTGAAAGAATAGTATGTCATCTGATTGTGAAGGGCCTTGAATGCCAGACTAATAAGTTTGAGCTTGAAGAAGTAAGAAGCCATTGAAAAGATGTATTTTTTTCTTTGCTTATTTTTCATGTTTCACAAAGAGGTGTTCACCTTCTTGTTAGATAAATTTATGGAAGCTGCATTTATCCATTTGGATATTTATTTCAACATATCTAAAAAATCAGCATGTTCACAAAGATCTGTAAGGAGGGGGAAATATTCTTGAGTAGGTTGACAAAAGTCACATTACATTTGATTTGAACTCCATAATAATTTCAATAACTCCTTTTTCTGGTATTTTATGATTCACATAGCACTTTCTTCATACCTCACCTTTAAGGGAGTAATTTTATCTTCATTTTAAAGGTGAAGAAACCATTTCAGAGACAGCAGAATAACTTCCTCAGGCCACATCATTAAATGGTAAAGCTGACATGCAGACCAGGTCTTTTGGGTCTACCCTTACCCCCAAAGCCACAATCATCCAGGATGCATCTTCCCTTTGTTTCCTAATTCAGAACCCTGAGTAAATTGACCTTGAAAATTACCTGCTCATTATGGAGAGCTACCTTCTCATATTTAGCTATCTGTCCTTTATAGTACTTTGCATATGTGGGAGGCTCTTAATATATATTTGTTGTATTCAACTCAGTTGAATATGGAAAATTAACAAGTTAATGATTCTCAGGAGTATGCATCCCCAGGGAAGCCATCCTCAGTGAGGCTTTCAGTGTCCTGTGATTCACTGAGCTAGTAAAAAGGAGAAATGTATTCCTGGCACCCTGCATTAAAGCTAGAAATGCATTTTCCTGCAAAAATACTTGTTAATAGCAATCAGGTGTCATTGAAACAGTTCTGTTAGTAACCTTCACAGCCATCTAAAAATTATAGCTCCCATTCACATAGCACTTAAAAAGTTAAAAAGAGCTTTTCACCTGTGGCCTCATTGGATCCTCACAACAGCCTGGTAAGGTAGGTAGTGTAAGTAAACGAGGAAATACTCCCAGAGAAGAGAGGTGGCTCGCCCAGTGTCCCACAGCCAATAAATGGCAGAGCCAAGACTCAGGCTAAGGGCTTCTGGCCCCAGACCTGCTGTACTGTAGTTCACTTAAAACATCAACTAGATTTATGTCGGCTGGCCAGGGAGCCTAGCCCTCATTCTGTAGAACAATAATTCCAAATGGCCAACACAAAAGAAACTTTTGGAACATAACCTATTTGTAAGTGGGAAATCCCCTGTTGTGAGTTGTCCTTAGAGAGAATCCCCTGTTGTTCCAGTTTGCGAATCGAGTGAACCCTTTGTTTTCTCCACGCAGACCGTCAGCCGTCACTTCCGGAATATCCCGGTGAATGAGAAGGAGACCCTCGCTTATTTCATCTATATGGTGAAGACTAACAAGAGCAGACTGGACCAGAAAGCAGAGAGTAACAAGCAGCTGGAGTGAAGAAGAGGCTGACTGTAAAGACATTAAGTGCAGTGCTTGATGGGCTGGTGACACCTGGTACATTTGTACCTATGAAGACTGTTAAACTCTATTGTAAATTTAAGGGAAAAAAGTGTGAATGATTGAAGAATTCAATTTTCAGTTCAGTTCAACGAAGATTCATTAAGCGCCTACTATATATGTAAGGCCCTTTGTGGCCAGGAGTAGTGTATTCTATTGCTTCAATATGTGTATAGAAAGACTTTGCTTTAAGACTGGATTGAGAAATAGAGTCAAGCACTCTTACATGACTGTGGCAGGCTATGATGCAGCAGATGACAGCATTAAATCATTTCTTCTGGAAATGTGGGATCTAATAGGTTATAAATCAAACAATTCAATAACTACCCTAGAGCCAGATGGCCATCGTGTTGGGACCCAGCCATAGATGCCAGGGAAGCAGCAGTTGAGGATTAAGGTGCATGGGCAGAAGGATGTCTGTACTTTCATGTCACCTGCCCAGGGCCCAGAAGTCCCTCATTTCTCACCAGCTTTGCAGTTCACTGGAGTCAGCCAACACATCCTTCTGAACCCATTGGAAATCTGTTTCCACACCACCAACACAGTGCCTTGCCTGGAGTAGGCACTCAGATAAAGATCTGTTGGTTCATTGAGCACCAAAAAATACCAAATGTGAACAGCTGCCACAGATCTCTTCTGTTGGATTGGTGGGAAAAATTAGTGTCATGCTTCAGGTAGGAGTTGGACTTCCCAACTCTAAGATTCTGTGACCTTATTTTGGAGAGAGTGAAAGAAATACAAGTATTTGGTGTGTATGTGTGTGTGTGGTAAGGGGGAGGGAGGGTGTCGGGATGATTCAAGCCAAATTAGGATTTCAGGGCAGTTGTAATTGTTGAGCAATGTTGCATTTCTAGAAATAGTGACATGAAAACCTTACATCTGGTGTTGCTATTCTTGATACACACACAGCTATTTTTGCTGAAGCTGTGAGCTAGGATCCTAACCACCTTCCTTCATGAGCAAATTCCTTGGCCAAATAGAAGATTCCTTCATAGTCACCAAGAATAGTGATGTAATAGTTTCCATTCAAAACCAGTTAAGGAACAGAAAATGTTTGGGCTTCAGTGACCATGCAGCATTGTCAGGCCTCCAAAGGTGTCAAATAGAGCTTTTCTATACCAGTGACCCATGTATGTGCAGTTTGCTTCTCCTTGATTGATAAAATCAAGCTTAGTAATTTACCCAGTATTTGATGTTCTGAAGGTAGGATTCTTCCCATATAATTGTATGTCAAAGCCAAGGTATTTTTTCCTAAAGTTTTATGTTTGAAAGTATGCTTTTTGCAAAAGGCTATAATCAGGGTGTTGGGAGGGCGGGGCGGGGGAGAGAAAAGAAAAGCTTGGATTTTAATTTTCTGATTCTCTTGAGTTTTGTATTTCATGGTCAGCTGCCATGTCCTTACTTGCTTTTGACACTGAGATCTTAACCTTAAGCAATGGAAGTAGTTTTGCCCCCAAAGCAGAATGTTAATATTTGTACAGTGGAGACACCGGGACTGTGGAAGCGAGAGAATTGTTGCTGGGCGGTTTTACAAAGTTTTAGACAATTCGGTAAAGCAGATCCACATAAATACCACCTACAGGTCACTCATTACCAGGAGCACTTCTGTAACTCAATTGCAACGTGCTCCCGTCACTGGAAAGCTTTTTACCCACATCCAAAATGCATGTTCCGAAGATCCAAGCATTTTTAAATACTTGTAAATGAATGTATATAGACTATACTTTGGATCTTGGGGATCTTATCTCAATGTGCTTCCTGCCCAAAACCAGAGGGTGAAGTTTGCTCCCTGAGGGCTTGCATTCATTTCAATTCTATGTATATTTATTCATAAGAATCAGTCACTGTTCTGTCGTGCTTTGCCATTTACAAAGCACCTTCCTCACCACAAAACTAGGCAGTGACTAGAGCAAGAATTATCCATATTTTACAGAGGAGAAAACTGGAGGTGAGTGACTTGTGCGTCAGGGGTAAAGTGAGGACTCATGCCCAGGGTCTGCAGGCTGCAAGGGTAGTGCTCCCCTCACTACGCTGTGGATTTGGGGGTGATCAAAAGAACCTACGCCACTGGATAATGTGTACATCTTAGCTTGATGAGGTTGATCCTTTTCCAAGAGACTGTGTCAAACCCTGGTAGACCCTACCAGAACTCAGTACTGTCCCTCCCTCATGCGTTACCTAAAGGAGGTGATGTTCCCTCCAGGATATAGTTGATGGGGCAGTTGGGGGGGCCTGTGGATTAAAGCAGTATTTGAATGCCCTCTGTGAAAATGTTGGTATTTCAAAGAATAAAATATTTCTCTTTAACTCAGACTAAAATGGTGAAACATGCCACTGGTTTGGGGGGGGGCAGCTTTTGTGTGTGTGGTTTTTTTTTTTTTATAAACAGCTAATCTGTTTTCTCCATTTCAATAGCAGTACGTTTCTTTCCTAGGAAAGATGGTGTCAGGATCCATCTGTTCAAGTGTATTTGTAAGAATGCTTTTGTTTTCCGCCGAAACCTAAGAGAAATTTTCATCACAATCATTTAAGTCCATTGTGCATCAAGAACGGTGCTGTTTTCCCTCAAAAAGAAAAGGTACTTTGAGGATAATGGAGGCTCAGAATGTTTCTTCTTCCACTGAAAGAAGAAAGATGAAATTATCAGGACTTAGAATTTTCTGATAACCAGATACCTTTTCCCTCAGTGAGCTGCTCTGTCAACTCAGAATTGCAAAATTTGAGATATGGAAAGGACTTTAGTAATCATCTAGTCTAACCGATACCAAAAGTAATCCTCAGTGTAACATACCTGAAAAGTGCTTATCCAGACTCTGCATGAAGACCTTGTGTGCCTCAGTCTTCCTTTCCATTTCTAATAGATAGTAAGTGGCTAGCCCTGAGCCCCTTGACAACTTCCTCCCCGGGAGAATGAGTTGGGATATTCTAACAGCTGCATCTTCTCTACAAATGACTTTGGTTTGAGGATTGAGGGTCTTTTGGGGGGGAATGAAGCCTCTCCTTCTGTCACTCCCTGTTCGTAGACTACTTACCTGTCAAGGTGACCCAAAATTGGGGGCATTGAATAAAAATAAGGGGGCAGTGAAAGCATAAGGAAAAAAGAGAAAATAAGAAAATTTTGAAAAACCATACACGTTTCATCTGTTGTGTCACAGTTAAAGTTGTCGTGATTACATTATTTTCCAAACAAACACACAAAATGCAAGTCATAACTGACCAGCGGTCAGATTGGCCTACAGGTCTTAAGCAAGTGTTGGCAGGTGAGTACGTCACACATTGTTGGGAAGTCCAGTATGCATCAGCAGGAATATGTTAGTGTAATGACTTTTTACAAGAAGATACTATGTGATTACATGACGTAATATTGCAATGCAGGAAAAAAAACATATTTACAATAAATTATTGAACTTAAGATGCGGCATTTAAAATATATATTTTGTAATGATTCAAATTTCAAAAAAAAAAAACTAAAAGTTTAAGGAAAAGTAGATTGGGGTGGGGGGTGCTCAGTAATTTTTTTTTTTAATGGGGGCAGTAGACCAAATAAGTTTGGGAACCTCTGCTGTAGCACATCTCTCTTCATTAATGAAATGAGGCAAATGTTAAATGAACTCCTCAATCCAATCCCTGTGTGTATCCCCATGTTCAGGAAGGGTGGATTTTGTGTGTGTGTGTGTGTGTGTGTGGTCAGAATATTCAGAAACAACTTTGAAAGCTAACAGCTTTGTATCCGAGTTCTTTGTGTGACCCAGGCCTGGCATGATGTCTGGTCTAAGGGGATTGTCCAAAAGCCTTCCAAAGGCAGTTCTGATGTAATAATTGCCTTGCACAGCCATAGGCAAAGGATATAATTATCAATGAAATCGAGTTCAGTTTTGGAGAGAGAGATGGAGAATGTCATATATACCAATATTCATCCAAACAGACCTTTTTTTCTATAATCTAGCTTATTTTAAACCTAAGGCTTATAAATTGTATAATTTTTTTTACCATGTAGTACATCTCCTATCCCCACCATATCACTGATTTCATAAATATAAGGAATTAACTAATTCAGATCAGCAACTGCTCTGCAAATTATAGTCTGAGAGTTGTCTAGGGACACTTACAAGTTAGGGGACTTGCCTGGGATCACAAAGTGTTTGTGGGGTAGAACATTAATTCAGGTTTCCTGGTTTCAGAGCTAGGTCCTCTCACCACTACATGCTTCTTCCACATCAATAGAAGTGCTACCACTGTTGGAGGTAAGAAAGGAGTAGGAGCTGATATTTTGAAGGAGTTTCTATTGGAACAAGTTCAGTACTTTGGAGCCCATGATTTCAACTATCTAGAGGGAGACTTTAAGTTGAAATGAATCCAAACTCTTGTTGCTGAGGTCTAGGTTTATCTGGTAATCGGGGAGGGAGGTTCCTTTATGGCACCTGATCTTCAGGGGTTCTTAGAAGACTAATTTTAGCTGCATTCCTCAGGTGCCATCCGTGGATTTAAATAGGGTCTCTTAAATGTTGAACTCTGCACCAGCCATTGTATCCCCACTGAACCCTTGGGTCACAGGTAAACATGCTCAAATGGAACAGGTGAAGCTAAGACCTTCCATGGTCTTGCCCCCATGCAGCCTGTTCCCATAGCTTCCCAGTTTGAGTATAAACAGGGTAACAGTTCATGAACTTAGTTATAGTTTTTTAACTGAATCAAGTAAAAGGCATTGATTAAGGACATACATTGTATAGTGTCAGGCAGTGTTCTAGTGGCTGGGAATACAAATATCAAAGTGAAGCAATCCCCACCTTCAAGGGGCTTATATTTGAATTAGACTACCTACCCATAGAGGGAAGTGGTGGTGGCCTGGGGAAGGAGTTTTATACTGAGGAAAAATTTTATTATTAAAGATACTCCATGACACTGTTGTAATGTCCAATGCACCTAGGAAAAATCATGAAATTATGGACTTGGCGATGTGTAAGGACAGAGAAGTCCAGAGAAGTTACATAATTTGTCATCTAGCTCTTCACAAAGAGGTACAATCACATCTTGAACTGGGGGCGCCTGACACTAAGTCTGGAAATCCCTCTGTCAGTATGTCTCAGGGAGCCGTGTACATAACATAACCTAAGGAGATAGGGGATCCTTGTTTGTGATCAAAATTTTTAGAGTTAGAAGGGAGCTTAGAAATCCAGACACTAGCTTTACCGGAGAGGAAACCCAGAAACGGGTAAAGGGATTCACCAAAGACAGTGGCCAAGACTGGGCCAATTGTGCATGAGAGGTGAGTTCTGAGACTCAGTTTTTGGTGGAAGTAATCATAGAATCATAGCTTTAGAAATGGAAAGAACTCAGAAATCCATCCATCGCCTCTCAAGTGAGTGGCTCTCTGAGTAGGTGAGGGTCCCATAACTGGAAATGGAACCAGAAACCAAAGAACTCCGATGTTTTCATGCCTTGATGCTTTTTGGAACTTGAAGTAGGCACTAGCCAAGACACTTGCCCTGGTCCCACTCGACTAGATTTACTGAAGTTTAATGAGGCTTAACAGGGCTTAGTAAACAGTCAAGATTCCTAAGAGTCATTAAGGCTCTAGTTGGGAAGCTTAATAGGGTTTAATGGAGGTTAACAAGGCATAGCCAGCCTTATAACCGAGTTTTAACTTAACCGGGCTGAGCTGAGATTTACAAGCCTTAGAGGTGTAATAACACCTCCCATGATTTAATGGGGGTTAATGAAACCTGTCAAAGGTTAGCCGTGAGGGACTCAGTTCAAACCAGCTCTTCTGAGTAAGCTGATCCAAACGACTTCAGCAAGCCTTTATTAAATGACTAATGTATACATAGCACAAGCTAAGGCATCTTGGAGACACACTTAAAATAAAGGTCCTCAAGGACTTTATGAGCTGGTTAGGAAGATGATGTGTGAAAACAAACCAGAATATTCGTATGGCAACTGATGGACAAGTTAACCTCCCTAGGCCTCAGTTTCCTCATGTCAAATAAGGCAGAAAAGGGTTATGATAGATGATTTTTAGGGGGCATCTAAGAGGTACAGTGGATAGAATACCAGGCCTGGAATCAGGAAGACTCCTCTTCCTGACTTCAAGTCCAGCCTCTCTAGCTGTGTGACCCTGAGCACATCTCTTAACTATTTGACTCAGTTTCCTCATCTGTAAAATAAACTGGAGAAGGAAATGGCAAACCACTCCAATATCTCTGACAAGAAAACCCCAGGGATCACAAAAAGTCAGACACAACTAAAATGACTGAACAACAAAAAAGATGTTATCTAAGATCTAATATTCTGTTCCAAGTTCCCTTCCAGCTCAATATTCCATGATTTGATGCAGATAGCAGATCAGAGAGCATGTGACCATGACTAAATGCTCCAATGGTGTATGCCACTGAGACCTGAGTGAGAGACAAAGTTGAAAAGTAGAGAGCTCAAAAAATTTATAAACTTTTAGAAATGGAGCCTTAGAATCAGTGGTGGGCTGGTATATGTTTAACAACCAGATCTCTTGGGGAAGGAAATGTACACACAGCACATTTGTAAGTTTAATTTGTATCATTAACATTTTCTCCTTCATTTTCTTGTATGTGGAGTAAACACAATCAGCAAAACAACAACAAATCAAGCCCTGATTTTATAGCATTTGCCAATTTTCCAATGGCAACCCAGGAGGTACAGTGGATAGAATGCTGGACCTGGAGTAAGGAAGACTCACCTTCCTAAGTTCAAATCTGGTCTCTGATATTTACTACCTGTGTGACCCTGGGCAGGTCACTTAACCTTATTTATCTCGGTTTCCTCATCTGTCAAATGAGCTAGAGAAGGAAATGTCAAACCACTCCAGTATCTTTTGCCAAGAAAACTCTAAATGGGGTCACAAAGAGTGGGACTTCACTGAAAAACGACTGAACAACAAAAGTGTAAATGCTCATGATGAAAATTTAACAATTTTCTTGTGGGTTCAAACTGACTACTGTACACCCCTGCTTAGCATTTACCTCCACATCTTACAAATGAGGAAACAAATCCAGACATAGGAAAGGACTTGTCCCAGGTAACCATGTGAGTGAGAGGTAGATCTGGTCTCCTAGCTGTGAGGCCCAGTTATCTTACTTTTACACCCGTCTGACCCTGCTGAACAACTAAAGAGTTGAAAAGTAGTCCTAATGTTAAATGAGGTTTAAATAAATGACCTCTAACATCCCCACCCAACCCACCCCAGTCTTAAAAGCTTATGTGCCTACATAAATGATATTAATGTGAACTCAACAAGGCTGAGACAGATTACTAAACAGCACCAATACTTACTCCATCTGATCAAACTTCCTAAAGCTTAATGAAGCTTTTTTAGGTCTTGAGAGGCCCGATGAGGCTTAACAAGTGTAATGAGCTCAATTAAGCTTATGATGTCTAATCAGACTTCAGAAGGGTTTGGTAGGGATCAGCAAAGCTTTGGCACAAATGAGTGCTGGGACAACTTAACCATGCCTAACTAGATTTACAGAAGTCCAACGGGACTTAATGATGGCTATTTCTGTGGATGGAAGTCAACCTTAATGAAGGCTAATGAAACCAAGAGAGACCCATAAAAAGGATGAATGAATAAAGATGTTTAATGACTTTAGACTCATAGACTGTTAAAGGTGAAAGAGACCTTGGAATCTAAAATGTTGGAACTGGAAGGGGGTCTTAGACCACAGACTGTCAGAGCTGGGGAGACCTTAGAGACCATCTTGCTCCATTCCTTTATTTTACAGATGAGAAAACTGAAGCCCAGAGAGGAGCTTGCCCAAGGTTGCATAGCAACCTAAGAACAGAGCCAGGCAGGACTAGACCCCAGGTCTTTTAAGTGTATAATGTCTTCTAAATTAGTGTTAAGGTTATAGTTAACCAGATGAGAATCAGAATCAAACCAGGGCCCCCAAACTAATTTAATCCGGGCAAGATATATAATACTGCTGAATTGCTCTTACAGCTTCACCCAAAAGCACTTCTTGAAAGGATGGCATGCCCCTAGAATTGGGACCAGCCAGAAGCAGCTTTTAAAAGTGTTCTGCAAGGGGTGGCCAGGTGGTGCAGTGAGTAAGAGCACCGGCCCCAGAGTCAGGATGACCTGGGATGGAATCTGGGCTCAGACACTTAGTACCCACCCAGAAACACCTGGCCGTGTAACCTTGAGCAAGTTACTTAACTCCAATTGCTTAAAAAAAAAAAAGTGTTCTGCAGCATCCCCCATCTCCCTTCTCAGATCTCTTTCCAGAAACGTTCCTCCTCTCCTGTCCTCACTGTGGCTTCCCTACTCTCCCATTTATCCTTCCTCACCTCCAAGGCAGGTGAAGCAGGGAGTTGATTGGAAAAAGCTGTAGGACCAGGTGGAGGGTATCCACATTCACAGGACTCTATCAAATACTCTCATCTCAGAGGAAAAAAAGTAATTTGGAGCTACCCATTGTCCTCTAAAGGAAAGGAAGAGTTTCCTTTTCCTAGCCCACCATTGTATGGACTTTAAGCATAAAGTCTTTTCTGCCATATTTGACATGAGAAAACTGAGGCCTAGGGAAGTTAACTTGTCCATCTGTTGCCATACAAATAGTCTGGCTTGTTTTCACACATCATCTTCCTAATCAGCTCATAAAGAAGACACAGGGAAAAACTGAGCAGGCCTACCATTCATCTCTTATGTAGATGCAGTGGTCTCTTCTTAATGACTTGAATTCCTAAACTTGCCATCTATCTATCCTCAATAAACAACCCACCACCCTGGGAATGTTTAACTCTGTTTGTGTTGGAAAAAATAGGTAAAATCCTTGGTTACAGGCAACTAGGTGGCACAGTGTATAGAGTACAGGATTGGAAATCTGGAATTGAATGAACCAAGTTCATATCCTGCCTCAGAGGTTTACTAGCTATATGACCCAGGACAAGTCACTTAACCTCCGTTTGCTTCAGTTTCTTCATTAAAAAAAAATGGAGATTATAATTGCACCTACTTCCCAAGTCAGGAAGTAGTTTATAATGACCAAACGAGATATTTGTAAAGCACTTTGCAAACCTTAAAGCTCTATATACGTGCTATTATTATTATCATTATTAGGCAGCTACTGTACTCTGGTGGGGTCAGCAAGCTTTCTATCTTGGTTACATAAGATGATTCATGTTTCTATACAACATGAAATATTTTGTTCTATCTATTTATCCTCCAGTCTAGCTCTACCTCTCCAATTCCTACCTATCCTCTGAGGCCACATGACACTTCCTTCAGGAAGTCATCCATGATCTGTGTGTATCTCTCTTTCTCTTAGCGCCCAACTGAATGCCTTTCTTACACAGAATATGTGCTCAATAAGTGTTTGATGATGAAGTTCTAAAGGACTTTTTACACTTTTCACACCTTCCTTTGTTCTTTTCTTCAGTTTCTTCTTCCTTCCTACCTTCCTTCCCCTTTCTCCTTGCCTTTCTTTCCTTCAGGTTCCCTCCATATTTATTGATTCTTTTTTTTTTTTAGACAAACCATCCCTGTTCTTCAAGGATTTTCTTAAAAAAGAACAAAGAAAAGACAAGGTCCCTCTCAGCAATAAACTTCATTTGGTGCATATGTTTTCTTGTATAATTTTTTTTTTGCTTTTTTGGAGAGGGGAAGGTAGGGCAATTGGGGGTAAGTGATTTGCCCAAGGTCACACAGCTAGTTTTGTGTTAAGTGACTGAGGCCAATTTTGAACTCAGGTCCTCCTGGCTCCAGGGTCGGTGCTCTATTCACTGTGCCACCTAGCCACCCCTTGTATCATTATTTAACTGCATGTATCTTTGACCTCCAACATAAGTAGTAAATAACTTTTTCATGTTACCATGACCCCCAACAGGACCATTAACTCCTGGAGGTCAGAGGACTATTCCTTATGCTAATGTCTTCTCCATAGGGTCTAATATAGCCTTATACATATACCTAGTACTTCCTAAATAGTGTTAAACAAACATTTTTCTCCCACTACAGATCTCAAACTCAAGTTACTTCTACATAGTAACTAGTACTCTGTTTTGGGCCCAGGTGTTATCCAACCAAGTGAGCAACCTTGGGCATCATAAAAGTGGGATGGTCTTTTAGCTCCGTTTTTTCTGATTGTTGTGCATCAGCCTCACAATCAGAGTTCAGAAAGGGCTATCCCAAAGTGGAATAGACTGTTTCCTCAGAATGTGTTTCTTTAGAGGCATAACAGGTCATCCATTGCCTCCTGAGCCATCACCAATCATCATGACTTTTGTCCTGCCACTGGACTCTAGAAGAGAGAATGAAGCTGAGGGCTTTGTGGAACTGCCTCACTTCAATCCAATTCACAAGATATCACTCCCTGATGTCATTGGTCCTTTTGGAAAGCAAAGGACGAACTACAACTGTGACTACTCTGAAAGTCAATGATTCTTTATGAGATCCTGCCTCTGTCACTATCTGTCTGATCCTTGGACAAATTACTTAATCCCTCTGGGCCTCATTTTCCTCTAATGTAAAGTGGTGGGGTTGGGTCAGATCAAAATATCAAACTCTACTGACTGCTGTAAAAACCAGACTAAAATGTAATTGGGAATGTTTAACAAAATAAATTAAAATACAGTGCAACCTAGATAATGTTGATTTTCTAAATCAATATGTGGCCCATAGGATTGTTTCTATTTGATATTGATACCACTGGGCTAGATGACCTCTGTGCTCTCTTCTAGTTCTAGATCTATGACCTTTGGTAAGCAACTATACCTCTCAGTTTCACCATCTGTGTAATAGGGACAATAATACATGCATTCCTTGCCTCACAAATGTAGCGGCAACCACACTGGCATATCCAGGATGACTGCTGGCACAGGTCCTTAGATCTGCTTTCCTGGGAAAGATAGCTGCTTAAGGGTCAACAGTCTTTTAAAATTACATTCACTAGTTCAGGGGAAAAGTCAGCACCCTGAACTTCAGAGAAAATACAAGCAGAGAAATAAAGACCAACAGACAGGGCTCAACTATAAACTTTACATACATCCCTGGATGAGAGATCCTTTACATCTGAGCAATTGGGGAGCTCTGAGAATATAGCCATACAATATCTAGACCAGGAAATCACAAGATTCTTCTCATAAGCGAGCCCCCAAAGCAAAATACCAACTCAGAATATATATATATACTTCTTAGAGCCAGAAGGTATTGCAACCCACTGTGACTCACTGCCTAATTAGAAATTAGTAAAAGGTATGAAAGCCTTACAAGCAAGCCTCCCCTAAGCAAGCTTCCCTTAATGGGCTCCATGTGAGGCCTATTAATGGTGGGGAAGATCTTCTATCCCATTAACATTACAACCAGGTAGGGGTGATATTGAATAGCAAATGAGGTAATGGATAAGAAAGTCCTTTATTACCATAAAGCATTATAGAAATGTCCTTCAATACGTTAAGAATTCAAAAGTACCTTGGGGTCAGTACTTCTTCCACCCAGCACATCTTGATGTATTACTGTGACTAAAAGCTTTATCCTCTGGTTGTTAACCTTCTGGTAATGACCCTCAGACCCTCACCTATCTCTCCTTACAAGAGCTATATCCAGACTATCACTAGATCCTATTCAAAGCTTTTCCAGCCTGGAAGGACCTGACAAAGATTATACTCTGCTGGTATACCCTTCTCCAAGTTAATCTCCCTGTCCCAATGAGAAATCAGATGGATCTTAGAACTCACAGAAATATGGAAATGTAAATTATTACTACTACTTCCATTGCTCATAAATCAATAAGTATTGATTTGTAACATCACCTCTGGGCTGTTCCCCTAACTTGTGCTTGCATATCCCTGTTGGAGTCCCAGAGCATAGCTGTTACCTCAGGTTCTAGGGACAGCCTTGTGAGTAGCTGCTTCACTTATTGTACCCCAAGAACTTCCATCAGTGTGCTTCGCATGAACAATCATAAAGTGAATTCACTGGACAGCTGGGTGGCACCATAATGCACAGAGTGCTGGTCGTGGAGTCAGGAAGACTCATCTTCCTGAGTGCAAAACGGGTCTGACACTTAGTAGCTATGTGACCCGGGGCAAGGCACTTAACCCTGTCTGCCTCAGTTTCCTCATCTGTAAAATGAGCTGGAGAAGGAAATGACAAATCCCTCGAGTATCTTTGCCAAGAAAACCCCAAATTGGTACACAAAGAATCGGACATGACTAAAGGACCACAACAGCGGACTCATAAGGTCTTAGAAAAAGCTTTATTCAAATGGCATGGCAGTAACAATAGTTACAAAAACATCCTCTCCTTCCCACCATGACCCAGGTCACATTCTCCCTCATACACCTGATATCCATAGGAGAAGTTGGCTCAAAAGTGGAATACAACAGCAATGAACCACCCCACGTAGAAAACACATGTGGGATGAGGTCATCCTCAGCCCCTGCTCCTTCGAGGTCTGGAGGTGCTTTCTCTCTTTGTAAAGTCCTCCTGTACCTTCCCTTTGGTGCAGTATTTCTTCTCCCTCAGTGACCGCACAGGTGAAAGGTCTCGATTTTTGGCCGGCTCCCTATCCAGTTTAAATCCCCACCTCCAAGAGAAGAACCTGGAGCTCAGATAAGAACAGACAGAATCAGATAAACTGATAGGGGAACTATGGGCAGAGGTCAAAGAAAGGTGTGCCACTTCACAACCTCCTGAGGAGATCTGCAATACCTCATCCCAGCCAAGAGAAAAGAGTCAAATTTATGTCATTGTCATTAGAAAAAGAAGGAAGCTTAAAACGCAGAGAGTTAAAGCTGGAGGGGAGTTTAATACATAGGATGTCAGTGCTGGAAGAACATTAGCAATTATCTAGTTGTAATGGAATTAGAAATCTTTCTTCATTGCTCTCCTCCCCCTTAGAGAATGTAGCTCCTCATTCCTCCTTCCCTTCTTCTTTCCCTCCCAATCACAGCTTCAGTGAGGGTGAGGCAAGTAAATAATGTCCCCTTTGTCATACAAGACTGAGGGGTTTGCAAAAATATTTTAAAAGTACATAGTTTTCTTTCTCATTTGCAAAGAGATTTTTACTGCAAAAATACAGCAAGAATAGAAGGTAAAAACATTTCCCCCAACCCCTGGAGGCATATCCCCTCTACCACCTTAGTTTATAGGGAGAATGGACTTAACTGAGTTTCTACATAACATTTGCCCAACCAGTTCACTTCCAAGGGCAGCATGCCAATGGATAGATGGCCGGGTCCTTGCCACTGCTAGGCCAGACCAATGAAGTCACTGGGGGACCTCACTTTCCATTATCTGACTTCCCATGAATGTTGATACAGACTCCAGCTCTTAAATTCCGGTGACTTGCTCTCCTGATCTTTTGAAAATCACAAGGTCATAGCCCTCTTAAATCTTTTTCACCTAAAACAGAAAAGAACAAATACAAAAGAAGCAAAGAACAGAAGCCTGAATTCACAGGCAGAATATTGTCTTTGGATAGGGAGGACGAGAGGCCGCTCCCCTTACGACATTGTTTCTCTCACCTCAACAGCAGCTAATCAGGAAAAAACCAGTCCGTGGATTGTTGTTCTTGTTGTTGTCATTGTTGTTGTGTAGTTTTGGTGTCTGACCAAAAACCCCATTTGGGATTTTCTTGGCAAAGATGCTGGAGTGGTTTACTATTTCCTTTTCCAGCTCATTTTACAATGAGGAAACTGAGGCAAACAGGGTGAAGTGACTTGCCCAGGGTCACACAGCTAGTAAGTGACTGAGGCCAGATTTGAAGGCAGGAGGATGAGTCTCCCTGGCTTGAGGTTCAGCACTCTAACCACTGAACCATCTAGTTAGTTGCCTGGGCCATGCTTAGAGGGAAGCACTTGTATATTCTTGCCTACTTGGGCACAAAATTAACTAGTTAGAGTGTCTATTCCTTTAGGATCACAGGATCAAAGATCTAGAATTAAAAGGAACCTTGCAGTCCAACCCTTTCTTCTTACAAATGAGGAAATTGAGGCCCATAGATGTTACATGAATTGTCAAAGTCATAACTCCTCTAGATGTAATAGTAAACAGTACCAAGTCATTCAAATAACCCAATCTAGCCACTTAGGGGAAACTGCAGCAGACTAGAAAATAAAGGGAGGTGAGGTAAATCATCATGGAAGTGAGAAGAGAGATCTGTTGGGAAGATGGTTCTTGTAATCCCTGGGAGACCTGCTATGAGTCCCAGGACTGTGGGAATCAACAAACAAAAACGGACTTCAGAAAAACAGAAACATTCTCTTTTGAAGAAAAAAAAACATACTCAGCAGACACCATGTGCATATAAGCCTATACCTCTAACTGGCCATGTTAGAAAGCTGGTCCCTAGGAAAAGGGGAATGAACATCAGCTTCTGGGAGCTGAGGAGAATTACAGGAGAGTTGTAAGGATTACAAGATAGGGAAAGGGACCACAGTGCAGGACAGAAATAGTATCCTCTGCAGATACAATCAGAGGTGCCTCAGGAGGGCCACAGATGTGGAGGAAGTCACCTACCAGGTTCTCAGTACTGGAAGCATGTCTGACAGGTGGAGTACTTACTGGTGGGTACTGCTATTTTCTCTGCATTCTAGAAATAGTGCTACTGTATTACACTTACTCCTAAATAAAGCTGTCTATGTTTGAGCCTTCTGGCACTATGTGCTTATGAGGAAAGTGGTGATTGTCTCCCAGAAAGGAAAAATCATGTCAATTACTGAAGTTCGTTGGTCATCTGGATGGGGACACATCAGAGAAAGGAGAAGCCTCCTAAGCTTTACAGTGTGCCCTTCTTATCAGGAGCATTATATAGTTCAACCTTTTCATTTTATAGTTGAGGAAACTGAAGAATCTTCTAATCAAGACTCTATCACCTGGCAACTTTCCCTATCCAGGACCTAGTCAAGAACTAGGGGAAATTATTGGTGGTGGGTGTTTTGCTTTGGATTTTTTTTCTAATTTTAATTTTTTTGTGTGTGTGCTTTTTGGAGGGGGGGAAGGTGGGGCAATTGGGGTTAAGTGGCTTGCCCAGGGTCACATGGCTAGTAAGTGTTAAGTGTCTGAGGCCAAATTTGAACTCAGGTCCTCCTGACTCTAGGACCAGTGCTCTATTCACTGCACCACCTAACTGCCCCCTTTTGCTTTGTTTTTAAAAAAGGATTCTGTACAGTTAAAGTAGAAGACACCAAGTCTTAGTAAAGGGGAACTCAGTTATCCATGAATGTACACTCTTCCTGCTGCCAATCCATACAGGGTGGGAGAGCCTGCTTCTGGGTAGGTGTGATATAAAAGCCTTTTAACTGGCTGCTGGGCTGAAATTGAGTCTGCATACACCAGGCTCCAGTGAAGGAATTGAGCCTCTCTCTTCCCTGGTGGTGAAGCAAGGCAGGAGAATTGTTGTACTAACAGTCAGACAGTACATAGCACTCTCTGGTGGGGACAGAGAGTGCCAGCTGCCCACTCTTTCCAACCAAACTGCCCCACAGCCATGAACACATACTGCTTCCGATTTCTGCTCTCTTTGTGTTCATTCTTTCCTGATTTTAGATGAATGGATGTAGGCGTGGACTTGATCTTCAGAATGATGGAGTAACAACCAAAGCTCCAGCACCTGGATTTTATAGCAGAGTCTGAGTCAGCTGCCATAGCATTTGAGTCACCGAAGCTATGGGGATTGACCTTCATGACCCATTCCAGAAGGGCATCAACCCAGAAGCCAAGATACCTTATCTTATAGGCATTTGAGCAACTCATTCATTCAACTATGTCGAATTTGGAAGTGAACTTGTCAGAAGAAATGTTTTAGCAACACTTTGAATATGAGTCCATTCTCCTCATGGATCAGGGTAGTAGAGGGGAGAGTATGTCATGGTTCAGAAAAAAATGTGTTTATAATTATATTCTCAGTAAACATACCTTTGCAAAAGTTAATTGACTTCCAGGCAAGATGGCTGCCTGAATAGAGGTGGACTACCCAACTCCTAGATACCTACTTCAACCAGAATCTGACATTTGCACTAGGCTGAATAATGATCCAAAATCCAATGAGAAATTGCAATAAGGGACTATTTTTATTCCAGAAATAGATAGAAAGTTAGCCAGAAGTCCCAGAAAGAGGTTGACAGCAGAGCCAGAACCAGGAAAGCTAAATAAGCCTAAACCTCCTAGCTCAACCAGAGATTGGCTAGAGACCCATGCAATCTGCAAGGCTCTATGTCCAGAGGCAGCAAAAGTGGAGAACTCCCCCTAAAAAGTCCCAGGATGGTCAGAAGTCAGCAGGAGTGGGGAGGACCTTGGAAACTCTAGGGAGCAGCGCTGTTCATATTGGCATTACCCAGGCATCCAGGGGGTCTGAAGTCTTTAACACTCAGTTCTGAGATGCTATAGGGGGCTCAGCACAAAGATCGAGAGGATGAAGTCATTGCAGGAACCTACGTGGCCCAGGGTGAGACCAAACATGGATGACTACCTCATCCAAAATCTCAGCAGAAGTTACAATTCATTAACTATAACTAGAGAAATTTAAAAACCAAAGAAAACATTGACCAATATTTTTTTTAATTATTCTAGATCTAAAGAAACTTCAAAATGCAACCTAGAAGGAGTAATTCTATAATGACTACAAGTAGAGACTCAAAGGAAAAAAAAATTATTTTCCACAAGGACTATATGAATACCTAGAAGAAATGAAGCAAGAGATTTTTAAAATGAAATAAAGTCCTTGAGGAAAGTTTTAGAAGAGTAAGTAAATTAAAGAAAGCAAGAGTTATTATCAAAATAACATATTTCTTGAAAACTGGAATAAACCAAACAGAACTCAGTGACTCCAGGAGACAGTAAGAAATATTAGCACCAAATCAAGATTGAAAATAATAGAAGGGGGAGGCCAGGTGGCTCATTGAGTAAGAGCACCGGCTCCAGTGTCGGGATGACCTGGATTAAATCCGGGCTCAGATACTCAGCACCACACCCAGAAATAATAACTGGCCGTGTAACCTTGAACAAGTTACTTAACCCCAATTGCTTAGAAAAAAAAATAAAATGGAAGATATCTGATGTATAAAACAACTGGCATGGAAAAAGTCAAGGAGAAATCATTTAAAAATCATTGGTCTCATAAAAGCTGTATAGAGCTAGAGGGCATCATACTTGTACCTTCCGGTGCTCTGCCCAAAGAGAATGTAATTTTTAATCTCTGAAACTTTCTCTCTTTAAGACCAGCCTTAAACCCAAATCAATCTGATCCTGGACCAAGCCCTACTTGGTCACTGTTTGAGCCCTGATTGGCTCAGAATGAATGTAAATAACAATTGTTTCTGACCTGAGGATCTTCCCCTCCCAAATCCATTTTTTTAAAAGATGCCATTCTTTGTCTCATTTTTTTAAAGCCTCAATCATTGAATGGGCACTGCCTCAGTAAACTGAGACCTGTTAAAGACCTTAGCTTGAAAAGGCCAAGGTCGCCCACTGCATCCTGGGCCATCTCCAGCTATCTTGATCCATATCTGACCACTGGACCCAGCTGGCTCCAGAGGAGAGATTGAGGCTGGTGACTTTGCACGGCTCTCCCTCACTTAAATTCAATTCACTTGATGTCATGGCATCACCTCCCTGACATCATGGTCCTTTTCAAGGGAAAAGAACAAACAACAACCTTTCTGGCGGTAAAGAATTGGAAATTGAGGGGACACCCATCAGTCGGGGAATGGCTGAACAAAGTATGGTATGTTATTATGATGGAGTAGTATTGTGCTATAAAGATATAGTGAGGAGCGGCCAGCTAGCACAGCGAGTAAGAGCACCGGCCCCAGAGTCAGGATGACCTGGGATCGAATCCAGGCTCAGACACTTAGCACCTACCCAGAAACACCTGGCCATGTAACCTTGAGCAAGTTACTTAACTCCAATTGCTTAGGGGTGGCCAGGTGGCTAAGTGAGTAAGAGCACTGGCCCCAGAGTTGGGATGACCTGGGATCGAATCTGGGTTCTGATACTTAGCACCACACCCAGAAATAACTGGCCGTGTAAACTTGAGCAAGTTACTTAACCCCAATTGCTTAAAAAAAATATATATATATATATATATAATCAACCTGATGCTCTCAGAAAAAACAGACCTATATGAGTTGATGTAAAGTAAAAAAATACTTTGTGCAAAGTAACAGTAATATCGTAAGATGATCAGCTGTGGATGACTTAGCTATTCTCAGCAATACAATGATCCAAGACAACTCTAAAGGACTTATAACAAAAAATGCTATCCATCCCCAGAGAAAAAACTGATGGTGTTCTGAATACAGATTGAAGTATACTTTTTTAACTTTATTTTTCTTGAGGGTTTTTTTTTGGAGGGGGGTCTATATTTTCCTTCACAACATGACTAATATGGGAATATTTTGCATGACCATACATGTGTAACTTATATAGAATTGTTTGCCTTCTCAATGGGGAAGGGAAGGGAGGAAGGAAGAGAATTTGGAACTCAAAATTTTTAAAATGAATGTTTAAAATTGTTTTTACATGTAACTGAGGAAAATATAAAATACTAAAGAAAAAAGAAAAAAAATATTGGTCTCCCTGAAAACCACAATTAAAAAAAAAACCTAGACCCTGTATTTCAAAAAAACAATAAATGAAAACTTCCTAGAGCTATTAGAAACAGAAAATAAAGTAAAGATAGATAGACTCCACCAAGTGCCTCTTGAAAGGAATTTCAATTGGAAAAGTCCTAGGAATGTCATAGCCAAATTCAGAGCTCTCATATCAAAGAAAAAATACTGCAAACATCCAGAAAGAAAAGAGTTTAAGTATTAAGGAACTAAGGCAACTAGGTGACTCAGTGGATACAGCACTTTCTGAAGGACCTGAGTTTGAATTTGATCTCAGACAACTACTAGCTGTGTGACTCTGGGCAAGTCACTTAACCATATTTGCCTCAGTTTTCTCATCTGTAAAATGAGCTGGAGAAGAAAATGGCAAACCACTCCTGGATCTTTGCCAAGAAAACTCCAAATGGGGTCATTAAGAGCCAGACACAACTGAAAGGAACTAGTCAGGCAAAGGACAACATAATCCTACAATGATATGTTTGTGTATATATGTGCACATGTATGTATATGTGTGAAGTGGCTAATCTGGGAATTTGTCATGTATATACATGTCTGCATACATATATGTTTATATACATGTTTGTATGCCTTGGTAAGTGTGGGGATTTGTCACATATGCATGTATCTAACATGGCTAATGTGGGAATGTGTTTTGATTGACTATACATATTTGTATAGTCAAGTGGTGAATAATAAAGTCATGGTAACAATTTAATAGGAGGAAAAGCAATGTGTTCATTCCTAAGTTTAATGTGTCCAAAGGAATTAAATAAGAAAAACAGAGTACCTGGGGGAGGGGGGGGTGAAGATGAGGTGGATACAAGAGAGAAACAGAGACAGAGAGAGAAGAGAGAGACAGAGAGAGGACAGAGACAGAGAGAGGAGAAACAGAGAGACAGAGACAGAGAGAGAAGAGAGAGGAGAGAGAGACAGAGAGAGGACAGAGACAGAGAGAGGAGAAACAGAAAGAGAGACAGAGACAGAGAGGAGAGACAGAGAGAAAGAGAGAGAGAAGAGAGCACTTCAGTCTGCCTTGCCCATTACCTCTCTTATCTGGAGGTGGAGAGCATGTCCTGAGTCCTCTAGTCTAAATTATGGTTGGTTCCATTGTGTACATATACTTCTTACTTACTAGTTTACTTATCTAGTATTCAAATCTCCAACAAGGTGCAGAGGAGATGCTACAAGAAAGCATACTACTATCAACAAGAATTTAATTCAGTTCAACAAATGTTTATTAATCACCTATTGTGTGCATTCCCCTAGACTGGGGCAGCAGCATGAAGGTATGTAAGATACAGGCTTATACAGGACACTATGCTATCTCCCTCATATAGTTCTAGGCATCTTAATGGGCAAGGCTTTTTGATGGGAGGGTTACTCAGTAAGGATCAGTAGCATAGTGAAACACGTATGCTTCAGAACACAGAGAATTTTTACCTCTGATATTCCCTTAAAAACATAATGAAATTGAGTTTCCCTGTCCTCTGATTCCCAGGCCATCTGTTCCCCACTTCACCAAGAAAACTGTTTCTAATGCTCTATATTGGTCCAAAGGATCCAGTCAGTATAGAGTATGGCAGCCTGAGACCTGTTTTCTATTTTAAAAATTAAATTTTATTAATATTTTGTTTTTATATCATCTACATTTCCCAATATACCCCTGCACCTATGCCTTATAATAAAATTACCTTATAAAAAATTTCATAATGCCCTTTACCTGTGCAAAGGAGTCAGGGTAAAGAAAGTGGGGGGAGGGGCGGCCAGGTAGCACAGCAAGTAAGAGCACTGGCTCCAGTGTCAGGATGACCTGGGGATCAAATCTGGGCTCAGACACTTAGCACCCACCCAGAAACAGCTGGCCGTGTAACCTTGAGCAAGTTACTTAACCCCAATTGCTTAGGGGTGGCCAGGTGGTTCAGTGAGTAAGAGCACTGGCTCCAGTGTCGGGATGATCTGGGCTCAGATACTTAGCACCACACCCAGAAATAACTGGCCATGTAACCTTGAGCAAATTACTTAACCCCGATTGCTTAAAAAAAAAAAAAAGTGGGGGGAGGGGAAGAGAAGCATATCTTTTGTTTTTTCCCATTTAATTTTATTTTGACTCCAGATTTTTCACCCACTCCCCCACCCATTGAGAAGGAAAGACATAACACATCACAAATATGGTGATGAAAAAAATTTTTGCATTAGCTATATTCCAAAGAAAGAAAAGGAAAGAAGGAAGGAATGAAGGAAGGGGAGGTAGAAGGGAGGAAGAAAAAAAAATCATTCTTCAGTCTGCACTCTGAATCTACCAGTACTCAATCTGGAGTTTGAAATTTTTTATCATTAAGTCCTTTGCAACCATGGTGGGTCATTGTGTTGATCAGAGTTACTAACTCTTTATCAGTTGACTATCTTTACAATATTGTTGTTTCTGTGTAAATTGTTCTCCTGGTTCTGCTCACTTCATTTTGAATCAGTTCATATAAGTCTTCCCAGGTTTTTTCTGAAACTACCCTCCTCACCATTAATTACAGGACATTCTATCACATTAACACGCCATAACTTGTTCAGTCATTTCTCAATTGATTGTATCCCCCTCCATCGATTCCACCACCACAAAAAGAGCTTCTATAAATACCTTTGTATGTATGGGTCCTTTTCCTTTTCCTTTGATCTCTGCGGGGTTTAGACCTATTGCTGGGTCAAAGGGTATCAAGAGTTTAATAGTTTTGGGGGCATAGTTCCAAATTGTTTTCCAGAATGGTTGAACAAGTTCACAACTTCAGCAACAGTGTATTAGTGTACCTATTTTCCCACATTTCCTCTAGCATTTATAATTTTCTGTCATCTTAGCCAATCTGATGCACGTGGGGAAGTACCTCAGAGTTATTTTAGTTTGTATCTGTTGAATTATTAGTGATTTAGAGCATATTTTCATGTGATTATTGATAGCTTTGATTTCTTCCTCTGAAAACTGTCAATTTCCCATTAACTGGGGAATGACTCTTGTTCTTATAAATTTGACTGAGTTCCCTATATATTTTGAAATGGACAAATACAATGGACATGACAGCAAAGCCAATTATAATTTGATAGGATTGTTTATTAACTGCGGTGACTGCCTCCCCAGTAGGGAAGACAGCATCGAGTCTCCTGAAAGATGCATTTTTATAATGTATTATGTTGCTAACAATAAAATATGGTTCCAATGGGGTGGGGTACCATTTCTAGTAAAATCTTGGGTATCTAACAAGAACAGACTTGTATCTGGGGTATGTTTCTAGCAACACAGGTGAAACGTTCCCTCACTATTATGGCCTATCAGGTGGTTTCCAGGGACCCTGGTAGGGGCCCCTTCTGGCAGGTTTTAGGGGCCTTCGGTATATAATTTCTGATGGGCACTTCACTCCCCCCTTTTTCTTGTTCATAGTTGAAACTGGACTCAACTGAGTCCAGGGGACTGTTCTCATGCACTAGGGCTGTGGTACCCACTGCTGCCAATCTTGCCATACCAAGGCCAACTAGGATAGGGACTAAAATGGGGGCTGCCAGCAAAAAGGTGTTCCTGCATACAAGCAGTCAGAAGTTAAGCTTGGGTCAGAGGAACTTGAGGTCTACCAGAATGCTGCCTGAGTTTGCAGGGGTGATGGTAATGGGTGAAACAGGGGGGACCATCCAGGGTTAGATAGCCATCAGGAGGTGGTTTGAGGACTGGGTTGGGACCGGTGGGAGTAAGATCCCTTGGCAATGGAATAGTGAACAAGGCCCTGGGGTCCCTTCCTGTGACATAAAACCTGATTCCCCAAGGTGTCCCTATTTTCCAATCCTGTTCGGTCCAATCCAAAACCCTGATGGCAACTGGGTTACATGACAACGAAATGAAATGTGGTCATGGCTGCCACTGGAGACCCAGTTAGCAATGGTTACACAATCCCAATTGGCACAGTGATATTTCCCCTGTCCCCCACAATCGGGGGGCCCATCCTCGGGGCAGACATATGACTGGGTTGACCAAAGGCTGCTTTTCTGCTCCACAAGCAGCATCACTGGTCCCCACAGAATACATGTCTGTATAGGGAAACAACATGAATCTGGGTCTAGCAGGGCACAATAATCAAAGAAAAAGGGTGGGCTGGCCATGAGTCACATTTTTGAAATTAGAGTCCCATCAATTATCTTAGTAAGAGTCCAAGAGTACAAGGTGGGAACATAGGAGTTGGAACTGGCCAAAGGCAGGAATGCCAGGAACAGGAGTGTCAGGACAGTCTCTTAATCTTCAGTTGTAAATCACTGGAGTGGTGGATTCAGGCTTTTCTTCCCATCACCTTAACAGCAGAGTGGTCTGGTACACCGCTCAGACTGCGTCCTGAATAGATGTTTCGGAGAGCTTGGCGAGACTTGAGAAGTAAATCATTAACAATCATACATAACAGCATTCGTCACCCAAAATACAATAGGAGGTGGGGTGCCGAACAGAATTTCAAAAAGGGGAATGAATTTTACACATATATATTCAATTACAAATATTAACACTTGCTTAAATAATGGATCAAAATAGCAAGTTCTCTTCTGCTTCACAACTTGTTACATCAATTCAGCAAGAAACATGTCTTGCAAATGGAGATTTTAGTGGGTCCCTTAAAATCACACTAGGGATTTTAAAAATTTCTTCTAAAAGTATTTTCCTTCTTCAAAACAGTTTCAAAATTTATAAATGATCACTAAACTTTTATGAAGGATTTTCCAATAAGCTAACATGAAGAGCTCATATCTTTTACTGATTGCTTGCTCTGAGCATAGAGACCTGTTATAGAGGGAAAAAAGCAGGGACATGTGACATTCCAAATATGCCAGGAGAAAACGTCCTTGGCTCTGTATAAATTCAGGTACAGTCATAGATATTCAGTCATGCAGCATCTATTCCATCTCATAGCTAGACTCAGGAATAGGTGGGAAACATTCCTTTTCAAAGGAACCTCATGGGTAAACTGAGCCAGGAGGGATCCCATCCCAGACAGAGGCTAAGATTGTCCCTTCAGCCTTTACCAAATGTAGACTTCCACCTGTTGACAGTACAGGATCACATTCCTCTGAGTAGCCAGTGGCATTTTCTCTCAGACACTGATTCAATGCAGACAACTATACCCAAATTCAGACTCAAAATAAAATTTAGTTATGGTCCCAAGTGCTTTTTACCTTAAACAACAAGTTCCACCAATCACAGCTTAGAGCCAGTTATAATTATTTCTATTCTCATGGGGCTGCAATAAGCAATAAAAATGTATAAGATCTTAAAATGTAAGGAATTCCTTTTACCATCCTTCTAAAATATAAAAGCTAATTTATAGAAATCCTTTTTAATCTTTGCAACTTCTCAACAAGTTAGGTTCATTTAAAAACTACATGTCCTTTCTCAGGCTGAATGGCCTTGCCTAATAGAAATGGTTTCTAGGGGATTTGACAGTTTTACAACATAAGGAAAATTTATATGAATTGTGAGCAGGAGAGACTACTATGAATGGGCAGAATGAGTCAGACAAGTTTTCATCCAGTTAGTTTCCTCCTTTCCACATACAATAATCAATTAACAATTATAGGTTTTACTCTTAAAACATTAGCCCACAATAGCTTAATTAATAGTTTTACAAGTTTTTTTTCTAAATAGCAGATATACATATTTAAAATAACACTACTGATCTTACACAATTTTCTCCTCACTTAGGTTTTACAATATACAGTATAAAAATACAACAATAGTATAAACTGCGAGATGACATTAATTGCATTCCCAAATTACATAGAAGAATGATTGATCTTACCAAGTGAAGAGGCTAGTTGACTTCTGACCTCATTTTCTCCTCTCCTTTTCTCATCTCCCCACTTTACAGATGAATTGAAATTCGGGGTTAAATGATTTATACTAGGTCACACAACCAGTCAGTGCAGAGTTCGGAACACACTGACAAGCTTTTTTCTCACTTTTCTGATTTTCTGTCTTTCATCTTTCTCTTAGCTTTCTCTCTGGTTTTTCTCTTTTTGTTCTATATTCTGGGGTGTTTTCTCCCTGCTCCATTGTTTTCCAGGAGTCCTAAGCAACCTTCTTTAATTCTTTGGCAGTGGAAAAGGCAAAGGGATCATTTGCAACAAGGGAGAGACCTCTTCAATGGTACTGAAGTTGGGGCTTCATGGTGAAGGGCTTCACACTTCAGAATGAACTCTATATTTTAGGGGAAAACCCTCCATTTTTCCAAATTCATCACATTCAAAGCACATTATCAGCTTATACTTTATCAAATAAACCTCTGTGAATGCTTAGCTGTAGCAGACCCTGGTTACGGGGTGGTCGATTTGCCTGGAGTATTGAGGAGATGGTTTGGGAAACTTCAAGTAAAAACTTCAGGCTCTGCTTATTTAGAGGGATGGGCTTCAGGGTACCTGGGGATCTAAAACTATTGCTAGTGGGAGCTAGGTCAAGTACCCTTTTACTAAACTATTTAGGCTATGGAAAGAATATAATTTTAGGCTAAATAGCTCAGATCTAATACACACTTTAGTAGCTCAGATATATCCCAGGCTTAGTATATGGGATAATGATTAACTTGTATTTGTACCTTTGTTTCACAAGCTTCTTTTCCCTTGTCTAACTGTTTCCATGTCATTCAGAAAAAATGTTCTGTTCCAGGGATTTAACCTTTCAGGTAGGCAGATGACAAGCCCATATTGCTCCGATGTAGCTACTGTACCTTCCCCCATTTTTTTTGGAGGAAGTTAACTCAAATTAACTTCACTGTAGCCCTAGCTCAGTTATAGCCAGGACAACAGGGAGAAAAAAATCTTAATGGTTCAAACCTCTTACTGTCTCCTCAGCTCCGTCAGAGCTGGATGACAGGGGAAGGCTCCGTAGCCCTAGCTAAGAAGAACTGGGACCACAGGGAAGAGAATCTTAGCGAATTTCTTTTTGACCTTTTGCTCAAATAAACTTTTCTCAGGTGTTCATTCCTTTAAAATTTCAAATCTACTTCAAGACTTTAAGAGAAACTGTTTCTTATACAACACAGATAATACAACTGTTTACCAGCAACAATCATGGTCTTAATTTTGAACTTTGAAGTGAAAACAATTGAATAACCAATCTGGTGACCTTAAATTTCAGTTTTTGTAGTGCCAAATAGTAGCCAGAATGAATTAAATTACCTGAATCTATATTCCCAATGATGTTGCACAGTTTTCTTTCTGTGACCCAGGAAAGGGTTAAGTGTTAGTCCTATTCCAAAGTACAGCTTGGAAACCTGCTTCTCTTTGATCATTGAAGTGACCCCTTTTCCCTTAGATAGATTTTAGGGGAGAAATTTCCCATTCTCTCTCTGTCCATTTGTCTTTCTACTTCGAGAACTTTGGCTGGAGTTCAAGGAGTAGAAGGAGAAGTGGTTTTCTGCCAACAGCCATTCCTTAAGAGATTATTGATCTCTTTCTAGTGTAGGTCTTGCTGCTTGGCTGCCTCTTTTTGAATCTTACAGGATGGTAGATTTAGAAATTTCTTTACACATACAGACAGAATATACAGAAAACACAGCAGGGCAAAAGGAAGAAGTTTTCCTCCTTTCTACCTGCCGGTATCCCAGAGACAGGATATACACAAAACAACACAACACACAGAATACACTCTGGTGGCATCTTTGTCTCTCTGGTGGCCCCTTGCATGGAGATTTTTGGATTTCGAAAGTTCACTCCCTCCCTTTGGGGATCCCAGGTGGAGCAACTGAGAGTGGAGCAACTGTTGGCAGTTGTTCCAGGTAGGCTGGTCAGATCCCAGGGATGGAACAATCTGTTGGAAGGGGAAGAGCCCTGAGGGGATGGTTGAGTCAGGGGACGGGGAACTGGCAGGAGCTTTTGATCTTTGGCAATGGCTCCCTGGACTGAGACTCAGGGGCCAAGCAATTTATCTTCCAGATACAGCCAGCTATGGAGACAAAAAGTTAAAGTTACAGCACAATTAAGATTACAGCAACACCTAGTGACAGATACAAAGAAAAACATATACTGAATAAAAGTAAAGGTTACAGAGACAATTAAGAGACAATTATGATTACCAGATAGAAATATAGAGAAATGGAAAACAGGGTACTCCTATGGCATCCCGTGGAAACCAGTAAGGGTATCTACACCGCGTCCAGCTTTGCCACTTTACTATATAGGAGCCCTCAACAGAAACAGGTCACAGAACATTCATTGGACCGAATTGAAAGAATTTGGGAAGGGCTCAGGTTTCTGGTTTGCTCAGGAAAACAGTACGAGCCAGGGGCTGAGGAATTTCACTCGGTGGCCACCGCCCCTAGGTCAGACTGCCCTCCCGGCATCCAGGGAGCCTGGTCCAGCTGTCAATACAGAGCCAAAGGCTATCTCAGTGGAACCTCCAAAATGTAGTGGACATCCGAGAAACAGGACAGCAAAGGCAATTATAATTTGATATGAGTGTTTATTAAACAGCTGGTGACTGCCTCCCCAATAGGGAAGACATTATTGAGTCTCCTGAAAGATGCATTTTTATAATGTAATATGTTGCTAACAACAAAATATGGTTCCAGGGGAGGGGGGTACCATTTCTAGTAAAATCTTGGGTACCTAACAAGAACAGACTTGTATCTGGGGTATGTTTCTAGCAATACAGGTGAAACGTTCCCTCACTATTATGGCCTATCAGGTGGTTTCCAGGGACCCTGGTAGGGGCCCCTTCTGGCAGGTTTTAGGGGGCTTTGGTGTATAATTTCTGATGGGCACTTCAATTTGGGAATGAGATCTTTATCAGAGAAACTTGCTACAAAGATTCTCCTGCTTTTCTTCTCATTTTAGCTATACTGGTTTTGTTGGTACAAAACTTTTTAATTTTATGTAATCAAATTATCCATTTTGCCTCCTATGAATGTTTCTATTTCTTGTGAACTCTTTTCCTCCTATCTAAGGATCTGACAGGTAATTTCTTTCATGATTCCTTAATTTGCTTATTATATCACCCTCTTTGTCTAAATCATATGCCAATTTTGAACTTATTTTTATAAACAGTGTGAGATGTTGATCAATGCCTAGTTTCTGCCAGATTGCTTTGGAGAGTATCTTTTCACATCTCTTCTTAGAGTGACTTAATGACTTAGTCATTATAATTTTGAGGTATTCAGTTTTGATTGTTTTGATTATTATTCTTTCCATTTACATTGCTGTAATCATTTTGTACATTGTTTTCCTGGTTCTGCTTACTTCACTTTGTGTCAGTTCACATAATTTTTTCCATGCTTCTCTGCATTCAGTTTATTGTATCTTACAGCACAGTAATAGCCTGATTATTTTCTGAGCTTCACACTTAGAGTACCCTGTTGCATCTTGTATGTCCTATGGTTACACAACCTCGGCACAGGTGGAACCTGACTCCCTTGCTGTGATTGGTCAAGCCCTGATAATTTAGCTGTAATGCCTGTTGGATATTGAGTCATTTTCTGCTGACATGAACTAATCAGCATGTTTGTTTTGAATAATGCTACTTACTATAAAAGACTAACACCCACATTCACCCTTCCATCATCTCTGCCAAGGCATAAGTTTCCAACAGTGCATGTGCATTTCCTGTTGATTGAATGATCCAATGATGGTTGAACCACTGTGTATCCCATAATTCTAGGACAATTCCTTTTCAAGTCATATATGTCCTCAATAATGTCTTTTGTAACACTGTCCACACCAGTCATTGTTAGTTTGCTGCAACCAATATACACCTTTCATAGGTCTTTCTTTTAACCTTTGTGTCAACTGTAATTTTGATTCTTCTGAGATTTTGGTGTTTCAAGATTCACAGACACATAGAATAAGTGACAGAAAATTGTTATTGCAAAAATACTTTGACAGAATGGAGCTAAAAACAATACAAAAGTTTCCTAAATGTGATCAAATCAAATCTCCTCTCTATTTAAAAGAGAGCTGCTTTATCATCCAGCTGAAGTGATATCCCAGGAAATAAAAAAAGAGAGACAGAGAGAAAAGAAGAAGAGGAGAGGGAGGAGGGTGGGGAAGAGAGGAAGGAAGGAAGAAAGGAAGGGAGGGTGGGAGAGGGAGGGAGGGAGGGAGGAAGGAAGGAAGGAAGGAAGGAAGGAAGGAAGGAAGGAAGGAAGGAAGGAAGGAAGGAAGGAAGGAAGGAAGGGAAGGGAAAGGAAGGAAGGGGAAGAAGGGAGGGAAGGAGGAAGAAAAGAAGAAGGGGAGGTATTTAGAGACATACACACATAGAAGGTACTTCATAAATGTTTGTTGGTTATTGATTGATTGATTGGCTCCTTTTTTGGATTTAGTCCCTTGTGAATTTTGATGATCTCTCTTGCTACTCTTCTTCATACATTGTAGCTAATTTCCAAAATATCTAATTCAGTAGACTTTTTTAAGCAGTGTTCTCCTTCCTTTCTTTTTAGTGTAAAGCCCTTTTGATTAGATTTTCCAGATTTTAGTCAAATGTAATTTTACCAGCCCCTGTTAGGTGCACTACATCTCTGGCCAAATGCCCATCATTCCTGCATTTTAAGGCATAGCCAAGAAATAAATAACTGTTCTCAGGGAACATTTTAAACTCTTGTACAATGTTCTGTACCATCTACTAAATGACTACTTTACATTCCATCACAAACACAGTGGGGGGCCATATCTTACACTATTAAATGCCACTTCCTAAATCTGTCTTTCTCTTAATGAAATCCTTGCTTTCAACTGATGTTGAAAATATCATTTTCCCCCTTAGGTCTTTGGTCTCTTGCCTAAGACTTCATAATCCTTAGCAATGCTTTTTAGATTCCTTCTGGCAATATCACTTGTGCCCATGTGATTCACCAGAAGCAGATAGTAGTCATAGTTTAATTGCATTTAGAAGAATCTCCATTGCTCCACTACACCCCAGGATTTTCTGGGGAGAAAATAACATTTTTGTTGTTAAGGTCAGATCAAAATGTAATTGCCTTAGTACCTCTTAGCAGGAAGTCACCAATTACCATTATTCAACTGCAGATCCACATCATCATTCCTTGGAGAACAAACAGTTCTTTCCTCTGCTGGGGGTCCAAATCCCTCTCTTCAGGAAGTCTCTTATCTGTAGCGTAGCTCCCAATGTTCAGTCCTTTCCCTTCTCTTCCATGTCACATGCTTCATCTTCCAATCCAATGGCACAGAGTAGGCTTCCCTACTGCCTCTTTATGTCCCTTTTCTTTTTCTTACATTGAAATCCTGTTTCAGTTTTTTTTTTTTTTAAGGAACAGTTTACTTTCTCTGAAAAATTAGATATAGGCAAAGTGGACACCAGTGGGGACTCATGAACTATAGCACTGGAAAAAATACCCCTACCCCCCCCCAGCTGCCCCCCCCAACTAGTTTTATACTCTGAGAAGACATAGTTGCCACACCCTGGTGACCTGCCTAACATCAGCATGCCTATCTTCCCACAGCCGCCCCCACACTGACTAGCCCATTGGTTTTAAATATTTTCACTTTTCTTGGAGTGAGGTTAAACCTCACAGTTATTTTAATTCTCATTTTTCTTCTTATTAGTGAATTGGAACATGTTTTCATGTGGTCATTTTTACTTTGCAAATTATCTTTTTTAAAACTGTTCCTATCCTTTGATCAATTATCTATTAGGGAATGGTTCCCAATGTTATAAATTTGCCACAAATCTTTGTACATTTGAAATGTGAGATTCTTTATTAATGATATCTGGTGCAATTATTTTTCCCATCTACTTTTCCTTTTCCAATTTTGTCTTTGTTTCTATTCATGTGCAATGGAGAACTGTCCATTAAGAATCCAGCCTTAGAAGCAGGCACAGAACAGACATAATGCACACACAGATGGGAGTTACTCGCATGGACTTTGTAACATTTGAAAGTATTTCATGACTGTTTATGGTCTGCTTACCCCTTGATAAGGAAAGGACTTTCAATTGGCTTCTGAGCTATAATTAAGAATGCATACAAAAGGCCTCAATGACTCAATTTTCTTTCCTTTCCTATCAGGCTGTATTTAAGTGGGGAGGCAGTAACTGCCCTGAGCTTCTTGCTGGGAAGAGTGCCAGTGGCTTACTCTCCCACAGGTTGACATGAAGCCACAAGTTCAGGGCTATGCCATTCCTTCTGGCCTTGTCATGACTGCTTGTCATTTCTGCTCTTGATGAAGAAACAGTAGAGATGAGATGGACTAAGATGTGACTTCATGAGTTTCAAAAGGTGAGGGGAGCACCATAGGGTTATGAATTTGGAGAGAAAAGTGAGGCTGAACAGAGTTGAGGGCCTGGGAAAAAAGAAGGAATAAAGGGGCTAAAGACGTGATGAGACCAAGTAATACACTTAGGATAAGTCGGGAAAAGGAAGGAGAATTGGAAGGGTAAGGGGGGAGGGGAATTGATTGAGTCAATCACCCCATCTCACTTAAAATAGCTAACACAATGTTCTAGCTTTGATACCTTTATCAGGTAAGAACATAATTCAAAGGCATTGAACTAATATTTGCCCTGTCTTTCCCATTTGTTCTTCTATGAAACAGCAAAACAATTTAGAATCCAGCATTTCAGTTTGGGGAGAGAGGAATTCTATCTAAGCCCCTGAAAGGAAATGCAGCGGCAAGGTCTGGGGGTGGGGCGTGAAGAATTTCTGTCTTCTCCCCCCCACTGACCAAAGGATGACTTTATGAACATTGGAGAGCCTGAGTTTTGAGTTCTCATAAGCATTCTGGTAAAAAGCATGACAGGCGATGCCCTTTATGAAGACCTAAACACGCACGGAAGGAAGGCAGCTCCAAGACTTTACAAGGATTCCAAAAAGAAGCCATATCAAGCCCAAGGAGAACACCTTGAGCTGCTACCACAGCAAAAGGATTTCCAGGAGCTTTGCCACATATGCTTTCTGCATAAGCTCACTTTTGCCTACATTGTATACTTGTGGGAGAGCATGTCACATTCAGGAATATTTTATACAAACTGTTCTTATTATACCACCTTCCTAAATACCAGTTTCTAAAAGCTATTTAAGCCTGGAAGACTAATTTATATCAACTAGGAGGGGATGGATATCAGTGGGGGCTCATACTAGAAAACTACCTCTCCATTCCTTTCGGTCCCATAGAACCCTGAGGAAAGAGGTAGTAGCTTCTTTCTGGAGAACTGTGAGGGGGAGTTGGGAGAAGAACACCAGAATCTGTGCTAAAAAAGGAATAGCTTGTGATCAGAAAAGGAAATTTGTAAGTTCTGGATCACAGAGGGAGCTGTTAGCATGGTAATGAAAGATCTGGCTGTGTTGGTGTTGGTGTTGAGAACTTACAGAGTGACTAATGTAAGTCAGAGAGAGAGACAGAGACAGAGACAGAGAGAGAGAGAGACAGAGAGAGAGAGACAGAGAGAGACAGAGACAGAGAGAGACAAAGAGACAGAGAGAGAGAGAGAGAGACAGAGAGAGAGAGAGACAGAGAGAGACAGAGAGACAAAGAGACAGAGACAGAGAGACAGAGACAGAGAGACAGAGAGACAGAGAGAGACAGAGAACAAGAATAGAAACTAGCTAGGTTTGTGCCTGTGGATGGGGTAGTAGAAATCTGGGTATAAATATAAGAGAAAAAGAGCATCAGGGTGTGCACAATACGAATTCATTCTATGAGGAGTAAGTTCCAGGGCCAGAGAGAGTTAGACCAGAGAGATTTGGGTGCTAGAGCTAAACTCCGTGGAGCCATATCAACATTTTACAAGCTGTGGTGCCCAACTTTGGCAGATATAAATATCCTATTGGCACATTTCTTGAGTCCTCGTAGTCTGAGCAGGAGAAATACATTGCTTGGGGTAAAGCCAACAGATCCAGAGTCTGGATGTGAACATGATTCATGACAACTGGGAAGTGCTTATGAGTATATGTAAGTAGGTCTGTGTTGATAGGAGGCCCCCTTGTTTACATATGCAGTCACCCTGTACATCATATGTTGGCATGCTCCCCAGTAACAGGCAGAATAGAAACCCCAATCTGGTAGAGCTGGTAGTTGCAGAAACAAAGATAGTGACCTGCCAACAGAGGCATAGAAACATGCAGGAGATAGTGCCTGGGTACAGGCCCACAGATACTGAAGGAGAAACTGAATCTTGATCAAGGTGAGATAGAATCCCAAACCTCCTTATTCCATTGTAGCTCAAAATCCAGTCCCTTGCACCTGGGTCCTCTTTCCTTATAGAAGTACAAAGGCCTCATTCCTGCCCTGAACTGTAGGACTGGGAAAAGAATCCTGATAATCACTTGAAGCCTTTCCTTAATGACTACAGAGCTTTCCTGACTTTATTTTTGACCTTGCCCTTATTTATCCTGCTCCTTGTTTCCACTGGCATCTCCTCGTGAATAAGGAGAAGTTTTGAACTCAGTGGTGGCTTATTCTCTTTGCGTTTGGGCATTTCCAAATTATAGCTATGTCCTGACTAAAGTGAATGATGAATCCCAGGAAGTGGTCATATGTATTCAAATCTGTACTATTCAAAGTTATAATTATGTAAAATATGATAATTGTTTCTAGCCTGAAGGAAATATGCAGTGTTTATTCAAATAATGTGACCACTATGTGGGATTCATTATTCACACTAATTGGGACATGGATGGAAAAAGGAGAAGCAAGAAAAAAACTTCCTCACCATTACAGACAATTCTTTAGGGAGGTAAGAAGTTTCCCATCAGTGCAGATCTTGGCTGGAAAGGACCTTCAAGATCATCTAGCCCAGTCTTCCTCTTTTTACAAAGGAGGAAACACTGGATCCAAAAAACAAGTGAAGAGTTCTATCTTCGCAGTACTCCATACTTCCTAATGCCACTAAAAACCATAATTGATATTGTCCCAAAGGGCAGGACAAAATTAGCAGAAATATTTCCTAAGAAGGTCATATTGGAAACACAGGGTATAAGTAAAAAGGGAGAAATAAAAAGCTAATAAATTTTCAAAGTTGTTTAAATGTCTTTTAAAATAGCCTGGTAGAATTTTTATGTAGAACAAATGAAGTATTTTATGATAAAATCAAAGATGGTGACCTTCACATACCCTAAATGGAAATGGATCATGTCTGCAGAAGGTAGATGATAGTCAAGAATATTATGGAAGGGTGCTTTAGGCAGGAGCTTGGAATAGTTGACCTATAAGGATTGATGAGACTACAAATGGCTCCCTTTCTTCAAAAAATCTCTGTCTGGTAGGCAATACAAGTGTGACTATCCTGAATTTGTAGGGGAGGAAATTAAGGATCAGAGAAACTGGTTTTCCATTATTACTCAGCAAGTAAGTTTCAGAGAGCTGGTACACAACCCAGATCTCTAGACTTTGAGGCCAGCCTGGTTTACCACCTGCTATGTATCTAAATCATGACATCAAAGAATTTTATACGTAACTCATAGCCCAGAACTGAAGTCCTGTGTTTAGAAGGATGATATTCAACACTGGGAATTTCTAAGAAGGTATCTGTCTCTGGCTCCTACCTCAATCTACAGTTTTCCCTGGAACTATCTGAATTTGGCTCATGTCTAAGCCTCTGGGGGAAAAAAAGATAAAGGTCTTCAGTTCCCAAGCAAATACCCAGACAAGCAAAATACTGAATACAGGGAAGGTTTTATTTAAGCCAACAACATCGACAACAGCAAAAAAAGACAAAGTATTTGCACCAAATCTCGAAGAGCAAAGTTATTTCTCCTATTTCTGGTGAGTACCACCTCTGTAGAGATCTATACAGTTCTCCAAATTTATTTTCACTGGGCAGATCCCAGGGAAAGTATTCAATGTTGCTAAATAATCAAACGACCCACCTTTACAGTTAGCCCCACCTCCTGGGTATATACACAGCATCCCAAACTGCAAAACTGCAGTTTTTGAGCCGTTAAAACTGTCTATACAGACTTGGTGCAGGAACTCATTCCATTATTGCCACTCCTACTGTTGGCTTGTGTTCCTGAAGCTCCCATCTTGACCCAGGAATTCCTCACCACTTGGCCAGAGTCTCTGTTTTCATCCTGGAGTCTGGTGATTCCCTGGAGTCCATGTGGATAAGCAGTCTTCCCTTCTGGAGAACTGATTCAGTATTTGGCTGACCAATTTCTCTCTGTCTGATGACCCAGTTCTTGTTCTCACTGCCTATCTGTGTCTCTGCTTTCTCTTTTAAAGACCAAGTCCAAAAGTGTATCCCATGTATATTAATTAGCCATCTTCTTTATATCCCTAATATGGTATCAATAGAGCAGCCCTCCGCAAGGCAAGAAAGTCATTCCTTGTCAAATAGTTAACCCAATACAAAGAACTTCACCCCTAGACAAGGAACCATCGCCAACAGGCTGGAAAGGGATAATGAAGATCCAAAAAGTCACCTGGGCAAACCTGCTACCTATATGAACACCTAACACTATTTTGATGACGAATAAATTGGGTCAAATGTATTACAAATTTCTATACTATTTATTGTGTCCTAATGAAAATCCTTGAAAAGCCATTTCTTTTCTGATTTCTTGTGTTGTGATAGAAATAAGACATATTGTCAAGACTTTTTTATTTTGTTTACTAATTCTCAAGGTTTCTCAGAGTCACTGAATTTTCCAGACTTGAAAAATGTTCTGACTTAGTGATTATTTGGTCCAATTATTGACAAATTTAGCATTATAAGAGACTTATAAGGTCATCGAGTCCAACTATATTGTCATTTTACAGAGGAGGAAAGTGGGGCCCAAAGAGAAGTGACTTGATCTAGGTCACACGGAGAGGGGTAGATAGCTATCTAGCCCAACTAACAGAAACCCAGGCTTAAAGAGACAAAATATTTGCCCATGGTCAAATGGCTAGTAATAGAGGGGAGAAAGAACCCAGGCCTCTGGATTCTTAATAGAGTGACTTTTCAGATGAGATAGTATTTGTAAAGTACTTAGATGCTTAATAAATACTTATTCCTTTTCATGCTTCATCCCTAGATATAGGGAGATAAATAGATAGAGACAAACCTATAAAGATATACTGTTTTTAAATTTCAATAAAATTCAGTATTTTAAAATAAATTTTGTAACAGTGGCAATTTTAAAAATCTTTATTTAGTTCAATTAGATGAAAATATGGGTTCTGGGTTTTAAGCTATGCTTTCTACACAGTTGTGAGCCTAAACTTACCAGAAGTATCAGATTTTTCCCCCTCTGGTCTAAGATATCTATTCTATGCAAATAAAAGAAACTCCCAAATGAGTTGGACATATTTTTAAAGATCCAGCTGCCTGATAAAAAGAGGGAGGACAAGGAGTGGCTAGGTGACACAATTAGTAGAGCACCAACCTTGAAGTCAGGAGGATCCGAGTTCAAATGTGACCTCAGACACTTGACACTTACTAGCTGTATGACTTTGGGCAAGTCAGTTAACCCCAATTGCCCTGCTTTCCCCCCTCAAAAAAAGAGGACAGAGACAGTAGCAAATTTCCTCAACTAATTAAAGACCCTGCTAACTAAGTGTTGATTCATTTGTTTTTCAGCTGTATCTCTGTAACTTTGTTTTGTTTTCTGCTGTTGGTTCACATAGACAGATTTCATTTTTATAGCACCTTCATCTCCTAATGTATCTGTCCTTACTTCCCTCCCTTTAAATGTTGCCATGGGGGACACAAGGAGTGGGAGATGAAGGAGAGAACACTATAGTATCATGATGCAAAACAGGGTTTTAAAAACCATTACAACATGTATCATACAAACAAATAACAGACATTGTTCTGTAATAACTGGTTCTCTAAAATTTCATTTCTATTTTAAGATTGGAATACAGAGCCATTCCTTCTAACCAAAATTAAAAATGATAGGATAGGTGGGAGAGGAGTAAACTAACCAACATATAGACCAAGTCCAACAATACATACAATGTCCCACACCCATAGTCCTCCACTTCTGCAGTGAAAGAAAGCAAGCGCATTCTCAAATGCATCTCCAGGGTCATGCTTGGCCAATATATTATACAGCCTTCATTTTCTATTTATGTTCTTGGTTTTTTATATGAGTTAATGTTGAATTAATAGCCCTTTTATCTCATTCTATAACCCAGAATGCTCATGATGGATTGATAACAAGAAACATCATAGGACAGTGGAATGAACCCTAGTGTGGTAACTAGTAGACCTGGGTTCCTAGAGTCATTAATGAACTGTGTGACCCTGTATAAGTCATTTCATATTTTTGAACCTTAATATCACTGCCTTCAATCTCCTATTTGCTATAGTGTTATTTAATCTACCATCAGTATGAAAAAATGTTACAAGTATAGTTTGCATTAAATTTTTTGTTCACAATTGTAGTAAACTTTCTTAAAATCCAAAATAAACAAATAAACTTATTAGTGACTTTTTATCTTCCAATCTCAAAATATAAATGAAATTTTAGAAAAACTAAGTACAATAGAACAATGTCTGTTAACCATTTGTATTATATATAGTAACGTTTTTCAAAACCCCTGTTTTGCAGGATACCATAGTATCCTCTCTGTCATCTCCCACTCCCTGTCTCCCTCATACCAACATTTAAAAACCCCATTTCCATTCCCAGCTCATTTTACAGATGAGGAAACTGAGCCACACAGGGTTAAGTGATTTGCCCAGATTCACACAACTAGGAAGTGTCTGAAGCCAGATTTGAACTCACAAAGACGAAGCTTCCTGACCCCTGGTCCATTTCTTTATCCACTACGCCACCAAGCTGGAAAGGCTTTCAAAATCTTGTGTAAAGGGCGGGGGGAGGAAGGGGAAGGAGTGCTGGGGGGATGTAGTCTAAATTTGGACTCTTGACTTCTAGCCCTCTCCCACTACATCACATTGCTTCCCTTGTGTGGTCCAATGTCCCTGCACCAGCCCAGTTAGAGATTGTGAGAGGGTGGACTATTAATCTGTTTAAATTTCTAAATCCCCTCCGATGAAAAGACAAATGTAAGGTGAAGCTTAATAGCCACTAGATGGTGCTGTTTCCTCAGTCAGTCTCAGATCCTGTGCTCCTGCATCTTGTATCCCTTATAGAGAGGATGATTTTTTTTTTCAGGTCTTTAAATCAGACTCAGAATGCAAGAGCTCAGAGGGACCTTAGACCTCAAAGCTTTCATAGAAACTGCTTCCTCCATGAAGCATTCCCTGATATCCATACATATGCATATGTATAGATACCATCAATAATGACCTTGAGTCTCTCAAATGTAATTATTTTGTAATAGTGTCTTATTATATATATTTGGTTCAATTCAACTCAGCAAATATGTATTTAGCACCTACTACACACAAGGACTCAGGGTCAGTAGATATAATGAAAACGGAAACCAGTCTCTGACCTTACAGAGTTTGTATTCCATTAGGATACACGTAAAGAAATTAGGAGAAAGGGGAGGGGGAGGGGGGGAGATAAATTCAGTAAGTGAGTACTAACTGAGCATGTCTGAAAAGGTTTCAAATAAGAAGGGCACCTGAGCTAAGCCTTGAAGGGAAACAAAGGATTCTAAAAGGCAAAGGTGAAGAAAGAATGCATTTCTGGTGTGAGAGATAGTTTGTGCAGCAAGACAAGAGGTGGTAGACAGAGGATCTACCCAAGAATGGTAGATGATCAAGTTCTGAGAAGTGCAAGTAGACTAGTTTGGCTGCAGCATAAGAGTATGTGAAAGGAGTGTGAAATAAGTCTAGACAAACAGACTAGAACCCAATTGTGAAGGGCTCTCAATGGAAAAATGGAGAAGGTCGTATTTCATTCCAAAGGAATAAGAAGCCACTAATGGTTTGTGAATGGGGGGCGGGGGAGGCGGGTGTCGTCAGATCTATGCTTTAGGAAACTATCTTGGTAACTGTGTGAAGGAGAGATTAGTGAGGGGTAAAGCTGGATGCAGAGGGGCAGTTAGGTGGCGCAGTTAGTAGGGCACCAGTCCTGGAGTCAGGAGGACCTGAGTTCAAATCCGACCTCAGACACTTAACACTAGCCATGTGACTTTGGGCAAGTCACTTAACCCAATTGCCCTGCCCTCCCCCCTCAAAAAAAAAACTGGATACAGGAATTCGGAGGATATGGAAATTACCTGGATGATGAGGAGTTCTGTTAGGAAGGTGGCTGTAGAAGGAGAGAGAAGAGAGCAAATAAAAGAGACATGTGTAGAGCTAGAATAAGCAAGCCTGGTCAGCTGATGGAGGCTAGAGGAAGGGCAAGAGGGAAGAGTTCAAGATTGTAAAGCTGGGTATATAGAAGGAAATAGGGAAATTTAAGGGAGGAGTAGGTGTTATTTGTCTTTATGGCCTGTAAATTCTTTGTGGTCAGGAACTGGGAAACTTTATATTTGTCTCAGCATCTAGTACAGTGCCCTGCACATGAGTCACTTAATAAGTAATAAGGTTAAATTAAATTGAACTGAGTGGTAGAGCATAGAATAATATAATTAGAAAGAGTAGTACATGGAATATATATATTTCATATATATGTATTGTCTGTGTATACATATACACACATCTGTATATATAATGTATACATGTCTGCACATATATACACACATGTGTGTATACATACACATATATGATATTTCTATTTCTTTTGTGGAGACAGTATGCCATTGGAGATGGTGTACTGATCTCTTCTCTCTGGTATTCATTGCCCAACGGACCCTTCTAACTCTGATGTTCTGTGTTCTAAAGGTCTCTTCTAGCTCTGATATTGTGTTCTAAGACCCCTTCCAGCTCTGACATTTTATGTTCTGAGGTTTCTTCTAGCTCTGCCATTATGAGTTTTATCATTCTAGCCTCCTCTGGTTATTAGTCTCCCCATTTTAAAGTAAGAGGCAAATATTTAGAGCCGGATGGGTACTTAAGAGTCCCCTTGTACTCTGATATTAAGAAACCTTCCAAGAGCAGTCATCACAGGGAATATAGTATGGTATAAACTTACCATACAAGGCAACAGAATTGGTGTAGCAAACATGTGATTGAGAGATTTCTGTTTCAAATTAATTTTAGATAGGATGGATGATAATTGAAATTTCATTCATATAGGGAGCTCCCAGATGAAGACACTCCCCTCCCCCAACCAATGCAGATCAACACCTATGCAGTTAAAAGTATAGCTTTAGCAAGTTGCTTAGGGCACTGATAGGTCAAGTGCTTGCCCAGGGTCACACAGCCAACATGTGCCAGGAGCTGGAACCAGCTTGTCCTGACCCTAAGGTTGTCTTTCTAGCCACTGAACAGTGCTGCTCAACTGCATCTTCTGGATAGCTTGTTGGTGAGCAAAGTGGTGTGATGCAATGTAAAGATTTCTGCATTTTGTATCAGCACACCTGGGCCTAACTCCAACCATGTCTCTAATTTCTGCTTTTTAATTTTACTTATTTCTTTTTAGTTTTTAACATTCACTTTTATAAGATTTTGAGTTCTAGATCCATACTCCCTGCACACACAATGGCATACAATCTGATAGAGCATGCCTCTGATTTCTTTGTGAACTTGGAAAAAGTCATTTCCATCTCTTTGAGCCTTGGTTTCTGAATTCGAGAAATATAATAAATGATATTTTCTTCAAGAGTTTGGGGAGGGTCAGCCAGGTAGCACAGTGAGTAAGAGCTCTTGCCCCAGTGTGGGGATGACCTGGGGATCTAATCCCGGGCTCAGATACTTAGCACCACACACAGAAATAACTGGCCGTGTAACCTTGAGCAAATTACTTAACCCCAATTGTTTAAAAAAAAAGAGTTTGGGGAAAATAACTTTGTAAACTGTGTATTATGGCAAAAAGGAGAGGTGCTGTCATCATGAGCATCACCAAAGCCTCTTCCTTCACTAAAGTAGTCCTCCAGTGCCTCATCACGGTAGGAAGGCTAGATCAGTAGGGTAAAACTTCTGTTGGGCACTATAAGTTTAGAACGCTCCCCATATGGGTGTGGGGGTAAAAAATATAGATGAGTTTGAAGAAATTAGTCACTATTAGTTAACTAGCAGGTGACAGATTTTTTCATTCACAGAAATTCAGAAATGTCTAGTAAAATATAGAGGTAGAAATGGGAGGGAGGATTTGAGGGTCTCCTCCAAAGACATCCCTGATGTCTTTCCAAAATGGCTACTGTAACTGTGGGCAGGACCTTGCCTTCTTTAATCTTTATAGGACAGTCCTCCACACTTAGTAAAAGTTCCTTGAAAGAGTTCCTTGAAAGACCCAACAGCAGTATAGAACTTCCTACAACTATAATGGGGCAAACAAAATCATTAATGAGAAGAAGCACTTCATGCTTTCTACAGTCTCTTCTATGGGGATAAATGTGTAATTTCTATTTACTTAAATAATATTTGTAGGAATCTTATATTGTGTATATATCTATTTACATTACTGGCTTTGTACTATAGTTAAGAGTCACCATTCTCCATATAAACCTTGTTTTTTATGGATTGAGGAGAGCTCAGTTGAAAAACTCTGTCCTCAGATGTGTGTCTCCAAAAAAAAGAAAGAAAGAAAGAAAATGAGCTTAAATCAGTAGACTGCTTTGAGATGATGTGAGAGTTTCGTGGCTTTAGAAGCTGGAATGTGCATATTTCTTTCTTTCTAGTTTCCTTCTACCTAAAAATAAAGCCAGCTGCTTGCTTATTTGAGCTTCTATTTTTTTTTATAGGGATTTAACTAGATTGTAAGCTTAATTGCCAATTACTATGAGAAGGTATGTTGTGTTTCTTAGGTAAGAGAGAGCTGGTAGTCAGGAGGCCTGGACCCTGACTCCCAAATTTGGCACCAACTTGCTGTGTGTGAAAGGAGAACTTTCTAAGGCATGATTTGACATCTATGAAATGAAAATAGTTCTTGCTCTACCCTCCTCCCTAGTTTTAAAGATTATATTGGTCTCTGAAAAATGAGGTTGGATTAAATAATCCACTAGTTTGTAAAATCCTTTCTCAAGGGAGGGTCTTTGTCATATATTTATCCTGATATTCCCCACCACCCTGGCCTTTCCCCATACCCTTACTAGCCTACTAGGCTGCTTAAATGACTGTTGAATGATCTCTTAGCTTCCTTCCAACTCTGCCTTCTAACACTCTATGTTCCAAGGTCCCTTCCAGCTAATATTCTAGGTTTTCCGTGAAAGTGCTTTGAAAATGAAAAAGCCCTCTTCAAATAAAAAGAATTCCTGAAGAGGATAAGAAGTTGCTGCTCCTTCCTGTGCCCTCACTCCTACTAAAACAGATTCCCCCAAGTTTCTTCAGTAGCCTACACCTTCTTCCCCTCTCCCTCCTCCCCCGAATGCCCTCCCAGCATCAAGGAGCCAGGTTTTCCTTCCCTTTTTGCCCAAGAAAACAGTGTTGTCATCCAAAAGACCAAACAAGTTCAAAGTGTAAGACAAAGTGTTCCTACTATATTTTAGGTGAGGAGTGATGACTGTTTCTGGCTTCTGTGGTTATTTGCATCAATCTTCATCACTATTGATTCAAGCTATGATGAGAAAGGAGGGTCAGTGATGCTATGAATATTTGAGGGGGCACAATGTAGATATGACCTCTGCTGCTGAAGTTTTGGTCTGCAAAGTCCTCCTGTTTTCCTTTAGTGAAAAGAACAGTGAACTAGGCCTCTGGGTTCAAATTCTCTCTCTTATACTTATTTCTTCATGGTAATTCAGATGGATTGTAAATTTAGGGTTGTAAATTAGAGCTGGAAGGAATCTTAAAGGTCCCCAGATTCTGACCCTCTCACTTTACCAAAGAGGAAATTTGCCCAAAGACACAGGTAAGAAATAGAAAGGTCAGGATTTGAACCCATGTTTTCTAACAGCAAAATCAGCACGTTTTCCACTTCATCAGGCTGTTCTATTAGTGAGAAAGTACAAGGCTTTTAGGTAAGGGATAAAATGACTGACTACTACTTGATTACTATCAAGTGACCTTGATTGTACATGTCACTTAAATCCCAAAATGCCTGGGTTAACTCATCTTTTAAAAATGGGCATATTCACACTCACTGTATAAGTTGTTTTGAAGAAAGTGATTTGCAACCCTTAAATTTTCACCTAAATATGTTATTTACTTTTTAAACCTGTGCTTCATTTATTGTATCTTTTCTTACAAATCCTCTTCAGCTGCAACATGGAAGCAGCCAAGGACCACAAGGTAGAAGCTAGGGAAAAGAAGAATAAAACTCAGAGGGAGCTCACGAAAAACTGGGTTCTTTCAGCTTCATGGCAAATGCTTTATCTCCTCCCTGTTGGGGCCCAGGTAGTAGAGAGCTGGAGCTGGAAGAGACTTGGGGAAAGGCAGGGATTCACACTTTAAGCAAGGTAACCTTCCCTCCCTCCATGACCTTTAATTTAAGGAGAGGCTCCAACTTCAGTAGAAGGCAGGTCCGACATTAGGAAAAGATGGTTCCGGAGAGAGGATCCTGGGATTTTAGCACTGGAAGGAACCTTAGAGGTCAGTTGGTTCAATCCCCTCCTTTTCTCTGACAAACAGACCCAGTGATATCATGTAGGGAGCTTTCTTTACCAATGAAGATCTATAACCTTAAAGAGTTGCCTCGGGCACCGAGACTTGCCGGCTAAAGTGACGTGCTCAGACTCACAGTCAGTCAGAGTCAGGTCTTGAACCCTGATTTTCCTTATTCTGGGGTCAACTCTCTCCGTAAAGTTTCTCTGTTTTTTTTTTTTTTTTCAGATCCTTTCATTTTCCAGAGGAGGAAACGGGACGAGAACTGTGAAGTGGCTTGCCCTGTGCCCTCGAACAGGTAGTAATAATAATAGCCAGCAAATCTTTATATAGCTCATTAATGTCTGAGAAGCCCTTTACATACCTTATCTCATTTGATCCTCACACACACACACACACACACACACACACACACACACACACACACAC
>NW_027186372.1:29712999-29722573 GCF_028583685.1 Petaurus breviceps papuanus | reverse complement strand
CACACACACACACACACACACACACACACACACACACACACACACACCCCTATGAAAAAGGAGCAAAGCCAGGATTAGGAACCCAGGTCTTCTCATTCCAAACCCAGGGCAGGGACTATTTTATTCTTTCTTTGTATCCTCCGCTCTCTCTCTCTCTGTACAGTGGCTGCAACAAGGTAAGCACTTAATAAATGCTGTTTGTCGGAAGGTTCCATTACTCCAGTCACGTAGGGAACTATATTCTCCAGTCACCACCTCCTCCAGATCTGTTTCCCTGTCTGTTCCCTCTCTTCCCCATTTTACAGACATAAAATGGGTCTCATACTGGCACCACTAGTCCCGTAGTGTTAGTTACTTAAAAGCACTGCCTCAGGGAAGTGTGATTCACCAAATATTTAAGAACCTATTTAGAACCTAAGGCCAGTACTAGGCTAGCCTCGGGAACCCCGGGCGGGACTGGGGTAGAGTAACTGCCCTTAGGGACAAGGTGTGTTCGAATTTAGGGGCCAAGTATCTTGAGGTCCCTATAATGAGGTCCGGGATAGCTTTAGGACACTTTTCATGACTGCACTCCCTATCCAGTCAACTGTGGATCTGCGTATTCCGGAGAGTCCCGATTTTTCGGTCTCCCGCTCCCATCTCCCTCACCCCAGCTCTAACTACCCCATCCCTGGGACTTAGCCCCAGAGGGGTGCATTCTTCCCGTGCCATGGATACTTCGGTGTTCTAAAAATAGAGGGTCTCTGGTCCTGCGTGGCCTGTGGCTCCCGCGGGACCCCGTGTGTGCCCGTTCCGAGGTGCTGGAGGCCCTGAGAGTGGAGGCTAGTGGAGGCTGGTGGAGACTGGTGGGGGGTGTGGGGGAGTAATGGGGGGGGGAGTGAAGGCCGGGACCGCGCCCGCCTCATTACAGCAGCCAAGGTGTTGCCCTCGTTAAACTGCCTTCTACTGCCAAGCTGTTTGATGTTAGGAGCCGGTGGGGGGGAAGAAAGGGGGATTGAGGGAAAGACTTGGGGGCGCGGGGGCGGACCCGCACCTCAGCATCTCCATAAAACACCTTTTATTAACTCTTTAGGGCCCGGAAAGGCTCCTGTAGCCCCGTCGCCACTCCTTGCCCTCCCCGCCTCGGTGTTTACAACTCCGAGTAATGGAAACCCATATACACCCGCCGTGTCCATGCACCCTGGTCACAGTCTCTCCACATGCAATCTTCTGTCCTTTCCCTTCCTAGTTTCGTGACCACGGGGCAAGCCACTCCATCTCTCGAAGCCTGCTCCTATTCTGCAACACCGAGACGAATAACAAAGGTGCTTTCCAATGAGGAGAGTGCCAGAGAAGAGACTACAGTTGGCAGGCAAGTTTTAGGGTACACAACTTGTCCTGCATCAGGGGCCCTTTTTTCTAGTCTCCAATTAATCATATACTCTCTAAAAAAGACATTGATTCCTTTCTTGATTTCAATTTCTTCCTCTGAAAAGTGGGGATGATTCTGCTCGCTGTTTGGGTTGTTGTGAGGGGTGGCGATATATCAATATGAGAGCTATATTACTGCAAATCTCCATGCATTCCCTCCAGCTGCCTTAAACAATTAAGTCTGACTCTTGTCTCAGTTCCACAAAGTAGCCCGTGCTCCTTCCTTCCTGTCCCTGGCAGGGACCCTGGTGTAGATACAAACAGGCTTCTGAAACTAACTTTGATGCTGGAAGAGAGGCCCAGGTTGGTTTCTGCCTCTAGAAGTATAAGTACCCCCCCACTCCCACCTCTATTGGTCACAAACACACAGAGACCAAGCATTTCTACATTTCTGCACCATTACCCCAACAGTTTATGCAGGCATTTACATCTCAGTCTGCATAGGTGCATTCCCCTCCAGTCAAGCACACATTCACAAGCCAACAGGGTCAAAACCTTTACCCACAGGTGTGCATATGCATTTACATGTATACAGAAGCAAAATGATATACATCTCTTCAACTTCCTGCTCCCCCACCAATTAGAGATTCTTTTATTATATGCTTGTTCTCCCACCAACTCAATCAGTATTGTAAAACCATATATATACTAGCATACATACATTAACCATATACACATGTGCATATATTATAGTGCTGGTATGCTACAGAAATTCCCAGGGCCCAATGGTGCCTACTTTTTATTCCTAGTGGTATTGAAGGCCACTTTCACCACAGCTTTTCTTTCCAATTCTTCAACACTGCTTCTTTAACCAGCTTGTCCGAGGGTGAGCTCTTCTTTCCCGTGAACAGTGTCTAACTGGACTGATTTTATTTCAAGGAACTGGTTGTCATTTATTCAACTCAAAAGGCTTTCCAGGGCATTGTTGTTTTATTTTTTTTTTTTTTTTGGTGGTTCTGAACATATTTTTCTATTTCTTGATTTTTTTTCTCTTTCCTTAGGAGAGGAAAGGAGAGATTCAGATGGCTTTCTAAATGGAAAAATAAGAAAGTTGGCCTTCATGACCCTGTGCATAAATGGTTTTCATGGAAATATTCTGAGGTCAAGAGAATAAAAGGTCAGCTTTGGTGAACCTGCCCCCAAGAAAATGGTCGAACAGCTTTGAGGTAGCAAAAATAAAACAAAAACAAAACACAACCAGTAATGGATGAGCAAGATGTACCCAAAAAACCTGAGCCCTGGCAGGCAGAATTAGGTAGTTTAAATACATAAAAACTTCAGTGACGGGAACAAAGTTTTTATTTACAAAGAATAGAGGTTTTCCTTGGAATTAGGAATTATTAGGCAGGAAGTGCGGATACCAAACCAACACTTATTTAAAAAGAATAATTCCCAGACCAACTGAACTCTCCTTTCCCGTGGTAACATATGGTCACAAGAGTCCCGGGAAAGGAGAAAGCTGGGCAGAGAATGACTTCGTGATATTGCAAATTAATGCGTAGAAGGAGACAGAGGAGAGCAAAATCAGATTTCCAATCTAGGACGGAAAAGGTGAGTCGAAGGTTGGAAATGAGGGCCAGCAAGGTTGGCCCTATTTGCTTCTCAACATGCCCGTCAATACCGGCTCCCCATTTCGTTTGCTTGGATATATTTTATATAATATATATATAATATATTTTTCTTTCTTTCTCTTAACGAATTAAAAAACCATTTCAAAGGGCATTGCACTTGACCAGTTTTGCTGCTGACAACTCTCAGGAGTACTCAAGATATCCATAACAGAATGAGAAAATAATGGACAGCCAGAAATAGTAGTCTTGCCTCGTACTCCGATGGCGCCCGGCGGATTTTCTGAGTGCTGAGTACCCTTCCCGAGGCTGCTTCTCACTGGTTGAGCTCCAAAGCCCAGACTTGCTGTGGCCAGCCTGTCCGCCCTTTAATCTTTTTCTCTCCGGGTCCCAGGGGGTGAGGATACCCTTCGCTGGGCTGTGCACCGATCAGGACCGCAACCACCGGAAAAGAGAAGGGGGAGAGGGCGAAAGACATTCAGGTTTAGACTTTTCTTCCCGCCTGTGCAGTCCCTCCTCCGGAGAACTGGAGCAAGGTTTCCAAATAAAGGACCCAGCTTTCTATTTGGCAAACAGGCTCAACATAAACTTGCCTCTATGTACCAAGATGGGACTGAGAAATAGGATTCTCAGAAGGTTTGGAAGTTGAAACTGGCTCTCAGCTAAGTGAGTTGTACCAGGTTGCCGAGGAGCCCGGCCTCAGGGCATAATAGAAAATGCCCCGATTCTTAGTTCTTCCTCAAGCCCCCTAACTCACCTTCTCCCCGCCCCCCTTTCATCTCCTATTCTTCCAAGACAAAGTCTAGGTGCTTTGAATTGGTGACAGAAGAAAATACTGGACTTGGGGATGGATGGGAAGAGCAAACCCAGGAGCAATGCCGCCCAGCCAGCCATCAGCTTTCCTGGTTCAGTGGGAAGAACTAGACTAGATGTTGCTTAAGGTTCTTGCAACCTCTAAATCCTAAGATCCTGAAAGCCCTTACAGTACCCCCCGCAGGGCACTGGACTGAACGGAGCCTTGGGCCACCAGAGGCCCGATTCCTATCTCACCCTGTCTCCTCGGCTCTCTGTCAGGGGTTCTGGGCCTCCGCGTCGCGGCCTGGGGCCTCCCCCCCCGCTTCTAGCTAATTATTTAAAACCCAAAGTGGATCTTTTGATTAAGCTCAGGGAGCCCCCAGGGAACAGCGAGGCCGGTCTGAGCACCTAGAGGAGAGCGCAGCCCCAAACAAGGCCAACACCAACAGAAGTTCCAATAACCCAAGAGGAAGTCCAGGGCAAAACCGATTAGTTGAGAGGGCCCAAAATGGTGCACCTTAAAGAAATCAACATTCGTGACTTTGAAATTTAGTTTAGCACTCGAGCATCGCGAACCCTACGGCTGGGTCTCCCCGCCACAAAGACCACCCCGACTGCTGACTCTTTTCCGGGAAATCTAGTCTCAAAGGCCTCTTACCGCAAAAAGATCTATCTCTTCTCCCGGCCCGCAGCCGGGAAAAGAGAAGTGTTATAGAAACCCGGGTGGCAAGTTACCGCTACCCTTTTTCTTAGGGAATTAAAGAAGAAAGATTTGGGCTGAGCTTTTAAACGTGCAATTGTTACGAAAACGAAGCCCTGTCACTCTGGCTGGGGACCTTAGAAAATCAAATGTTAGAACCTGAGGGGCTCTTGGAGCACAGAACACAATATGTTGTAATTGCAAATGCTCTTATAACAGAGGCGGTAGAATGTTGGTGGTGAAAGGGAATTTACAACATTGAACATACAATGTAAGCTCTAGTTGGGAGGGCCCTTAGAACATATAATCTGTTACTGTTGGGAGTAACACGAACTGGAAGGATCCTTAGTCTTTCCATCCCGAAAGTCTTTGTAGTAATTTTGAAGAGGAAGAAACTGAGGCCCAAAGAGGCGAAGAGACTTGCCCAAGGTCACACAGGGAGCTCCCCGGAGAGCATTGTGAAGAATTCAACTCTGCCCTTTATAACACACGCAATAGAAAACCCGCCATAAACGTCATCCGCGTCCACACAGATACAAGAACACATAAACACCACTTCCCTAATCCCGGGCCTGCAACTTTTGCGTACTTTACCCTCCCTGGCATTCCATACATCCGGCCCCTGACGGGGCAGCACCTCTACGCCCAGCTGACCTTAGGGCCCAAGGGAAAGGGAGGCCCCCAAAGGCCCGGAGACTCACCGGCTCCCTCTTACGCTTGCTCTCGCGGCCGCTGTCCACCTTTTTGAGCTCTGCTTTGAAGCCCTCTGGGTCCCCGGCCTGAGCGTCCTTGGCCAGCACGTCCATGAGGTAAGCGATGTAGCTGGTAGCCAGGCGGAGGGTCTTGATCTTGGAGAGCTTGGTGTCGGCGGGCACGTTGGGGATGCACTCGCGCAGTTCTGCGAAGGCGCTATTGATGCTCTCCGTGCGCCGCCGTTCCTTCTTGGGCCCCCCGCCTTTCCGCCTGCCCAAGCGGCCACCCAGAGCCTCCAGCCTGCCAGGGCTCTGCGCTGGCCCTGCGGTCCCGGCCGCATCCGGGCTGTAGGCAGCGGGCGGCGGTCGCCTCCCAGGAAAATCTGGGGCCACGTCTCCTGGGCTCAGAACCCAGCTCTGGAAATAAGGACGCTCCTGATGACACCGTGAGGCTGGAGCAAAGAGAAAGGGTTCGTGCAGCATGGGATGAGGGTGAGGGGGGTGATGGTGAGGGTGTGGATGGGGGTAGCCGCCCACTAGGTTCATGGTGAAGCGGACGCGGCTCCCTAGCCCCCCCAGTGGCCCCGAGTTGAGCCTCGCCTCTGCAGTTGGATCTAACGCCGCTCCATCCGCTACTGCCCCGTCCCGTCGGGGAAGGTGTGGGTGGCTAGGATGAAGCAGAACAGGACTGGGGAGGGGGAGGCTGGGCGGCTGGCTACTGCTCCTGCCTTCGCCCCTTAGCTGCAGAGCTGATTGTGGCGCTGGTGCTCTAGGGGACGGTTTTAACCCTTCTCGGGCCTCTTTTCCTGGCCTCAGCTTATATAGGGCCGGGGCTTTGATGTCAACCCTTCCCCTGAGCCAATAGCAGGGGGGCGGATCCAACAGTGCAGGGGAGAAGGCAGAGCAGCTGCCCCTCCCCCAGGAAAATGAGGGAGATCTGTGCGGCCAACGCCCACCGGACAGCTGTCCGCCCTCCGGGACAGCTGACCCCACCCAGTTCCCGTGGACCCCCAACGACTTTCCGAGCTCCCGGACTCAAGCGGAGAAGGAGGTGGGTTGCGGTAGAGAGATCGATGGTCCTTCTCCTTCGCGACACCTTCCGCCGTTCCCACTTTATTGAGTGCAGACAACTGCCAGGCAATCTTCTGTGCATCATTGTTGGTATTATAGCAGTCTTTTATCAACTCACCTATCTGCGTTCTAGGATGCAACAGAGTCGGACCCCACAGTCCTCTTTAAGTTGTGGGATGGGGAGGAAGGTATCAATCCCTCATGAAAAGAAAAGGAAGAACCCTGCAGAGAAAATCTTTGAACACTCTCCCGACCCAGGGGTCCCAGTCCGATTACACGGTACCTAAGTGTCTAAAACAGTGAGCCGAGTAAGCTGGTTCCTGCCAGAGGTGGCCTGGCTTTGCCCAGCCCACAGGCGAAGTCCTCCCTCCATTAGGCAGCCTCAGAACTGCAAGAGAGAAGGAGAATCTGTCCGAGCTGCTGACCTCTTTTGGTCTGGGGGCCCTGCCGGGGCAAGAACTAGGTTTCCCCTGATTCCTCCAGGACCCAGCCCTAGGGAGGCAGTAGAAGGAGAATGCAATCTGCCTGCACATCTGGGCTGTGCTAGGGCTTCAGTCACAGCTTAAGAATGCCTGATTCATATAAGAGAGTATAGCTCTGAGACTCAGAGGAGACACACAAAAACATTACACACACATTCAGGGCCACATACAAACTCAACAGGAGACAAACACAGACCTAGGCACCCTGGTCTAACAGAGATCTATACACACTCTAGGCCATACACGGATGACTAATATTAAAGGACACACAAACGCACGCCCTTACCCTCTCTGAGAGAAGGACACACCCTTCCCTGAGATACAACACACATGGGATTCATACCCTAAGATACACCCACTCAGTGACATGCACAGACCCAGAGATACACGAAAAAACATATGGCCTCAGAGATACTCGCAGATCCATTGGAAATACACTAGAACCAGAATAAAAACACCCACAAAGGCCTTCACAGGCTGAGAAGCTCATTGGAGACCCAGATCTGGATGTGATTGATCCTAGAGAGGTAACCCTATTCCCACATTTTTTTTTCTTTTCAGTTGCTTTCATCAGTCTCTTTCTATGGTCTCTAAGCAATGCTGTATTCAACCTTGTTGTACTAAAACCATTCTGGCCCCAAAGGGAAGGTCTTACACTAGACTTCGGCATGTCCGTATTCATCCCTGTCCATTGCCTTCACATCCATAGTTATTTTTCCCATTTTTGTCTGCTCCAAAGCTGTCCTCCACAAACTTTCATACATAGACACGGACTGATGGAAGAGTATTTGTGAATAGGAGTGTGCCAAAAGGGGAGAGGCAGTGTGGGAGAGTCTCAGAACCAGTATGATCTTAGGCAAATTACTTAGCCTCTCAGTGCCTCACACAACTAAGACCATATATAAAGCGCCGAAAAGGTTCTTGATCTCCATGGTAGAGAAAGTTTCTTCACTGGGAATTCCCTCTACCAAAGAAATCACAGATCCCCTGGCTATCCCTATTAAGAAAGCCTAGCCATCCATTATAGACCAGCACACCAATCTGTGATATCAGTCAGCTCTCTAGAAATACAATGTAAACCTAGTGTTCTTCTTTTCTTTTTTCTTTTTCTTCCTTCCTTCCTTCCTTCCTTCCTTCCTTCCTTCCTTCCTTCCTTCCTTCCTTCCTTCCTTCCTTTCTTTCTTTCTTTCTTTCTTCCTTTTTGGCAACTTTGCTAGAGGGCTGGGTCTGTTGTCATGAAAACTTGAGTTCACTCTGGTCTCAGACATTTACTAGTTGCACCTGGGCAAGTCTTAATTTCTTTGCCTCAGTTTCTTCAACTATAAAATGGAGAAAATTTTAACACCTACCTTAAAACACCTGACACATAGTAGGCATTATATACATGCTTATTTCCTTTCCTTTTTTCTCTTTTTAACATTTCTTCCTTTCTTTTTTCTTTCCTCCTTTCTCCTTCTTTTCCCCTTCCTTTCTTCTTTCTTCCCTCAGTTTCTTTCTTTCTTCCTTCCTTTTTTTGCTACACCAGGGTATGGATAGGCATAGGCTGGGGTGAGCGCACTGTTATGATAAGTTTGTGGGATACAAAATACAGCTGAGACGCAATTTCTACCCTCATGAAATTTACAGGTTGTGAATCTTCCACTGTACTATTACTTGAGATCATAGAAGTGAAAGTGCTTTAGAAAAATAAAAGGCAAATATAGCGATGGCATATTTGAGTTGGTATCGATCTTGACTTGTCTTTATTGTCCTTTAAGGTTTATTAAGTGCTTTCCTCAAAACACCCCTGCAAGCCAGCTCTATTCCAACTCCTCACTTTAAACAGGCAGAAACAGTGAGCCTCACACAACCCAGTTCTTAACCTCAAATATTCACAAGAATACATCTTCTCACAGGATCCTATTACAGTGATCCATAGCATCCTTGCTTCCACATATTTGCACCCAAAATTTTCAATTACATCCTCACATAAATTCCTTATTGACACGTCTTCTGAAAATGTCATTCTTACTTCCTCACCTGCCTTTTTCATTTGCACACATTTCTTAAATGTTACAAATTACTCACACCCTCCACAATTTCCATGACACATATTTTCTTTTAAAATATTTTTCTTGATAATTTTTGTCTTTATATCACTTACATTTTCTACCATATCCCTCTCCTTTCTCTCTCCCAAAGAGCTAGCCTTTATAACAAAAAATAAAAAAAAGAATAGAAAAAACAGTTCATCAAAATTAATCAGCACCGAACAAATCCTACATTATATAGCCTTCCACCTCTGCAAAGAAGGAAGGGAAATACTTTCTCAGTCTTTTCTTTGGGGCCAAGCTTGGTCTTTTTCATTTCATAGCATTCGGTTTCTATTTCTGTTGACATACTTTTGATTTATACATTGCTGTAGCATATATTGTTTCCCCAGTTCACTTACTTTGTTTTACATTCATTCATATTTGTTTTCCATATTTCTCTGTATTTTTTCATATCAATCATTTTATTATAGTAATACTCCATTACATTCATGTTACACATTTTGTAATTTTTTTCCTCCAATCCTTGGGCATCTATTGTTTTTCCAATTCTTTGGTACCAGATTTGCACAGATTTTTTTTTCTTATATATATTCTCATGTAGCATCCTCATGATTGCATTTTTCACACAACTTTCCTTCACACACATTTTCATATACCAATCCCTTGGTTATAAAAATTCTCATCCTTCCTCACACACACACACACACACACACACCCCTTTGGAATCCTTTCTGGCTAATTAAAGGCACAAGTCTTGATGCTCATGAAAACTGGCGTGTGTGTGTGTGTGTGTGTGTGTGTGTGTGTGTGTGTGTGTGTGTGT
>NW_027186372.1:29582862-29712989 GCF_028583685.1 Petaurus breviceps papuanus | reverse complement strand
CAAATTTCATCCAAGCAGCCCTTTTTGCTCACCTCCATTAGCTTTTAAATTAAAGCAGCTAGCCTTCTAGGCCCTCCTTCTACCTTCAGCCCATGGGCTACACTGTAATAGTCCAGCTCTTTCCCTCTCCCTTCCCCTCCACCCTAACAGAGCCCTGAGATAGAGCAATGACTGTTGCCCTCACCCAGTCACTGCCCAAAGTCATTGAAGGAAGGAGGCTCCAAAGAAGGCAGACAATTGTGACCCTAGTTCCTTGTGACGAGTGGAAGAGAAGTAGGGAGAGCAAAGAAGAGAGCCTTTGGAGATGGACCTGAGATGGACAGGCTGGCTGTTCCAGAATGAGACTTTCCCCCAATAATACTTGGCCCTAATTAGGGATTTTAACTTGGGATCTTTATGGTTTTTTTTCTCAAAATATTTTGATAACCATATTTCAAATATGACTGTTTCCCTTCGAAATCCTTGTAGTTTATTTTATGCATTTAAAAACATTATTCTGAGATGGGGTCCATAGGCTTCATCAGACTGCCAAAGGGAGCTAAGACAGGGGGAAAAAAAAGGTTACGAACCACTGTCCTAGCTAAAGCTGCAAACTCTCACTTGGCCCATAGACATCATTCTCTTCTCATCTTTTCTGCCCACCTCAACTCCCAAACCACATTATCAGGTGAAAACTGCACACACATCCTGACTGGGACATAGAAGTTATATGGAGTTATTACTCCAGCAGCAGCAGGTTGGTCTCTGCCAGAACTCAAGGGTGTTCTGAAAGCTAAGCCAGAACCAGTGCTGCATTCTGTCTCTGCCCTTAACTTGATGTAAAGGGGGAAATAGTGGATCTGAAGTCAAGGGATCTCACGGAGAATTTTGGCTCCTGTGATTATTACTTATTGACTGTATGACTTTGGGCAAGTCAATCTACAAAATGGACAGGATAACTTTGTTATCTAGATGTGCTCACAGTCCACACAAGAGGACAAAAACAAAATTTCCCATGGACACATATGTAATCAAAGAACACAGAATATTAGAGTTGGGAGTGACTTTAGAACAACATTTTAGTGGACTGGAAGAGATCTTAGAACATAAAATGTCAGAACTAGAAGAGAAAACAGAAAATTAGAGCAGTCACGTCCGGCAAGACAATATTAAAATACAGACTCAGAAACATTAGTCAAACGAGATAATGTGTGTAAAGTTCTTCATAAACCTTAAAGCAATATTAAAAAGTTATTTATTATTAAGCTCATACTTTGATTTTACAGATTAGGAAACAGATTTAGAAAGAGGAAGTGTTTCGCCCAAGGTTTCAGTGATTTTACCAACTAACTTTCCCTTTGGACTCAAACATCCTCTGCCCTCTAATGTCCTTGTTTCCAGCCCCCGGAACGATAGCGTCCGAAGTTGTCCCCTTCCCAGCCTGGATGCCAGGGTTCTGTTGAAATATATATCCTTTGGGACAAACCCGGAATGAGCTGTGAGAAGTAGGGCAAGCAAGGTCTCTTATCTTTCCCTCCCCATCCCCCCATTTCTGCTACGAATCAGTCCCTCAGTGGGTTCCAGGGATCTCCTTCCCTCCTGCGAGCTCCTGGGGAGGCTGCAGGACAGGCTGGACACGGCGAGGCGCCTCCTCGGCCTCGAAGCCCAACCTCATCCCGCCGAGTCCAGTGACCTTGACGCCGTTCGGCGTCCCAGTCGAGGACCCCTTATCTAAATAGGGCTGTAAATCAGGGGCCTGTCACATCCCGGGTAATTACAGGAACTCCACACTACTGGCCCCCGCCGGCCCCGGCTGTTTACTTTAGCGTCGCGTAAAATATTCCCCCTGTCTTTTGTATTCGCGTCTCCCTGTAACATTCCATAAATCAACCCGCCGCAGGAGCGCGCGCTCCCCTGAAATAGCTCCCAACCAGAGCTAAAGAGTTTGGAGGACTTTCTAGAGTCCTTGGGCCAGACCCGACTTGCCCCTGGAGTCTCTCCTTAGAGGTGCTTGGGACTCGGGTGGAGGTGAGGGGAGTGGCTGGTGGGGAGTCAAATATCCTAGCGGACAGAGCGATGATAACTCCTGGTCCCTGGAAATGGGTCTCTCGAAACATCTATTCTCTTCTCAGTGTAAGAACCTCCAGAGAACCGGAGTGTCCTTGAAATTCCGTGCGGGAATGTGCCGTCGGGACACTGGATGGAGCAGAAAGGAACTTTACAATATAAGACGCGGGAAGCGTGCTTCAGGACATGCAACTATATAGAACGTTAGCTCTGCTAGGGAGGGGCCTTGAAACCCACAGTATAGAAAGTTACCGCTGGAAGGGGGTCTTGGAACATACAACATACAGCGATAGGTCTAGTAGAGCCCTAGAACATACCTCCGAGCCCCTTATTTTACAGAGAAGGAAAGACCAGAGAGGTTAAACAACTTGTCCAAAGTCACACAAGCTGTGATTGTGGACATAAGAGGGAGGATATTTCTTTCTTCTGCAGCCCATTTCCCCAAGAGAAATTAAAAGGGAAAGGAGAGAAGAATCTAAAGAGACAGAAACAGCCTGTTCTGCTTGTAACATCAACCTTAAAGACATACAATCTATTTATGGTAAACCCGAGACTGCCCGGTCTCTAATGGATTTCATAAATCAACCCCATGGAAAAAGAATATTAAATTTTCCGTGTCTCCCCGAGAGGCCAGGTCCTGCGGATTGGAGATGGAATTAAATATATCTAGGTGTCCTTTCTCTCGCTCTTCCCAAGCCTGTAAATGACAAGGTGTTTACAGCAGGTTCTATGCCGTCTGAGAACCGACCCGGCCCCTGCTTCCTCTTGGCGTTATTTTCTGCCGAGGGGTGTCTGCTCAGGGATTTGCTCAGGCTAACCTGAGCCAGATTGGGAAATGGATTTATTGGGGAAAATAGAAACTCACAGTTTGAGTGAAGATGGGCCTTGAATAAGGGAGCCACTACTATAAATCAGTCTCTGTGAAAACGAGGAGTTGGAACCTAATTCACCAGAGAGTGTTTTGGCTGGGGACCCCCTAGAGCCCGAGTCGGGGCTCAGTGAAAGACCTTTGCAGGAGTCAGGACCCCGAGTAGGGATCGGGGCTCTGCGCCAACTCCTGGGTCATTCTTCTAACATGATCCCAGCACACAAGTAGTTGACCTCGCTCGATGGATAGTTACACTCGGCTTCTTCTTTGAGTGCTGTCCCCTGAGGAGGACTTTTTTTTCCTCCGGGAGCTACATCCTCTTCCCCGTTCCTTCCTCAGTCTCTCCCCAGCTTCTATTACTCCCTGGAGTTTCAGTGCAGTCGACTGGGTAGGGAGTGCGGGAGGCCGAGGGTCTAGTTAATGCTGGAGACGCACAGGAATCCATGTCCTTCGAAGGTCTCATGGGCGCCGATGCCTCCGCCTCTTTTACTTGGTCTTACAAAATCGCCACGAGATAGACTCGGAGAATGTAAGAATGTAAGAGCCGGAAGGGACCTTAGAGACGGTCTACTCCAACTCCTTCATTTTATGAGTAAAAAACTGAGATACCAAGAAGAAAGCGACTAGCCTAGGGTTCTACAGTCTGATGACCACCTTGGGTAAAACGTACACTTTCGACGGCAAGTTCCTCCAATTCCCAGAACATATCCCCCTATCCCTGCCTCCATCTCTGGTGCTTTTGGGGTACGCAGTCCTGTACCTCCTCTCCCTCCAACTCCCGTAGTAATATTGCGAAGTTTAACGAGGTCAGAATGCTACCTTGGGCCCCCAACCAGAACGCGTTCTTCCGCAAGGTCTGCCCACACACACCCGGGCCCTTCCCGGGAGCGTTCAGTGATCTGCAGAGCTGCCAGAGAGAAGAGCGGTCCCGAAAGCAGGAGCTCGGGGGAAAAAATGGCTCGATTCCGGCCTGAACTGCCCATTCAGCGACTTTTTTATTTGTTAGCTTTTTTTTTTCTTTTTTAGGGTTGGGTTTTTTTATTCTTCTTTCTCCAAGCTTGCATATCGGAGCCTGGGCTGTCTCGGAAACTTGTGGAATCCAGGGTATAGAATTGCAAGACAGCTATATGAGTGCTTAGAAACCATGTAAACCTCCTCCATCCATTTCCCACCTCCCTCATTTTACATAAAAGGAAACTGAGGTCCAGAGCCTGGGTTTGGGGCGGGGGTCCTAACTCAAGTTGACACTGAGCTGTCGACCCTCTTGGGACTCGAACCCAGGCCTCCAGGTTCCTTCCTCGCCCTGCGGCCCAGCAAAAGCCAAACTCGGACAACCGCAGGCGAGCTCCCAAGTCCTTGGAGTCGCTACTTTGGGTGATATATAAAGGGTAACACTGGGTTCAAAGAAATACAGTAAATTAAAGTACCGAGCAACCCTGGCCCATCCAAGACATCCCAGCTACTGAAGATCGAAAAGGAGATGGAGAAAATAATTCTCTCCGCAGGGGCTCTGAGCCTCGAGGCCGAGACTGAGACGCTTCCTCCTGTGCCCTTGGGCGGGTCGGGAGAGGGACTCCCCAGGACACACACGTACCCCGCCGAGCTTGTCCCGGCGTCTCCCCAGCGCGGCGGCAGGGCTGGAGTTGATCCACATCACGATCCCTATCTGTCGGGCTAGCAAGCAGTCAGTACCAGCGCGGAGCCGGGACTGTTCAGTGGGGAGAGGGGCTCTGACCGCCAGCTGCTGCGTCCAGGAGAGAAGGCCCCGGCCTGGCCCAGGGAGACACGGCGCTCACACTAAAGACGAAACCCAGTGCCACGAGCTAAGGAAGAATTCAGGGTCTCAAAACTTTTAAAAGTTTTACACACAACTATTGGAACAGCAGCAGCTTGCTAGCTATGCTTTGTGAACTACAATCAATTTCCTGAGCTTCCTTCCCTGCCCCAGATTTCAAAGAAGGATTTTTCGGGAAGAAACTGTCTTATTGTTATTATCATTATTATTATTATTATTATTATTTAAACAGGACCAGACCATAGCCATCAATTCCGGCTAATGGGCTTAGTAAACACACTTAGAAAGACAAAACAAAACCAAGATTTAATGTTGACGCTGGAAAAAGACTCGGGCCTCCACTTCACTGGGGGGATTGGCAAGATCTCCTATCCTCTGGGAGAAGGACAGAGACTGGTGAAGTTCCCTACAAATATCTGCCTGGGCCTTCTTTACTTGGGATGGGGGTCAGAGGTCGCTGCTCACTTGTTCCTGAGACGGAGAAAGAGTCCCTTGGAAATATTTGTATTTATTGCCTTCCCAATGTTCCCAAAAGCAATCTGCATAGGCATTGGCATTCGTTTGTGGGGGGACAGAAAAGGGGGAGAAGAAAAGTAGATATCAGGGGAAAGAAAAAGAAAGAGGAGGGAAAAAAAAAAAGAATGAGCACAGTAAAGGAAAAAGAAATATATGAGGAGAGTACTTAACCATTACTATTTTGTTTCCTAAAGGGAAGTTTTAGGATTAGACTTCTGACTTTGCTTTTATGATCTTGTTCTGTTTTAACAATTTCCCTCTAGGTAACCAGATTAAAGTCCTACAATGTCAAAACTAAAAAGGACCGTAAAACACCGAATGTCAGAGCAAGAGGAGATCCTGGAACAGAAACTTTAGAACTGGAAGATCCTTAGATCCTAAAATGTCAAGATTGGAAGAGACCCTCAAAACCTATCAAGTTAGAACTGGAAAGGATTTTAGTGGTCGTCTGGGCTAACCCCCTCTTTTTATATCTGAAGAAACTGATACCCAGAGAGAAATTGAATTGCCCAAGGTCTCATAGAAGCAGAACCGTACTCCAGACAACCTTTTGAAAAGACTAGAATCAAGGCCCTGCTTGTGTCCCATCACACAAGAAAAGATTTTCTTTATTATTTTCCCAGACCTTAAAAAGTCAAAACAGGCGAGAACAAGAAGACACATTGCAAAGCAGAAACCAAACTCAAACCAACTGTTGGGCGTTATTAAATTCATTTCTATTCATGGGGCACTGCAGAAGTCTATAAAAGAAACAAAGGAGAGGAAAGAAGAGAAAACAGACACTACCCCCCCCCCCAACCATAATGATCCCAATCAGCAGAGAAAAAATTAATTTCATTACCTCCCAGCGCCTGACATAAACTTCAGAAAGGAAATACAATCTTTCTGTGCATGTGTATTAGTCAACCAGTGTAGCATAGCCAGCCAAAACCCTTTCTATTTCAAACTGGTTATCCTAATTCAATGCATTCAATGTACAAGGCTTCCCTGCAACGTTTGGACTTGGGTTTTCCTAGGGCATTTTCCAAAGAGCCAGAGAGGATAAACATCAGTTAGAACTCAGCTGCTAATCAACCCAGAAAACTGGGTAACCTTTCTTAGCCCCAGGGAGAAATCCACTAGGCTCCTCGATGGCAGATTCATTGGTAACTTGTGCGTCAGATTGTAATGGAATATTTCTCGTAAACAGTCAAGTGTCTCTTTCAGTCCCTCACCTGACATGTTTTTTGTTGTTTAACTTCATATCTGACAGATGATGATAACCTGAAAAAGATCGAGGTTACAAATTCTGGAGGCTTGGGGGCTGGGATGTGTAAAGGAGGGCTGAATGAGGATTAGGACAGGGTTGTGATTTGTAGGATCCTGAAACAGGCTCTTGGTTATGTAACTAACCCATTACAGGGTACAAGAGGAAACTAACAAGAATGAGGGGAAAATGTAACAGACAAAAACTCTTGGCCACTAGCCCAAAGAATCTGTTGCCTTACTGATGATTTAGAATCATAGACTGTTAGAGTAGGGAAGGAATTGTTATAGAACTGCAAGGGGTCTTAGAGACCATACCATGATAATTATATCAACAATAATAGCTGACCCTAGATCTTATTTGGTCCTCAAGAAAGCTCAGTGAGGTGGGTAGCATTAGTGTTATCTTGTCCAGCTTCTTCATTTTACAGATGAGAAAACTATGCTACTGTGGAACTAGCCCTGATTTTGAAGTCATAGGATCTGGGTTCGAATCCCTCACTCCCCACCCCAACACACGTACTTACTACCTTATGACATCGGGCAAATTGGTTAACCTGTCTGGGTCTCAGTTTTCATCATCTATAAAATTTAAAAGGTTTTTACTAGGGCGCCTCTGAAGTCCCTCCCAGTTGTAAATCTAGGATCTTAAGAAGCTCATTGAAGTTAGTGAGCTGCCCAAATTTACAGTCAGAAAGTGCCTAAAGTTGGTGTTCTGAATCCAGGTTCTCTGACTGCTCTTTCTGCCACATCATGATTTCCTTTTATGAATTTGCCAAGATAATAATTTGAAAGCAATCTGGTACTCTCCCTCTACAACTACCACCCCATTCACCTTTTTTTTCCCTAACTTTAAATTTTTCAACTAATTACACAAATAAGTGCTTATTGTGAATGCTAAATTGCATTCCAGGTAGAGAGAAATGCAGAAATAAATGAGTGTTCCCTGTCCTCATGGTGATCAAGTTCTAGTAGAATGATATAAGTACATAGTTAACTACCATACTCAATAAATTCTGGTTTTATTTTCCCTATGACCTCCAGTAGCAAATATCAGTTCCTCTGTTTAGAAATTAAAGTCCTTCACAACCAGATTCCTGTCTCCCTTTCTAACCTTATACATTACTTTCCTTAATACACTCTTTGAGTTGCCAAACTGGAATTCTTGTGATTCTTCATACGAAACATTCCATCTCCCATTACCATACCTTTGTACAAGCTGTCCCCGATGCCTGGAATGCACTCCTTCTGTTTCTGGAATCCTTAGTTTTCTTAAAAGCTCAGCACAAATGCCATCTCTTATATGAAATATTTCTTGCTAGTGTCTTTCCTCCAAAATTACTTTGTACTGATTTTGTATCTGTTTCCTATGATATACTTTCTATATGTGCACATATTTCTCATCCTGTAGAATAAAAGATCCTTAAGGGCAGGGACTTGGCTCTTCATATTTGGGCCCATAGCCCCTAGCTGGTTATCGTGTGAGGTAGGATAGACTTCTACCATGACTACCATCCCTCAGGGACTAACTGTCCAGGAACCCAAGAGCCCTGTGAGAACCAATGCCCTCTTGTCACCCAACCCTGTCTCCAAACCAATACTTCTGCCATCATCCAGGGGAGCTATTCCAAAGTCAAACAAAGCGCGAGCTGCTACCTCTTCTCATTGCAGCCACAACCACTAATAACCTGGAAGAGACAGTTCTCAGCCTCAAAGTCCTTGACATTATCAGATGGTTCAACATTAGAAATAGATATGGTTTAATCAGTGAAAATGAAACTAAAGATGTGTTTATAAATCAGTTTTATTCCCCTGTACTCCAGAGATAGGAATAGTGCCTGGACCTGTGATTTTACTAATATTTAGAACTCCCAAGTGAGGATCCTCTTTCTACCAATGTAAGTCAGCATCTCATCTGCAACTTATAGTGTTAGTGTTGCCTAGAACACTGAGAGCTTAATTGACTTGCCCAGGGTTACACAGTCAGTATGATTATAGATTTAGAACCAGAAGAGATTGTCAAGCCCATGGAGTCCAATCCCCTCGTTTTACAAATTGAAGAAACTGAGGCATAGAGGGTTAATGAGACTTTGCCCAGGATCACACAGAGAGTAAACATCTAAGGCAAGATTTGATCCCAGAGCTTCCTGACTCCAAGTTCATGTTTCCACAGCCTCTCTATATGGATAGAGATAGATGTAGATATTAACTATTATTACTACTATTTATGCCTCTCATTAAATTTCCTAGACTCATTGAATAGAATGACAGTGCTGGAAGGGACCTCACAGAAAATCATCTTTAATTGAAGCTAAATAAGGTGAAGTAACAATATAAGACATCAGAGCTAAAAGAAATCTCTGAAGTCATGTGGCTGGTCTCTATTTTACAGATAAGAAAATGAAGGGTCAGAGAAGAGAAGACTTGTCCAACATCACACAGCAGATTTATATAGCCCAGTCACAAATTCAGCTTCTTCCCACTACTTTCTGCTGCCTCTTCTATTATTTATTTTTTGAGTAGGAAAGTTCTAGAAACAACCCCCAGAAACTCAGGAATGTGTGGCAGAAGACAGTGGAAGGGGAAGAGAAAGTGAATGTGTATGGATCTGGGGCCATAGGTCTTTGGTTTCAGGGCCAAGATCGGAGAACCTGTGGGGATCTAGCATCCTCAGTGGTTAGGGGAAACCCTGGGGCAGGTAGCATAAAATGGTACCTGGAGCAATTGGCCTTCCAACCACTGCTGCCATTCATGATGTGAAAATAATATGAAGGATTAAAACAATCGATTCAAGCAGAAGGGGAGCCCTGGGAAACAGACCTCCATTCTTGGATACCAGTTTGTATATAGGTGTAAAATGGTAGAGGGTTCGTATAGGGTTTATGGCTCCTAGGCAGAGAGGACCCTCTTATTAATTATCTGTTATTCAGTATCACATATAATATATTCTATTACAATAGTATATATATATGTTATTAATTATAATTATCAATCAACTAATGTTATATGTTAACTAATTTGACTAATTTTGCTAACTAAATGCTAATCTAAGTCACATCGGTGTTGATAAAGGAATAAAAGTGGCATCAAAATGTAAAGGTAATGTTTTTAAATTGCACACTTTTAAGATAAAAATTTAAACTCTGTGCTCCTTAAATTTCATTACTCTGAGGCCTTTAATTAGCCTAAGTTTTGTGAACAGATATCTTGGAGTCTGGATTCTTTAGTGGTTTGAGTGAGGGCACTTCCAGTGACCAGGACTTGTGAACACTAAACAAGGAAGACATCCTTCCAAGGACCTCAGGCAGATTGGGAAAAAAAAATTATCTTAGGATTCTTTTATCTAAAGGCCATGTGTTGTATCTATTCTCAAACTTAATTTTTTTTTAGAGGGGGAAGGCAAGGCAATTGCAGTTAAGTGACTTGCCCAAGGTCACACAGCTAGTAAGTGTGTCAAGTGTCTGAAGCCAGATTTGAACTCAGGTCCTCCTAACTCTAGGGCCGGTGCTGCCTCTTGAACTTACTTTTAAATAGAATTCATAGTTGAAGGAGCCCTGTGAGGACAACTGGAAGAATGAACAAATGAATGAAAAAGCAATTATTAACCATTTACTTCTTACAAAGCACTGGGTTAAGCAGTGGAGATACAAAGAGAAAAGTAAGACAGTCCCAGTTTTCAAATAGCTCATGTTCTAATGGGAGAAGACAAGACATATAGAAAGTTTCATCTTCAAGTCAGATGAAAAGACCCCATGGTCCTTAAGGTACAATATCAAAGCAGAGAGTAATGCATCTTCTTTTATGTCGTTTCCACTGATAAAATCATATAAGTTTGTGATGCTGAATCATTTGACAATGCCAAGATCTTTGGAGAGTTTTCTTTTCTGGGTTTTCAGTGTCTAGGACTTTGACTGAATCTATGCAGGGCTTGCTTCCTGGAAAGATGACTTTGGGGAATGAGCTGAGAAACATGACCAGTGATCTGTGGAGCACTGCCACCCCAGAGTTCTTAGTTTTGTCTACCAGTTGGTGATAGTCAGCAGTTGGTATTGGTGGTGGCAAGGAAGGTGGACTCCTCCACACACAGCAACCAATCCCCTTGAAGATGATTGGAAGCAAAGGCTGAGGGACACTGCTATTCCCAAGGCTTGAGTTCAAGGTCCTGGGCTGTCTCCATCATGGGTACCTTGTTTAAGAAAGAGAGGCAGAAAGTATTTAGGAGGGACATATATCTGATGTAAGGAATAATTTCCATGAAGGGTTCCAGACTGGGTTGCTGAGCATGGTGGCAGAATTACTTTCTTCCACAGAGGATATTGAAAGCAGGATAGGTTTTCAGCTCTCTTGATTGGTGATGTCCTTCCCAGATGGGTCAGATAACTTCTCATTTAATGAGATTCCAAAATCTCGTTCAATCAATAGTTAATAGTAGGCTCAAGGATACCTGAGTCTTATATTTAGAAGTTATAGCATCATGGCTTCTTTTTTTGGAGGGGGAAAGGCAATTGGGGTTAAGTGACATGCCCAAGGTCACACAGCTAGTTAAGTGTCAAGTTTCTGAGGCTGGGTTTGAACTCAGGTCTTTCTGACTTCAGGGCCAGGGCTCTATTCACTGCTCCCCCTAGCTGCCCCATTATCATGGATTCTTAGAATTATGAGAATCTCATAGCTCATCTAGTCCACCCAGGTGAGAAATTGGAGAATCAACATCTGTTTCTGTCTGACATGTGATAAAAGCCAGTAGTACCCTGGTTGCCAAATAAATAGAGGGATATGATGCCATTCCTCCTCATCTTCTCATTTAAAAAATCCCCCAAACCAGAGGACAGGTAAGTCAAGAGTAGCCAGTGCTTCCTTCTGTTTGAATGCTGGCCTGGAGGGAAGGCTTGCCTGTCAGACATGACTCTGGAATGTGTTGGGGAAACAGGCTGCTTTCTTTTCCAGGCCTGACAAGACAACACGAAGATGTGTGGCAAGAAGGAGACCTGGTTATCTGCTGCCGCCTCTGTTCCGTTTGGTCTGTTGACTCTGGCAGCAAAGTGGCCCAAACCCCCTGCATTTGATAAGAGGGTGTGAGGGAGAGGAACATCGGGGTCCTAGGGATTTGAGTGAAGTACCAGAACTTACATTTTCCCCTCTGAAAGGGGCTGACAAAGCCAGGGGATCATGGAGACAGAGCTGAAAGGGACCTCAGAGGTCATCTAGTCCAGTCTCTTATTCTTCACCTCTCCCTTCCAACACAGATGCACCATTTTACAGATGAGGAAACTGAGGTTAAGAGGGGTCAAAGGACTTACTCCAAATCTCATGGGCCACAAGGGGGTAACATCAGGTTTCAAACCCAAGATGTCTGACTACAGGCCCTGGGCTCATTTCACAGAACCACGCTGTCTGCTTGTAGCCATTGTCAAGGACCAATAGGAATGAGTTTGGTTCACCAGGTATAGAGGAAAAGAACATATTTATTGCTAAGTCATATTCTCTATTCCATATGTGTAAGTATGTTTATGTGAGGGGCACATGTATATACATACATATACATATATACATACAGAGACATGTACATTTGGACCTAAGCTATGATTTCATCAATGTAGGAGCTTCCACCAAAGCAGACTGGTACCTTCTCTGCAACTCTCTAAGTTGCCTGGGGCCACTGTAGGCAGCTGGGTGGCTGAGTGGATAGAGCTCTGGGCCTAGAGTCAGCAAGACCTGAGTGCAAATCTGGCCTCAGACACTTATTATCTGTGTGACCCTGGACAAGTCACTTCACCTGTTTGCTTTAATCCGCCAGAGAAGGAAAGCCTCCAGTCACCAGGGCTCCAGTGCAGTGAGGACTTCATGCCCTGAGCCTTTTGTTGTTCAGTCATTTTATGGCTCAATGATTGAACAAGCTTAGTGATTCAATGATTCATCCAGGGCCACACAGGCAGTCTGTATCAGAGGCAGGACCTGAACTCAGGTCTCCCTGATTCTAAGGTTAGCTCTCTATCCTCTACAATATACTACCTCTTGATAGATAGATAGATAGATATGCATATATGTGCGTGCATGTGTACATGTTTATACATATTTATATACACATATAATATGTAGATAGATACCAATTCATATATGTATACAATAAATACCAAAATATTTGTTGAATGATCATCCCAACCAGTTATAACTCCAGGGAAGACAAGGGTCCAGCTAAAAGAAGGAAGGGTTGGCTGTCATTTGCCTACATCAGGAGGCCAGTCTGGAGGGAAAAGAGAAGGGACATCAGTAAGTTTATACTGATCTTCCTTAGAGGGAGAATAAAGAATGAATGGATGTGGAAGACTGCATTGGGAAGGGGGAAGAAGGGAGACCTTTCATTAATAGTGAAGGAACTCTGTGGAAGAAGTGAGCTGCTGTCAGGAAAAATTTAGACAGGTTATAGGGGACAGATCAGGTCAAGATGACTTGTTGGGGACAGGGTGTTTCCCATAAAAGGGGCCTCAGTGCTGGTCCAGGCTGATCTGGAACAGGTGGATGAAGTACCTTGCTGAGAACCTGAATACCTCCTCGCCTCCCCCTACTCCCCACCTTAACCCCCAGTAGCTAGAATGATGAGCACAGTATTTTTTGAGGAAAGCTCTGAATATCTGTGGTTCTGGGCCCTGCTGTTCATGAAGCAGGATGAAAAGTTTAGCATGAGGTGGGTGGCAAATAATTCCCACAAAGAAAGAATTGCTCTAACTCCACTAGCTCTTCTTACCAACCAGAACCCAGCCCATTCTAAGCTCTTGACTGGCCTGGAGACCAATGAGAGTGCATTTGCAAAACAGAAATAACTGCCCCAAATTCCATGTGGGACTTAGGTCTAGATGCACCGCATTGGTGTCTTGACTGTGTCTGGACACATTGTCTGGACCACATTGATTGTCTTGACTGTGCAATGAGAGGAATAACTTGGTCAATGGATTTCATAAAAATATAGAATGTGAACACAGAATATAGTACACTAAAGACTGAAGAGACCACAGAGCCCAGAACCCAGAAAGTCAGAGCTAGAAGGGACCCTAGAACTTTGAATAGTTAGAAAGAACCTTAGAGAAGAACCATCTGATATTTCAACTCCCCCATTTGGAAAAATTCAATTTACATTTTTTTGTTTCTCTATCACTTTCCTTTCTTATTTTGTCCCTCCCCTTGTAACAAAGATTTTAAAAGGAAAAGTGGGGAAAACATGATCAGAAAATCACCTGAGTTGGACAGTGTATGCAGTGTTCCATACCCAGTCAATTCACAGATGAGAAAATGGAGGCCTAGGGAACACACAAGTAATTGAATCACTATTTCAGTCTCCTGGACTCAGTCTATTGACCTTTTCATTTCAACATGATATCTTGCTTAGAAGAAAATTGTTTCCATTTAAAAAACAAACAATTCTAGGGTGGCTAGGTGGCACAGTGAATAGAGCACCAGCCCCAGAGTCAGGAGGACCCTGAGTTCAAATCTGGCCTCAGACACTTAACACTTACTAGCCATGTGACCTTGGGCAAGTCACTTAATCCCAACTGCCCTGCCTTCCCCCCTCCAAAAAGAACAAAAAAATTTTAAAAATTTAAAAATAAAATAAAGAATAAACAGAAACAAAGGGCAGTTTCTATTCTTCCATGTGCTGTCAGTCTATCTCAATAAATTCTCTAATTTAGAGAATCCATCTCAATGCTCACATGGACTGTTTGTGCCTGCTCTGTGGTAGAGTATTCTGAGTTTGGATTGATCTAATTAGCCACACTGTAACTTGACTCTAACATAGTGTCGTCATTTTGATCCTCTGAGAATGAAGGACAGCAACTAACAGTCCATCTCAATACATCAGGCTGAATGAAAGTCACCAAACCAGTGAACATTTTGGTGGGTGCCTACTGTGTGCTAGGCTCTGTACTGGGCACTGGGGATATAAGGAGAGACAGAAAATAGTCACTATTCTTGAGGAAATTTGATCTAATGGGGGAAATAACAGAAATTTTGAAAATATTGGGTCAAGTTATAAAGAGAAGCAACAGCATCCCCAAACCCTGTTGGAAGCTAACGTCCAGAAAGAGTTGCTTACAACAGTGTCCTAGAACCAAGGCAATTTTCTGATCATTGACATGGTTGCTGAGCCAGGACTGATTATTAGCTAAAAACTTGAGAAAAGCAATCCAGAACAGAACTATTAATCCAGTGGGCCACCGTCTTCCCTTCTGATGTCCATGAAGGGGCCTAGGAGTAGAATCCATTGAAAAAGGGGCAAGAGAGGGCAACTAGGTGGCACAGTGAATAGAGCACCAGCTCTGGAGTCAGGAGGACCTGAGTTCAAATGTGACCTCAGACACTTGACACACTTACTAGTTGTGTGACCTTGGGCAAGTCACTTAACCCCAATTGCCTTACCTTTCCCCCACCAAAAAAGGAGGGGCAAGATATTCTCCTTAAGTTAAATTGGGTGAATCCCCAGGACATCAGGCTTATTCATCTTCAGCGTTCCACAGAAGGTTGACTGGGAAATCAGGAAACTTGGGCTCTTATCCCAGACCTACAACCTAGTACCTATAGGATGCAGGGCAAGTCCCTTACCCTTTATGGACCTTAATTTCTTGCACTGTAAAATGAAGAGTTTTCACTCTGAAGTTCCTGTCAACTAGAACATTCCAGGATTCTCTGAAATGTTCACAGATCCCTTGGCCAGCCTGCAGGGTTGCTATGATAATAGACTGAGGAAAATGAGCTCTTCCTCCAGTTCTCCACATAGCCTTGGAGAACTTTACCCATCTGTATCTCCATTTCCTTATTTGTTAAATAGGGATGATATCCACCCTCCTGATTTCCAGAGATATTTTTGAAGGTCAAAAAGCATAATAGAAATAAACTTGTCAGTCAAATTATATTTCTAAAGTGCTTCAGGTACATAAGCATGGGTGTATGGTGTCCCATAATGACACAGTTTCTTTCACTAAGAATTTGCCTTCAAAATGGAAAAAAAAACATCCTATAGGCATAGCCATAAAGGCATTGTGGGAATATACATATACACAGCAGTAATACACAGGAAAATATATGCTCTGTATAAACATATATAAATATGCACCACCACCTCAACCATAAACACATAGAATTGACAGGTGCCAGACCATTGTGTATCTGCAGCAAAGATCTTAATGGAAATCCTGGGCCTCCCTGTATATCCAGTCACTCATATAAAGATTCTTTTATATCCAAGAACCCTTTGTGATCCAGAGCCTAGAACTAGTTAAGGTTCTTTTTCTCCTACCTAACCTCTAGTGTTTCTAATTCTACTAGTCTTCTCAAGTCCTAAGCCTCAGGCTTGAAAAGTAGGAAGAGAATGAAAAGCCACTTTAAAAAGTCAGAACAGCTCTTAGCTTGGCCCCAAAGGATCTATTGGGCAACAGTGTTTCCTTAGCGTCTGTATTGGCAATTATATTAAAAAGTGAAACAAAGTAAGTGGGTTTTTTTTGCTTTTTTTGGAGGGCAATTGGGGTTAAGTGACTTGCCCAAGGTCACACAGCTAGTTTTTGTGTTAAGTGTCTGAGGCCAGATTTGAACTCAGGTCCTCCTGACTCCAGGGCCGGTGCTCTATTCACTGCGCCACCTAGCCGCCCCCTAAACAAAGTAAATGGGTCAATAAGTTTCTCTTGGCCTAAGTTTTCTCACCTGTAAAATGAAGGAGTTGGACCAGATGATCGTTAAGGTCTTTCCTATCTCTGATATTCTTTGCTCTGTTTTCTAAGATGACTTCCAACTCTTATATTCTGTGTTCTCTGTTCTAAAATCCCTTCCCATCCTAATGTTGTCAGGTTCTTTTCAACTTTGACATTATATATACATATATACATGTGTATATATATATGTATGTATATATATGTATGTATGTATGTATATATGTATATATATATTACTGTCCCTAATAGCAGTGACAGTCTATGATCTTTGTTCTAATATTCTATGTTCTAAGGCCCTGCCCATTCAGACATTCCATATTGTAAAGTTCCTTCCGGTTCTAACATAGTCTCTCTCTCTCTCCCTCTCTCTCTCCCCCTCCCCTCTCTCTCTCTCTTTCTCCCTCTCTCTCTCTCTCTCTCTCCCTCCCTCTCTCTCCGTCTCTCTCTCTCTCTATCTCTTTCTCTCCTCCCCCCTCATGAACAGGGCATCTAGAAGGTCATTTCCTAGGATCTCTGGAAGAATTTTTCCCACTCTATTTTAGCTCCTCAATGTAACAGGTCACACTCTGAAACTGTCATAAACCTGCTGGTGTCACTCACTCCCAGTCATGTTAGTGTGACACAGCTGGGAGCAATCAATGTCACGGTCAGGAATTATGGAATCTGATTTCAGGAGTGCAGGAATTCAAGGAGACCTATTTCAGCTTGGTGACCTTGGCTGAGTCATTGAACCCAAGAACCCCTGTCTCTCTTTGTTGGGAAAGTTTTAAATAACATAAGATTTATATAGAGCAGGTGAAACATTTTGGAGATAGGCAAAGGGAGAATTTAGGAATTTTAATTCAACTTAGACTAACTGACCTCTGATGTTTTTGCTACCTAGCATAGCGACCAAAGAACTGGCCTTGATGACAGGAAGACTTGCATTGAAGCCCAGCCCCTAACATATACTGATCTGTGACTTTGGGTGAGTAATTTAATCTCCCACTCTCTGCCACTCTCCAAGGTTATAAATTGTAGAGGAGATGCTGACTTGAAGCAGAAGTGGAAGTTTCCTCATCTGGGAATTTCCTATACTAATGAAATCAGACGTCTCATCCTTGTCCCTAAGATCATGAGAAGAATAAACCTTGACTTCATCTAATCAATGCATCCTTTGTATTCTTTGTGACCTGATCTAAAATGCAGTTTCAAATTAAATTCATTTATTCTTCCATTATGTCCACAATTATTTATTAGGCTCCCTTCATATGAAATTCACCTACCTCAACACTGCAGGGAGATATAAAGATGCCCTGCCCCCATGGAGCTTTTGAGACATGAGCATAGAATAGGAATTGGGATGTGATGATTGCTTCTGAGGACTTCCATTACTGGAGGATGAGATGAAGGAAAGATCATGCTCGACTTGGCAAAATCAGGGGAGCTTTCACAGAACAGCTGGCATTGGAAGCAGGCCTTGAAGGAAGACTGCCAACAGGCAAGGATGGAATGAAAGCATCTCAGGCAGAGGAAAAATTGTGAGCTGAGGCATGGAGATGGGGAAGGCACAGGGCATAGTTAGGGTACAATGAGTAGCCCAATGCGGCTGGAGGATGTGTTGGGGGAATTGTTCAAGGTAGTTTTGGAAATGTACCTAGATCATATATGGCAATGAATGCCAGACTAACCCATCTGGATTTTAACTGTAGTAGCCAATGGAGAGCTACATAAGGGTTTTGAGCAGGAGAAAGATGTGATCTCAATTATGTATCCAAAAAACCATTCTGGATTAGAAGGTAGATTAGAGGCTAGGGCCAGAGAGTCTATTTAGAAGGCTATTGCAAATTAGTTCAGACTGGAGGCAATGAACTAGGGTGAGACCTAGAAAGGGGATGGTAGCAATTAAGAAATTAATGTTGGGAGAGTATTTCCCTATTCCCAGATGGTACTTAGAAATTTGGTCCTTCCTTACTGTTTGCCCCACTCCAAAATAACATTGTCTCTTTTGTTTTTTGTTAATTGCTAAATAATTTTTTTCTAGCCCCTTTATAAGGATGAAGTTTCAATTTCTGCTCAGAGAAAGAAAAAAGGAAATGCTAAAAGAAGCCTATTCTCTAGCTCTGTGGTTCACTTGTTCTCTAGTGCCTGCATAATCACAGATCACAGAATTTCTGTATTACAAAGCACCAACACCAAAGGTTATCTATTTCATTCTGTACCTGAACAGAAATCCCCACAGGAACACCCTTGTCCCTGATATGTAGCCATTTAGCCTGCAGTAAGGAGAAAGTCAATACCCCCTTTTCAGCCTGTTAGACTTTGAATAGCTTTGTTAGAAATGTTTTCCCTACTTCAAGCCTAAGTCTGCCCCCTTTTTCATAGACTTGTAAGTTCATGGATTTAGAATTAGAAGACCTTTGTTTTATAGATGAAGAAACTGAGGCCCAAGGAAGTTGAGTCATTTGTGGAATGTCATATAGATAGTAAGCATTAAAAGGTGATACTTAAACTCAGATAGAAACTCATTGTTTCTAGTTCTGCCCTCTGAAGCCAAGTAGAACAAATTCGATTGATCTTTGAGGAACAGTCGTCCCAATACTTGAACAAATCTATCATACCTCCCCTGAGCCTTCAGTTTTCTGGCTAAGAAGTTCCAGTTCCTTCTACAGACCTTCCTATGCCTGATTTCTACCTCCTCACTGTGATGGTCACCCTCCTCTGCTCTTACAAAAACTTGTCAATCATTCCTCTAAAATGAGATGTCCAGAAGAACACAATGTGCCCTGGTAATAATGATTATTTACTACTTGTATTCATATAGTTCTTAGTGGATAAATAAATTATAAGTTAGTGCAATAATGATGATTTCCATTTTACAGAATGATAAATTGAGGCTTTTAGAGACTAAATGAATTTCCCAGGGATATACACACTGAAATCAGCACAGTGAGGATTCAAAGCCAGTTCCTCACTGTCCAAATTCAAGGCTCTGCGGATAAAATGGTCTGAGCAGGGTATCCTTTTTTCATCTTGCATCAGTCCCACCATTTTCCTTACCCCACAGCCTAGCCCCCCTTTTCCATGTTCATTCAGAGAAGGAGGGCAGGAAGGAATTCTTATAACTTTGCTCACTTAGTCTATTGTTACCAGTTTTTCACACAGACACACACACCCAAATTAACAACAACCAAAGAAATCCTTTCTGGGAGTGACAGGTCTAACTCAGGGTAGCATTAACCAGATCTGAAACTTGACACGGGCCTGGTCCTGGGCTGTGAAACATATTCCCTGCACACTCTGTGGCCAGGCTTGCCAGATAAAGAGCCCAGAAGGCCTGCTGAACCAAATGGGGTGGGCACTACCCTCCCCACCCAGGTCTCGACAGCCTCCAGGGACAGAAGCCCAATCCCCCAGGCTGTTACCATAGCAACTCTAGAGAGGGGCCAAGGGAATTGGAAGCCTTTCAGAGAATCCTGAGATGTTAGAGTTGGCAGGAACCTCAGAGAGAAAAACCTCATTTTATAGTGGAGGAAATTGAGGTCCAGAGAGGACAAGGGACTTCCCCAAGGTCCTGCATGTAGATAGCAGGTTATAGATCTGGGACAAGAACCCACATCTCCTGATTCCCAGTCAACCTTCTGTGGCACATACTGGATAAATGAACCATGATGTCATGTCATTACAGCCTGATTTGGAGAAAGTGCCTCACCCCCACCAAATGACACTCCTCCAGGCCACTTTTGAACATAGTCTTGCTCTGGGGTTGCCTCTCTCAGGTTTTCAGTTGGTAGTCAACCCTGGCTCAGAAACCATGTCAGTGAACAGTATACTGTCTTAGCTCTAGAATACTGTGGTGGATGGCCTTTTTTGTACCTTCACTTCCCTCAGGGAAATCACATGGAAACTACTGTGGAAACCTCCCCCATCTCTGTCAAAGAAAGTTCAGATCTTACAGTCCCAGAGAAGATGGGGCATAACCTAAGAGAGGAGCCCGCCTTTGCCTTGGAAGGACACTGCTGACCATTAATGCACTTATCATGTAATAATGCATATTTAGTTATCTGTGTGTGTTTATAATTACTTTATTAGACTGTGAGCTCCATGAAGGCAGGCACATTTTATTTAATTTTTTTTATCTTCCCCAGTGTCTAATATAAGCTCTGTTCACAGCAGCATCATAACTTTAGAGCTGGAATTGATGGACCTCAGGTCATGTGATGACTCCTAGTTACCTTTAGGATGGCAACCATGTAAGTGGAGAGATGATGATGGGGAGGTAGAATCAACAAGATCTGGCAACTGATTGGGTATAGGGGGTGAGGAGTCGAGGATAACTCCAAGATTGCAAACCCAGGGGAATGGAAATATGGTAATGCCCTTGACAGAAAGAGGTTAAGTTTGCAAAGTTTCACTTTGCAGCTAGGAAACTAAGACCCAGGTAAATTTAGTGAGGTCACATAAACAGTAAGTATCAGAAACAGGTTTGAACCAAGGTCAGAGAATCATAGATCTAGAGTTGGAAGGGACCTCAGAAGCCATCTAGTCCAACTCCCTCATTATGCAGAGGAGGAAACAGACCCACAGAGATTTAATGACTTGCCTAAGGTCATACGGTTGACAGTAATCATCAGAGGCAGGATTTGAACCAAAGTTCTCTGGCTTCAGAACTCTTTTCACTATTTCACAGTGCCTCCGAGATATTGGCTAGTTGGTTGCTTCAATGAATCACCTTGGGATGTGTTGTCTGTCAATTGCAGAGACCTTTATGTTTGGAAAATTTTATATTTGGAAAATATATATATTTGAAAAGATTACATTTGGAAATTATATTTGGAAAATTTTATATTTGGAAAATATCTATTTGAAAATTTTATATTAGGAAAATAATTTCCAGCACTATGCATATATACTATGGACATAGCTATAGATACATAAGCTAGTTTGCCCTAGTCTTTGCAAGGAATCATGAGATGCTTCATCTGTTGTAAATACAATAATATATTCTAGTACTTATTAATGTGAATTGTTTATTAAGTCTTTGCCAAAATATTAGAATTTCTGAGACATTCCCATGGTTTTATAGGGACAGGGAAAGAGTATTTGAAATCAGAACTGTGCCAGAAAAATCAAGGATAAATGGTGTGTAAAGAACCAAGCTATTCTGGTCTTCCACGTAAACTTGTCTGTCTTTGCCTGTTGAACATCTCTGCCTGAATGTCTTGTAACTGAACTTCTCCCTTCCTCTCCTGCAAACCAATTCACTCTCAAAACTTCCTTATTTCCATTAATGGCAACATCATTATTCCAAGCCAGAAAATTCTACCAGCTTTATCTCTTCTTTCTCCTTCATCCTCTACAACTAAGGCCTATTGATTCTCCCTTCTCTGGGTCTATCAAGTATTTGGCTGTCTTATCAGTTTACAAGCAATTTGTGAGCACCTACCATGTATTGGGCATTGTGCTAGGCATTGGATATATATATGTATATTATGTATGTGTGTATATATTTTAAATGAGAGGTCTATTTCTTCCATAGTCAGGACCCCAGTTCAGGTCAACATTACATTAGCCTGGATAACTGAAAGAAGGATTAGACTCTTCCTGCTTGGCCCAAAAAGGTAGAACTATGACCAAGGAATGGAATATATAAAGATTTGGGTTCATTAATCAATCAACAAGCATTCGTTAAGTACTTACCATATTCCAGGAACTATGCTAGGTAGTTGGGGATACAAACACAAAAAAGAAACAGACCCTGCCCTCAAAGAACTTACATTCTACCAGAGGAGGCAACACAAATATAAATATATACAAAAAGCCCACTAATGTAATTTTGAGAGGGCACTAAAAGTTGAGATTAGAAAAATCCTTAAGATAGTGCTTGAATTGAGTTTTAGAGGAAACTAGGAATTTTATAAGGCAGAGGACTGCATCCTGTGTATGAGAGATCAGTCTGTGTGAAGGCAGGGAGACTTGATGGAACATTGTGTGTGAAGAAAAGCAAGAAGAAAGTTTGGTTGAACCATAGAGTGCAGGAAGGGGCATAATGTATCAAAGGGGAGGAAAGAAAGGTTGGAGTAAGGATGTGAAGGGTTTTAAATAACAGAAGTTTATGTGTTATCTTACAGAAAATAGAGAGCCCTTGGATTTTTTTTTTTTGAGAAGTTTGACATGGTCAGCCCAATGCTTTTGGAAAATTACTTTAATTTCTGAGTGGACTGGAGTAGAGAGAGACTTAAGACATGGAGGCTAAGTAGAAAACTGCTGCAGTAGTCCAGACTCAAGAGGTGATGGGGGCCTGAAGCAATAATAGTAGCTTGCATTCTTATAGTGCATTAATATTTTCAAGGCATTGTACGTAACTATCTCAGGTGATCCTCACAACCACCCTGGCATGTAAGTACTATTATGGTCCATTTCCTACTTGTGCAAACTGAAGCAAAGAGAGATTAGATAACTTGCCCAGGGTTACAAGTTTAGAAAGTGTCTTAGGCTGGATTCAGACTCAGACCTTCCTGACTCCAAGTCCAGCATTCTATGTACTGCTCTACCTAGTTAACTTTAGATGGCAACCATGTAAGTGGAGAGATGATGATGGGGAGGTAGAATCATCAAGATCTGGCAACTGATTGGGTATAGGGGGTGAGGAGTCGAGGATAACTCAAGATTGCAAACCCAGGGGACTGAAAATATGGTAATGCCCTTGACAGAAAGAGGTTTAAGTTTGGAAGAAGAATGGGTTTGGGGGAAAGGATTTGTTTTAAAGACTGTCTAACAATGGAATGGACTGGGCAACAGGTGACAGCTGTGACTCACTGAAGTGTTAAACTGTACTGGGGTAACTGTTGGGGCTATTATAGAGGAGACTCATTATCTCGGGTAGAAATTGAATTAAATGGCTCTTGAGATTCTATGACTGGTATAATGGCTTTCTAGATGGCCTCCCCACTGCCTGTGTCACTATTCCCCTCCAGTCCATCCTATATCTGCTATCCAATTAATCTTCCTGAGGCATAGCTTTGATTATATCATTCTCCTACTCAAACACAAACACCTTAAATTGTTCAATGTTTCAAATGCAAACTCTTTAAACTGGTCTCCCTTGGATTTCTAAGGAGAGTTAGTAGGAAGGAGTCTGAGCATAGGTGTAGATTCTACCCCAACAGACACTTGGAAACTCTAGGATCCATGGCCAGAGCATTTCTTGGGGCTAGAATAGATGACTTTCTGCAAAATTTGTCCAAAAGGGTTAGGATTTTAAACCACTACCTAAGGGGTTTTCTCATTTGGCTGAGAGCTGTTGCATAGTAAGTTTCCACACAAAAACTTTATGAAGTTATATAAATGAAGTAGTGATTATAACAACAACCAGGCACTCCTCTACTCAGAAACCTTTACTCACTCCCCGTTGTTCACAGGATGAAGTCCTGGTTCCTTGGCCTGCTATTTATAGTCCTTCCTCATCTGAACCAATCTTCCTTTCCAACCTTCCATCCTATTCTCTCCCATCTAAACCTTCTGCTCTGGTCATGTTTATTTATTCCTTCCCTGCTCTTGCCCTCAGCCTGGCTGGATCCCCTCCCTCAATCCTCTTCTACAACCTATCAGAATCCTAATGATTCAAATCCCACCTCTTTCAGGAAGCCTTCCCTGAGCATTCTTTCCATCATATCTCTTTCCCTTGAGCTCCTGAAAAACTCACTCTTTTACCTTCATTTGGCTGCTAGAACAGGTTCTATTTTCATGTGGTTTTGGTTTGTTAGGGGGGTGAAGTGGGGGAATATGGGATTGGGAGCGATGACCTTGTATACTTATAGTCACTTCTAGACAGAAAAAAAGGGGTGCCAAAAGCCCCTGGAAAGACACTGCTTTTGTCTGACTTTCTGACATTTCCATAGATGGTTCATTAGGTTCATAGGCTGGATGGACTGATTGTCAGGGAAGCTGTAGAGAAGATTTTTGTTCTGGCTGACTGGGAATATGTCCATTTCTGTGGTGCTATGAAGAACTGGAAAGGACCTTAGAAGAAGAAGAGGAAGAGTTGGCATAGATACATAGCCCTTTAAGGTTTACAAAATATTTTGCAGGCATCTCATTTGATGCTCACAATAACCCTGGAGGTAGGTTGCTATTATTATCCTCATTTTACAGATGAGGAAATTGAGGCAGGTGGAGCAGGTTCAATGACTTGCCTAAGGTCAAACAACTAGCAAATGTCTGAAGCCAAGTTTAAGCTCAGGTCTTCCTGATTCCGGGCCCAGTACTCTACCCACTGAACCACCTAGCTGCCCCATACATGCAAGGCAGTTGTGGGAGGTTGGACACTGTCAGTTAGGAAGGCAAATCTTCACAAAGCAGGTGGCATTTGAGTTCAGTGTTGAAGGCAATCAAGGATTTAGAGAAGTAGAGATGATAGGGAGTTGCATTCCAGGCACAGAGCAAGAGAGTGGAGGTGGGAGATGGAGAGTCACGCACGCACAACACCAAGAAAGTCGCTATGGCTGAACTGCAGAGTTGAGAAGGGGAGTGAAATGGAAGGAGTCCAGAGAGACCGAACATGGGGAAATGTTACCGCTTAATGGGACCCGACAACAAAGAGCGTTAGAGCTATAAGGGACCTTAGAACAAAGAACAGAATGTCAGAGACGGAAGAAAGCCCAGGACGTAGAACAGTGGTCCTGGAAGGCGTCTTAGAACACAAAGTGCTAGAGCCAGCGGGGACTTTAGAACATAATCATAGTGTGAGGGATCAAATGAAATAACATATGTAAAGGGCTTTACATACCCTAAAGTGCTGCATAAATTAGCTATTGTAGTTATTGTTACTATTACAGTTGAGGAAACTCAGGCCCAGAGAGGGAAAGTAAACTGTGTCTTGGAAATTTTGTGAAAATCACCTCATTCTGCTCTTAATTTGAAGAGAGGCTGGCCCAGACACTACCAGAGAGAGTCTTCTAGGTTAGTTTCCAAGGATCTGATATTTGCACGCCCATTTTTGGACAAATGGTGGTTGGCTCCAAGGCTTCCCCTAGGGCTGTGTCTGCTATTTGGGTTGATGCCTTCTGAGAGCCCAAAGTGGAAGTAGCAGACAATGAGGAGAAATCCATGCCCATGAGTCTTTTCCTCTACTTTAACCGCCATTAGAAGGATGCAATGTTATCATACCATTCACAGAACAGGACTTCAGGAGAGGAAACCCTATTTAGTGATGACCATCCTGGCTTTGGTCTAAGCCTAATATTAACAACAACCACTTACTTTTTTGTCACCATTTCTAGACCAATCTAGACCCTTGTGATGATATACTATGGACTTCTTCGTGATGTGCCCCTACGCAGGTTTCCTCCCCACTGCTACCCCCATATATTTCTGTCTATGATGCTGGAAACAATAATCAATACTTCTGTTTCTGAAATGACATGTTAATCAATTTCTTTATCACTCCATTCACCATCTCTGTGGTGACATAACCAAAACACTGAACCAGATGAGAAGGTTTAAGGTCTTCTATATGGATTGTCTTCCATTCTTAAAATGTAAGCTCCTTGTGGGTAAGAGCTGTCTTGTTTATTTTTTCTATTTGTATCCCCAGAGCTTAGCACAGTGCCTTACACATAGTAAGCACTTGATAAGTGATTTTTTTCCTCCCTTCTTCCCTCTTTGCCTGCTTACTACACCTCTTTTCCTTTCTTCCTTTCTCCCCCCTTCCTTCCTTTTTTCTTCCTCCTTCCTTTCCTTTCTTCTTTCCTTCCTTTCCTCTTCCCTTCTTTCCTTCCTCTCCTCCTTCTTCCTTCCCTTTCTTTCTTCCTTTTCTCAGCCTCTTCCTCCTCAAAATAGTCCTGTGAGGTAAGAGTAGGGATTATTATTCCCAATGATAAGAAAAATGAGGACAGAAAGGAAATGTCTTGACCTCAAGTATATACAATATTGGAACCAAACTTCAGAAACAATCATTGAGAACATAGAAACCTAACAATCATGAGTGTGAAGATTGAAGTGACTTTCAGCATATGTCCCCAGAAGTCCCAGTGTGTGTATGGCCTGACTGGAACCCAGGACTCTTGACTCTTAGTTCAGGGAAAGAGCACATAGACCCTAAGACAATGGCTACCGTACATTTTGAGGAGACCATAGAACATAGCATGTCAGAGATTGAAGAGATGTTCAGGGTTTCTTTTTCTGGGTCTAGTCCTGGATCTGCCCTTATTAGATGTGTGACCTTCAGCCAGTCAGTTCCCCCTCTGAGCCTCAGTTTCACCATTTATAAAATGAAAAGCAGTATAGCATTTTAATTAAGTTCTAAACTAGAAGTTTTCTTTTATTGTTTAGTCAGTTACTCACATCTGACTCTCCATGACCCCATTTGGGGTTTTCTTTTTTCTTTTTTTTTTTTTTTAACAAAATGCTTTATTAAATTCTAGTTTGTATCATTCATTTCCACAAGATTTTGAGTTACAAATTTTCTCCCGTTTTTGCCCTACCCACCTCCCCAAAATAGCAATCCCACTGGATATCCCCTCCTCCAATCTGCTCTCTTCCATATCTTCTCCCATACCCCCTCCAACTTTCCAGTAGGGCATGGTGGATCTCTATGCCCCAGTGCCTGTATATCTTGTTTCCCAATACATGTAAAATAATATTGATAATAGTATATATATATATATATATTTTTTAAAAAACACTTGATTTTCAAACTTTGAATTCCAGATTCATTTCCTTCCTCCCTTGTCACCCACCCTTACTAGGAAGATAAACAATTCAATATAGGTTGTACATGTGTAGCTATGCAAAACATTTCCATGGTAGATATATTGTAAAAGACTGACTATATTTCCCTCCCTCCTATCCCACCTCCCACTTGTTCTATTCTCTACTTTGATCCTGTCCCTTTCAAAAGTGGGTGCTTCCAACTTCCTTCCCCCCTCAGCCTGCTCTCCCTTCCATCATCCCCCCTCTCATCCCCTTCCCCCCTACTCTCCTGGAGGGTGAGATACCATATTTAGTATGTATGTCATTCCCTCCCTAAGCCAAATTCAATGAGAATAAGGTTGACCCATTCCCTTTTGTCTTCCTGTTCTTCCCCTCCATTGTAACCATTTTTCCCTTACCTCTTCTATATGAGAAAGTTTACCCCATTCTGTCCCTCCCCATCTCCTCTCATTATATTCCTCTCTCACCTCTTAATTTCACCTTTTAAGTATCATCCCTTCCCATTAAATTGGTCCTGTGCCCTCTATCTATGTATACCTGTACACATATATACAGACACTCACATATGTATTCATATGCCCATATACCCTCGTATATAGACATATATGTATATATGTGTATATATATATGTGTGTGTGTGTGTGTGTGTGTGTGTGTATACATTTCTATTCCCTCATTTGGAGTTTTCTTGGCAAAGATTCTGGAGTGGTTTGCCATTTCCTCCTCGTCTATTTTACAGATGAGGAAACTGAGGCAAACAAGGTCAAATGACTTGCCCAGGAACACACAGCTAGTAAGTGTTTGAGGCCAGATTTGAACTCAGGTCCTCCTAACTAGAAGACATAAGTTAAAATCTTATCACTTATTAGGTATGTCTTCATGGGTAAGTCACTTGGTCACAAGAACCTGAGTTTCCTCCAGACATAATCACACCTGCATTGACTCACTGACTACTTGTCAGGATCTTGGGGTGGGGGGGACGGAGCACCCTGCAAACTTTAAAGTGCATGTGTAAAATTTTAAAATGTAAATGAGGGTGTTGGATGAAATGCTCTCTAAGTCTCCTTTCCATATACATCATTTTGTGCTCTAGATTCTAGGTTCTTTGCTCTGGATTCTAAGTTCCCTGCTCTCTCTGACATTCTTTGTTCTACTTCAGAGGTGTCAAACCTGCAGCTCGAGGGTTGAAGCCCTCAATACTGAGTGGGGCTTGAACCAGGTGAAAATGTAACTGAGAAAGATTTAACAAAATAAATAAAAATACAATAAAACACAGATAATATTAATATGTGGTTTTCTAAGTCAATATGCAGCCACACAGATCCTTCTGAATGACCCCCATTTCTCTTTGAGTTTGATACCACTGATTTACTGTGTATTCTAAGATTCCCTTTTAGCTATTATTCTGTTCCCTATGCTAAGGTCCCTTTCAGATCTAACATTCTCTATGTCCCTTTCACCTCTAAGGTGCTGTGAATCTATACCTCTTTTTACTAGTCAGTCAACAAGGACTTAAAAAGCACTTACAGTGGGTCAGGCACCATGCTAAAAGCTGGGAATACAAATAGGAATAGAAAGACAGTCCCTGCCCTCAAGGTACTTACATTCTAATGAGGGAAGACATCACATGAAAAGGGGTTAAAAAGAGGTGGGGGAGTCTGGAGAGGTTTCCTGTCTCAGGAGCCTGATAGAAGTTGTGTGGAGATGAGTTACTGTGAGATTAAGAGGGATGAAGCGCTTACTATAACACGGACTTTCATTCTCAGAACAAAAAATTCCAATTTCCAATAAGGTTTTTTCACCCATCATGGGCATCACCTCCATATGTGAGAATGGGGTAGCCAATAATATGAATGAGAACATTAGGACCTGGGATCCAACTTCTGCTTTGCCACTCACTTATTAGCTGTGCGACCTTTGGCTGGTCACCGCCTTCCCCTTTGCTTGGTTTCCATTTCCTCAATTTTAAAATGACAAAAACCAAATGACTTCTAAAGCCCATTCATCTCTGCCATGCCATGTTTCATAATCTATGGTCCCTTCCAGCTCTGATAGTCTATGTCCCAAGCTTCCTTCCAGCTCTAACAACCTATGAAGCTACATGTTTGACATTCCCCAGAGACTATTCCTCTTTTTACAGATCCAAACTCTCAGCCATTGGGCAGCAGTCATCCTGACCTCGTTGTTTCCTTACCCCCTGTTCCCCTTGCTTTCAGAGATGCCACATTAGAAGGAGCATCTTCCACTGTTGGGGAAGGTAGGAGAAATGACAGAGGGGGCCCAGGGATGGGCTCAATACTGCTGAGTGACCTGCCTAGGGTCTGGGTGGAAGAGAGAGACAGTCTGAAGCCCGTTGTTTATAAGAACATCTCTCCCCTGATTGATGTTGGCCCTGCGGAAGTCTGTTTGCAAGTTTCTCCTGAAAACATGAATCAGGCACTGTTTGGAGAACATGTGCTTCACTGTCAAACAATCCACCTCTCTGGAGCCTGCACAACACGGGCTCCCCAGGGGGATGGCAGTGAAGGGGAGAAATGCAGGGGCCCCTAATTTTCTCCAGGGAAGGAGAAGAGGAGCAGGGGGTGAAACACTGCCCATCTTCTTCCTGGAACCCTACCAAAGCTGCCCAATCCCTCACCTCTCCTGAAGGACTCCAATTCTGAGGGAAGAGGACTTAGACAACATGAATGCCATCCCCATCATTCTACAGGTTGTCACTGAAGCACAGAGAAATGTGGTCACTTTCCCCAAATCACAGCTGCTCAGTGAGAGAGATGGCTTTCACTAAGAACTTTGCCCTCTTGGCTCCCACCCAGGACTGTTCCCACTGTAGTACCTTGCATCTCCTCTGACACTCACTAACCATTTCTTCACCTGAAAATGTGTGTTATAACAAGTATACTATGCTACATGTATACTAGCTACCTACCAGGGCTACTGTAAGGAAAGTGGCTTAGGAACTCTATCTCCAACTTATCCTGTACATATCCTTGGTTTTTCCCACAGCTGTTTTGCAAGTCTGGACTTTTGCAATAGCCTTCTGGTGGACCTCCCTGCCACAAGTCTCTTTCCACTCCAATACATCCTTCACTCAGCAGCCAAATTACTTTTCCTAAAGCACAGGTCTGACTCACCTATTTAGTCAACTACAGTGGCTCCCCACCTCCAGAATCAAATACAAAATCCTCTGTTGGCCCTTCACACCCTGGCTCCTTCCTACCTTTCCAGTCTTATTACACTTAATTCCCCACTGTAAAGGGAGCCTGGAGAAGGGTACCGGCAAGTGTCAGAGGGAAAAAGGGAGCCTATGTGAGAGATGTTAAACAAAATAGAAATGACAGAACTTGACAAGTGATTGAATATGGAAGGGAGTGATAGCGAATGAGGAATTAAGGATGAGGCCTAGGTTTCAAGCCTGAATGATGGAGAGTATGTGGCACCCTCAACAATAACAGGGAAATTAGAAAAGAGGTGAGGGTTGGGGCACAAAGATAATGAATTCAGTTTTGGATGTGTTAAGTTTAAGATGTATATGGGCATCCAGTTCAAGATCTCCAAAAGGCAGTTGGAGATGGAAAACTGGATGTTGACAGAATAGTTCAGGATGGACAAATAGACTTAAAAAAAATCTGTGTGGAGATAATAGTTGATTCTACAAGAGATGATGAAATTACTAAGTGAAATATTGTAGAGGGAGAAGAGAAGAGGGCCCAGGATAGAAACTTGGGGGATACCCACCTTTATCAAACGTGACCTGTATAAAGATTCAGCAAAGAAAACTGAGAAAGAGTAGTCAGATAGGTTGGAAGAGAACCAGGAGAAAGTAGTGTTAGGAGAATCTAGAGAAAAGAGTCTTAGGGAGAAAAGGATGGTGGACAGTGTCAAAAGCTGTAGAGAAGTCAAGAAAGATGAGGATTGAGAAAAAGCCATTAGATTTGGCAATTAAGAGATCATTAGGGGCAGCTAGGTGGCACAGTGAATAGAGCACTAGCCCTGGAGTCAGGAGGACCTGAGTTTGAATTCAGCCTCAGACATTTAACACTTACTAGCAGTGTGACCTTGGGCAAGTCACTTAACCTCAATTGCCCTGCCTTCCCCCCTCCAAAAAAAAAGCAAATTAAAAAAAAAAAACACCTAAAAAAAAAGAGAGATCATTAATCTCAGATATAGGTCTGACATCTCAAATATATAAAGAACTTTGTTAAATCTATTAGAATATGAGTCATTCCCCAATTGATAAATGGTCAAAGGATATAAACAAGCAGTCTTATGATGAAGAAATGAAAACAATTTACAGTCACATGAAAAATGCACTAAATCATTATTGATTGGAGAAATGCAAATTAAAACAACTTTGAGATATCATCTCACACCTAGCAGATTGGCTAAATTGATAGAATAGGAAAGCAACAAATATTAGAGAGGATGTGGGACAATTGGGACACTAATTCACTGTTGGTTGAATTGTGAACTGTTTCAACCATTTTGGAGAGCAGTCTAAAATTATGCCTAAAGAGTTCTAAGACTGCCTATACCCTTTAACCCACAATACCACAATTAGATCTGTTTCCCAATATGATTGCAGAAAAAAGAAAAGAACCCTTATGTTCTAATATATTTATAGCAGCTCTCTTTGTGGTGACAAAGAACTGGAAATTGTAGGGATACCCATCAAATGGGAATGACTAAATAAATTGTGGTATATGATCATGACAGAACACCACTGTGCTATAAGAAATGACAAACCTGGGACGGCCAGGTAGCACAGCCAGTAAGAGCACCGGCTCCAGTGACGGGATGACCTGGGGATCAAATCCAGGTGCAGACACTTAGCACCCACCCAGAAACACCTGGCTGTGTAACCTTGAGCAAGTTACTTAACCCCAATTGCTTAGGGGCGGCCAGGCGGCTCAGCGAGTAAGAGCACTAACCCCAGTGTCGGGATGACCTGGGGATCAAATCCGGGCTCAGATATTTAGCACTACACCCAGAAATAACTGGCCGTGTAACCTTGAGCAAGTTACTTAACCCCGATTGCTTTAAAAAAAAAAAGAAATGATAAACAATGATTTTAGAAAAACATGGACTTACATGAAATAATGAAGAGTGAAATGAGCAGAACCAAGAAAACTTTGTATATAGTAACAGTGATACTGTTTTAAGAACTCAAGTTATTATGATTATTATAAATACACAAATTAATTACAAAATACCTATGAAGGAAAATACTATTTGCATCCAGAGAAAGAAATAATTAATAGAAGTATGTGTAGTATGGATTTGCATATGTTTGTGTCTAATGGTAGCCATCTGGGGAGGGGAGGAGAAGGGAGTGGGAGGAAACAAGAAAGAAAGTTACATGATAACTTTATTATTTATTTAAAAGGAAAAGCAAGTTGTACATAACTGTTTAAGAATTTTAAAATCAAATTGAAATTTAAAACAAGATCATTAGTAAGAGCAGTTTCAGTTCAGAATCCAGGCTGCAGAAAGTTAAGAAGAGAAGGAGAAAGAAGGAAGTGGAAGCGGGCACAGTAAGATGGCTTTCTCAAAGAGTTTAATCAAGAAAGGGGGGTGGGGAGGCTAGTGGCCCAGTGAATAGAGCACTGACCCTGGAGTCAGGAGGACCTGAGTTCAAATCCAGCCTCAGATACTTAACACAAAAACTAGCCATGTGATCTTGGGCAAGTCACTTAACCCCAATTGCCCTCAAAAAAAAAAAGCAAGAAAGGGAGGAATCATATGGTATGAAAACTAGAAGGGAACAGTTTGAAGACAAATTAGTTTCCCACTATCATTCTCTTATGTTTAATCTGTGGACTTCTGTGTCAGTGGGTGAAATAACTGCTTTTTGTAATTAAAGAAAAGTCTTGGGATACGGTGCCTCCCCCTCAGACTAAAGGCTCCCTGAATGTACCAACATGACTCCAGTAGTAGAAAGAATGACAGAAATGACATGTACCATGTCCTGTTCCCAAATGGTTTCCATTTCTTGAAAGTTTTTTGTTCTGTGTGGTTTGGAGATTCTGCATTTTTAATGTGGCAACATCTAGTAATAGCATTCTTACATTTTTATGAACCGCTGTTTTCTTCCAGTGGTTCCATGTATTAGTTCTGCCTGTGATGATGCTCTGGGCCTAATACTGTTTATCTGTTGAATTCTCAAGATCATTTGGGATTAACATCTGTTGAATGGGAATTTCATCTGCTATTTTATAAAGTATATTGAACTTATGCTATATAATAGTAATAATAGAATACCTTAGAATAATTATATTTATTATTATATTTATAGAGAGAGTGGACAGGCCTATGTACAGTAGCATGTGAAGATACTCCCCACTTGTCAGTACTTGGAGAATGTGCCAATTTTCTCTGACTGCTTCCAATTCAACCACATGTCGACTTTGGAGAGCTGGTGTCTGGCCAACCATGATTCAAGGGTTGGCATTTTTTAGTGATGAAAAGTCTTCTAATTGACCTCAGAGTAAGAAGAACTGATGACTTATGAACCTGCTGAGCCAAACTACATAGAAAAAGTTTCCATCTGCCCATTTCTTTGTCTCTTTTGTTTTGGATTGTGAGGAAGCAGGGTTGCTCGGGCAATCCTAGCCACTGGTGACTGTGAGCATATGGCCACTTCAGACTCTATGTTTATTCCTTCCTGATATTAGGTGAGCAGCTACTGTGAGGTAGACATGTCTAGTTATCTACTTCATGAGTCCAGGCGACCCAGAGGTTCTATCAAAGGTCCTACTTTTGACCGAAGGCAAGAGCAATGGATAACAGAGGGGCAGCATCTAAAGACAGGTGTGAAAAGAAGTCATCTGGCAACTCCTGCAGCCCTTCATGAGAGAGAAAAGTGCTGCTCAAGGACTTAGCAGAGGCTTGATCCTTGGGACGCAGCTGGGCTGCCCACCTAGCAGGGGCATCTAATGGGAACTTCATCAGGATTCCACAAAGGGAGAAAAGGACTTTCAGGACCAGGAATCAGAAAGAATTCCTTGGCCTCATGTGTTCTATACATGCCTTCCTACTATTGTACTTATAATTCACACTCACTCTCTCCAGGACACTTCAAGGTGGACAGTGTGCCCTAAATTTTGGGGAATGCTTTATACCAACTGATCTCATTATACCTTCTCAGTAAATACCTTGCCTAAACTAATTAAGGCCCTGTCTGATTAACAATGGGAAGCTTGCTGATGGGGAATTGTAGACAAGTATTGTAAAACTTGTAAACCCCAGACCCTCAGAGTTACCCCTAGAACTCTGAGAAGAAATTGAAGTTGTGCATCTGGTGACCCAACCCACCATACAAGTAGGAATTTTGGAAGTGACCTCAGAGAGGTGTTAATCTCTCTCTCTCTCTCTCTCTCTCTCTCTCTCTCTCTCTCTCTCTCTGTTGTAAAGTCACAAATGAACAGCTTTCCAGAGGACTGCTGCTGTGAACAGCTTTCAAGATTCTGATTACATAGTATAGTGAACTCTCTATTTATTCAGTGACAAATCAGAGCAAAACATTCACAGAAATCAAAGTACAGCATTCAGAATGTTATAACTTCATAATCTATCACTAAAATGGCCATATAGTTTTCACCAAAGTGGTCACATAGTTTTAAGCAAAGTACATTCATTTAGTTAATCACAAAGTCCTTAATTCAACCATCTTTAAAGGACACAAAGTACAAAGGTCAAAGTACTCCACCTATGGAGTGCAATTAAATTACAACTTCATCAATCACTATTCAGTACCCTCTTAAGGGGTAGGGGAAAATACAAATGCCATCCACCCCAAGTCACAAGTAAGTTACAATTTCATCATTCACTACTCAGCACCCTCCTAAGGGGTAGTGGAAAATACAAATGCCATCTACCCCTAGGTCACAAATAAGTTATAATTTCATCAGTTACTACTCAGTACCCATGGAAAGGTCTTTTCATCTTGACTCAAGGCAGGCTCTCAACTTCCATGGTTCCTCTTCCGTGGTCCCAGCTCCCACCTGAATCTAACCAAGTGCCACCTGAGTTCAAAGGCAGACAGCTCCCAGTTCCTTGTCCAGCTCTCCATGCAGTTCCTGCTCCACATTGAAGCTCACAGTGTCCAGTCCAACTCAAATCTCTCACAGTCTCTGTTCCTGGGAAGACAAAGCTTAACAAAGCCACAATAACATTCGAACACATTAACAAAGCCACAACAACATTCATAAAAAGTACTGGTACCACAGTCATGCTTTCTCAGTCTTCGGCAGCTCCAGCTGGCCCTTGGAAGTCTTCAGCACCTCCCAGAAGAAGTTGGTATCCCTCAGCCTGGTTCTCAGAAGCTCTCAGCAGAAGTTTCCAGAAGAAAAGTCTCAGCACAAGCTCTGTTCTCAAAATCAAAATCGCTTTCTCCCATTCTCAAAATCAAAATCATTTTTTCCTGTTCTCAAAATCAAAATCACTTTCTCCAGCCTCCTTGCAGCTTGCTCCAAGAAATTCTGTTTCAGTTCTCAATTCTCATTTCTCTTCTCAGTTCTCCTCAATTCTCACTTCAGTCTTCAGTCCAGCAGTAGCAGCCCAACCCCCAGATGCTCGCTGAAAGAAATTCTCTCTCTTTCTCTTTGGCAGTAGCTGCTCTGCCTCCACGATGCTTGCCCCAAGAAGTTCTGACTCTCCCAGATGGTGCTTTTTATATATGGTATTAGCTCCAGCCTGTTTAGCCCCTTCCTGTTACATCAGCAACAGGAGTTCATACCTTCTGTTTCTTTACAGAGGCTTAATTCGAAACTAAGTGCTAAGTACCTGTCAGCTTGGCAATACAAATGGATCTTCAAATTTCATTACTATTACATCTGTCTGTCTCTCTCTTTCTATATATGTATATATACACATACACACATATATGCATAAATATACATGATCTGCCATTATTAATAATAATAACAGGTAGTATTTATATAGCACCGAAAGTACTATATGAAGTTCCTATATTATCATCATAGAATATCATAGTTAGTTCTCCCAGAAGGCTTGGATTTCATCAGAGTTGGGATTCCTTTCATTCAACTCACATTCTAAACTTTCAAATGCCTTCATAAATGATCTCCATGAGTCTCTATAGTTGAACATATTCATTACGGTGTGGCTTACCTCCTCAGCCTTTAGCAAGGTTGGTCCTTTTACCCAATCCCTAAGCTTGTACTCAAAGTCTTTCTGGCATAGTAGGACCTGGCAGGCTTTTTGTTCCAGGGACATGGCCTTCAAAAAGCAGAGACACTTCCACAATGAGGCACCAGAGTGGGAGTTTAGTTTAAGGACTGTATAATGTCACATATAATATTTTGTAACCACAAAAAGCATATAAATGTAGACAGCTAGGTGGCACAATGGATAGAGCATTGGCCTTGGAGTCAGGAAGACCTGAGTTCAAATTTGACCTTAGATGCTTACTGAACAAGTCATTTAAATTTTCTCTGCCTCCATTTCATCATCTGCAAAATGAGAATAATAGTATCACCTCCCAGAGTTGTGAGGATCAAAATGAGATATTTATTTTAAAATTTTATTTTAAAATTTCACAAACATTAAAGTCCTATATAAATGCTAGTTATGTGAAATGTTAGCAATCTCTTCCTGTTATCTGAGAAGTCTGCCTTCTTTTAGACTTGATTTCTAGTCCCAATTCTGTCACTTACTAACTCAGTGAAGGGCTTTGTAGCTGAAAAGTCTTGTGGTGAAACTTCTGACTGGGGTTATGAGACTGGGAACAGGGGCTTGGATTCAATGACCTTCTGTATCCAGACATTCAGTATTGGGTGTGGAGGGCTTAGCCCCAGGGAAAGAGAATGATAAATGGTAATAGCTCATACTTTTATAGTGCTTCATGCTTACAGAGCTTTACAATGGGTAGGGCAAATATGTATTATTTTTAAAATTTGTTTTATTGACGCCTTTTGTTTTTACATAATAATAATTTCTGAACATGGTATACACCTCCACCACACAATGAACCTTTCCTTGTAACAAAGAAAAATGAGTAGCATAAACAATCAATACAGTGACCACCGATAATAATGTATGCAAAAATGAGTAGGAAATGCTTTATTGTCCAATTTTGAAGAAATCGAATGTCAGAATCACATAACAAGTCATTGGCAGAAGGGGCATTCAAACCCAGGTATCCTGCTAAATCAGACTATCTTTCTTCTCTCCCGCCTTGAAAATTAGCATAGTAATATTTTTATAGTAATATAAGGAGCTGGGAATGGGAGGAAGGGGCAGAGGAGAGTTGGAAATCTACTTCAGAGAGTCAGTTTAGTATAGCAGAAAGAGTACCAGTTCTAGAGTCTGAAGAACTAAATTAGAACCTCACATCTGCTACCTATCTCATGCATGGTCTTGGGTTGATCACTTCAATTCAATACACATAGCATTTATTAAGCTCCTACTATGATTCAGACACTGTGCTAGACAAACAGGAGCTGCAAAGACAAAAAGAGAAGCAGCCCTTGACTTCAAAGAGTTTATATTCACTGTATTTCACATCTTTGGGCCTCAGTTTCCTTTTCTGTAAAATAGATATTCTCAGACACTTAGGATTGGGACTCCTTTGCACTCGGGAAAGTTAGTGAGGATTCCAAAATTTTTTTGTTTATGTAGGTATATCTACTATATTAAGAATTAAAATATTTTACTATGAAAATAGTAAAAATAGAGAATCTTGAAAGAGTTTCAGGGACCCCTGGGAATCCCCAGACAACACTTTGAAAACTATTCTTGTACAAGGATAGGTTTGGATTAAGTGACCTTTTAAATTCTCTCCTTAATCCCAATCTGAACCTCCTTCTCTAATACTGAAACTGCAAGGCTTCCATATCCCTCTGGGTGGCGCCTGGCTCTCTGGGGATCCTGGCTGGAGGTTTTTGGTGGATGCTGCAGTAATGGGATAGGTAACTTGCCCTGGGTACCAGATGTATACAAGGAGGTCAGCTTTCTCAGGCTTCACCAGAGGGAGTCTGGGAGGGACTTGTGCCAAAGAATTTTTGAGCTAGATGAAACCTTAGGACATAGAAGGTCAGAGGTATGTGGGAAGTTAGAATATAAAACAGAGAAGATTAGATTAGGAAAGGATTTTAAAGGCCATCTAATCCAGGAGTTCTTAACCTTTTTGGGGTCCTGGACCCCTTTGGCAGCCTATGGATACCTTATCAGAATAATATTTTAAATATGTAAAATGAAATACATAAAACTGTACAGGAAAACAATTATACTGAAGTAGTTATTTTAAATTTTTTTTTGTTTTAAAGTTCATGGACCCCAGTTTAAGAACTGATCTTATCCAAATCTATTATCATATAGATGAGGAAACTGAGGCCCAGAGAGGGAAAAAAAAAGTACAAACAGATGAAAAAAGTATTTAAAAAGTACAGAGTAAAAGTATTTTTTTAAGTATATACTGAAATAGTTATTTAAAATTTTTTTTTTTGCAGGGGGAAGGCAGGACAATTAGAGTTAAGTGACTTACTCAAGGCCACGCAGCCAGTAAGTGTTAAGTGTCTGAGGCCAGACCTGAACTCAGGTCCTCCTGACTCCAGGACAAGTTCTCTATTCACTGCACTACCTAGCCACCCCCATTTAAAAAAATTTTTTTTAAGTTCATGGTGCCCACTTTAAGAACTGATCTTATCCAAATCTATCATCATATAGATGAGGAAATTGAGGCCCAGAGATTAAAGAAAAGTATAAACAGCAAGTGCTCTATGACTTCAGTGAAAGGAGAGGTCACTGGATTAAACTGGTTAGGAAAGGTTTAACGTAGCCAGTCAATAAACATGTATTAAGCATTACCACGGCCAGACACTAGGGCGTACATACTGGTTATACAGAAAAAGACAAACGACAGTCACTACTCTCTTTTAACATTTTTTAAAAATGTATTTAGTATTTTATTTTTCCCCAGTGACATGTAAAAACAATTTTAAACATTCATTTTGAAAACTTTGAGTTCCAAATTCTCTCCCTTCCTTCCTCCCCACCCCTCAACCCTCACTGAGAAGGCAAGCGATTTGATATAGGTTATGCATGTGTAGTCATGCAAAACACTTCCATAATAGTCATGTTGTGAAAGAAACATAGACAAAAAAAAAAACCTCAAGAAAAATAAAGAAAGTTTTAAAAGTATACTTAAATCTGTATTCAGACACCATCAGTTCTTTCCCTGGGGACGGATAGCATTTTCCATCATAAGTCCTTCAGAGTCGTCTTGGATCATTGTATTTCTGAGAATAGCTAAGTCATTCATGGCTGATCATCTTACAATATTGCTGTTACTTTGTACACAGTACATTTCACTTTGCATCAGCTCATGCAAGTCTTTCCAGGTTTTTCTGGGAGTATCCTGCTTATCATCTCTTATAGTACAATAGTATTCCATCATAATCACATACCATAACTTGTTCAGCCATTCCCCATTTGATGGGTATCCCCTCAATTTCTAATACTTACCCCCAGAGAAGAGATGCTATAAATATTTTGTACATATAAGTCCTTTTTCTTTTTGTTTTTTATCTCTTTTTGGGATACAGAAATAGTGGTGTTGCTAGGTTAAGGGGTATATGCATGGTTTTATAACCTTTGGGGCATAATTCCAAATTGCTCTACAGAGTAGTTGAACCAGTTCACAGCTCCACCAACAGTACATTAATGTCCCATTTTTCTCACATCCCCTCCAACCCTTGTCATTTTCCTTTCTGTCCTATTAACCAAATAGGTATGAGGTAGTACCTCAAAATTGTTTTAATTTTCAATTCTCCAATCAATAATGAATTAGAGCATTTTTTTTATATGGCTATAGGTACTTTGACTGTTTCAGCTGAAAACCGTTCCTATCCTTTGACCATTTATCATTTGGGGAATGGCTTATTTTTATAAATTTGAATCAGTTTTCTATATGTTGGAGAAATGAGTCGTCTATAAGAGAAACTTGCTTCAAATTTTTTTTCAGTTACTATTGCTAACTGTATTTCCCTTGATCCTATTTCCCCCCTTCTGTTTATTCTATTCTTTCTCTCCTTTCACCCTGTCCCTCCCCAAAAATGTTTTGTTTTTGACTACCCCCTTCCCCAATCTGCCCTTCCTTCTATCACCACCACCCCTTCTTTTATCCCCTTTCCCTTCTACTTTCCTGTAAGGTAAAATAGATTTCTAGGCCCAACTGAGTGTGTATTTTATTCCCTCTTTGAGCCAGTCCTGATGAGAGTAAGTTTTACTCACTCTTCTTTATCTCCCTCCTGTTCCCCTCCATTGTAAAAGCTTTTTCCTGCCTCTTTTATGTGAGATAATTTACCCCATTCTACCTCTCCCTTTCTCTTTCTCCCAGTTCATTCCTTTCTTACCCCTTCATTTCATTTTTTTAGATATCATCCCTTCATATTCAACTCACACCTGTGCCCTCTGTCTATATATATTCCTTCTAATTGCACTAATTATGAGAAAATTCTTGTGAATTTTAAGTATCATCTTCCTATGTAGGAATGTAAAAAGTTTAACTTTGTTGAGTCCCTTATTATTTTTTTTTCTGTGTATCTTTTTATGCTTCTCTTGAATCTTATATTTGAAAGTCAAATTTTCTATTCAGTTCTAGTCTTTTCATCAAGAATGATTGAAAATCTTCTCTTTCATTGAATATCCATTTTTCCCCTGAAGGATTATACTCAGTTTTGTTAGATAGGTAACTCTTGGTTATAATCCTAGCTCATTTGCCCTCTGGAATATCATATTCCAAGCCCTCTGATCCTGTAATGTAGAAACTGCTAAATCTTGTGTTATACTGTCTGTGGCTCCATGATACTTGAATTGTTTCTTTCTGGCTGCTTGCAATATTTTCTCCTTGACCTAGGAACTCTGGAACTTGATTATAATATTCCTGGGAGTTTTCATTTTGGGATCTCTTTCAGGAGGTGATCAGTAGATACTTTCAATCTCTACTTTACCCTCTGATTCTAGAGCATCAGGGCAATTTTCCTTGATAATTTCTTGAAAGATGATATCTAAGCTTCTTTTTTGATCATGGCTTTCAGGGAGTCCAAAAATTTTAAAATTGTGTCTCCTAGATCTATTTTCCAGGTCAGTTGTTTTTGTAATGAAATATTTCACACTGTCTTCTATTTTTTCATTCTTTTGGTTTTGTTTTATTGTTTTTTTATTTATCATGAAGTCATTAGCTTCCATTTGCTCAATTTTAATTTTTAAGGAATTATTTTCTTCAGTGAACTTTTGCACTTCCTTTTCCATTTGACCAATTCTACTTTTTAAGGAGTTTTGTGTGTGTGTATGTGTGTGTGTGAATTTTATGCCTCTTTTTCCATTTGGCCTATTCTGTTTTTTAAGGCATTCTTCTCCTCAATGACTTTTTGTACCTCTTTTACCATTTGGCCTAGACTATTTTTTTAAGGTGTTATTTTCTTCAGTAATTTTTTGTCTCCTTGACCAAGCTGTTGACTCATTTTTCATGATTTTCTTGCATCACTCTCATTTCTCTTCTCATTTTTTCCTCTACCTCTCTTACTTGATTTGAGCTCTTCATGGCCTGAGACCAATTCATATTTTTCTTGTATATTTTGGATGTAGGAGCTTGGACTTTGTTATCTTCTTCTGAGTGTGTGTTTTGATCATCCTTGTCACCACAGTAACTTTCTACAGTCAGATTTTTTTCTGTTGTTTGCTCATTTTCTCAGCCTATTACTTGCCTTTTAATTCTTTGTTAAAGGAGGACTCTGCTGCCAGGGTGGAGGGCACACTGTTCCAAACTTGAGGAGTTTTGTGCAACTGTTTTCAGAGATACTTCTAGGAACCTATAAGTTCTTCCAAGGATCTAAGGAGAGGTATTTACTATGCTTCTGACCCGTTCTCTCTTCTGTGAGTGACCACAAGAGCTCTCTTCTGCCCTAGAACTTTGAGGAGCATCCCCACTCCACTATGGCTTCAAGCTCTGGTGTGCTAGTGGTCGCCCTCACTCTGGGACTGCCATCCAGGCCTGCAAACCAGATCCAAGTATAGGAAAAGCAACAGAGTCCTGCCTAGTGCTAGCGAAAAGACCCCCGGCATCTCCTTCTGACCAGTTGTTTGATCACCTTAGCATCTGTGGACTGAGAGCTCCAGAAACAGTCACTGCCACTGCTGACTCAGTGGCTCCCAAGGCTAGCTCCAGGTTTGCTGGGGCCTACTCTGCACTGTCACATCTTACTCTGGACCATGCTCCTCTCTCACCCTGGTGCAACAGACCTGTCCTGCTGACTTTCTAAATTGTCTTGGACTGGAAGACTGTCTCACTCTGTCTTTTTGTTTGTCCTACTGCTATAGAGTTTGTTTAGAGTTGTTATTTAAAGGTATTTGGAGGGATTGCAGAGAGAGCTCAGGTAACTCCTCATGGTAACTTCACCATCTTTGCTCCATCTCAGTCGCTGCTCTCAAGTTGTGCACGGTCCAATGAGAAACAACATGCAAACAGCTATGTACAAACAAGATGTATGCAGAATAAATTGGAAATAATTAACAGATAGAAGGCACTGGGATTAAAAGGGATCAGGGAAGGTTTCTTATAGAAGGTGAAATTTTAGCTGCAACTTGAAACCGGGGAAGCCAGGAGGCAGGGATGAGGAGGCAGGGATGTGCATTCTAGGCACAGGGATAGACAGAGAAAATTCCTGCAGCAGAGAGGATGGAGTGTATTGTTCAAGGAGCGTCAGGCTAGTGCCACTGGATTACGGAGTATATGGGTGAATAGGGAGGTTAGGTGTAAGAAGATGGGAAAAGCATGAGGGAGAAGGGCTGGTTATAAAGGACTTACATTTTATCTTGGTGAGATAGTAATGGCATTTAAAGATTCCCCTGTATTGGCTTGGTTTTCAAATTGATTGTGTTAAAACCCAGAGTTTGTTAATCCCACCTGTGGGATGGACTTGTTGATGTGAAAAGAAAGTCCTGAACTGGGAGGAGCTGGTGACGTAGATTTGCAGAGACACAAGAGAGAGGCAGAAGAACTTTTTGGAAGCAGCACCTCAGAGGCAGAGAGAGACTGATAGAATTGCTGGGGGCCACTTTGAATCACCCTGGACTGTTGAGACCTGCCCCCTGAGCTGCCAAGGACTGAGGAGACATGGCTGTTTTGCTGGTATTTGTCTGTCTGTTTTGATGTTGTTTTGCCAGATTTGTCCACTGGTGAAAGACAGTCCTGTTTTTGAAGAAGTCCTGGAACCTGGCTTTTGGTTAAGAAGCCCTGAGACTGTCCTGCAGACAGAGAGTGAATATTGTCCACTGGTGAAGGACAGTGCTGTTGTTGCAGGGGTCTGGAGACTGTCCTGCAGACAGAGTGAATACTGTCCAATGGTGAAGGACAGTGCTGTTGTTGCAGGGGTCTGGGAACCTCTGTTGGTTCAGAAGCCCTAAAGAAGGATTTTCTTGTTGTATGTTTACAGAAATCCTGGGAGAGGGTTTTGCTAATGTTTTCAGGGGTTCTAGGGCTATTCTACAGACAGAGGATGAATTAATGAAGGGACTGGCAATGTATCTTGTGGCCTTGCTAAGCCTTGTCTCCCCAGGAACTAAGATTGCTGAGAACTTGCCTCCTGTCAAGATGAAGAAAAGACCTCCATTTGGGTATTAAGTGCTGTGCTTAAACTTGATGTAACTCTGGGGTAGATTCAATTGTGATCCAGGGGTGGGGAACTTTTGACCTTATGTTTGGAAACTAATCTCCATTTGAGAAGAGGGGCTTTGTGGTGGACTTAATTAAGGTATAGCCTAGGGGTGGAGAAGTATTTAGAACAGAGACTTTGTAATTGATTGAATGATTGGAAGGTCCTGGGGTGGGGTAGTCCTTGGAGATTATTTAATCACACTTAGTAAATGCTGTATTTGGAATGATGTCATGTTTTGATCTTCTCTGTTCTTGGTTGGTCACTGAATAAAATGGAGAGCACCTATGCTGGTATTTTGAACCTTGGGAAGTTGCCTTTCCTTGGCTTTACATTACACTTGGAGGTAATGGGAAGCCACTGGAGTTCACTGAAGTGGAGGATTGCATATGAGGAGAGAAGAAGAGAGGAGAGGAGAGGAGAGGAGAGGAGAGGAGAGGAGAGGAGAGGAGAGGGGAGGAGAGGGGAGGGGAAGAGAGGGGAGGGGAGGAGGCGGAGCCCTGTGGGACACTCACAATTAACAGATGTGACCTGGATGAAGATCCAACAAAGAAGGGCAAGGAGTGGTCAAATAGGTAGGAGGAGAACCAGGAGAGAGTGGTGTCAGAAAACAAAATTAGAGAGAAGAGAACATTAAAAAGAGGGTGATAGTGTTACATGCTGCAGAGGGGTCAAGAAGGATGAAGATTGAGGAAAAAAAACATTAGATTTAGCCATTAGAGATCATTGATAAATTTGGAGAGAGCAGATTTGGTTGACTGATGAGAGCAGAGGCCTTGAACTGGGTCTTGAAAAAATGGACAGGATATGTATAGAATAGGTAATTCTAAAAAGAAAGGATCTGGAAACCTGAGGTAAGGACTTGAGTGGGATTCTGCTTGGGGGAGGGGCCGTGACAGCCTCCGGGTACATCCCTGATGTTTAACTCCCCATAGGTGGCATGCATGGGGGCAGTCACTGTTTGTTGTGGTGGTCATTCTTTAGTTGTTCAATTGTTTCCGTTGTGTCCAACTTCCCCATTTGGGATTTTCCTGGCAAAGATACTAGAGCAGTTTGCCATTTCCCTCTCTAGCTCACTTTACAGATGAGAAAATTGAGGCAAACAGGGTATCTTTGCCAAGAAAATCCCAAATGGGGTTACAAAGAATCAGACATGATTGAAAAAATGACAGAATAACAACAAAATACTCATTAAAACTCGTGTCACAATTGACTTTAGGGATACAATAAAAGGAGAGGAAATGCTCTGCATCGAGAGAGAGGGAAGCAAGATAGACACACACATATGTGTGTGTATATATGCATATACATATATATATATATATATATACAAACCTTTATTTTTCTGTATATAAATATATTTTAGGAAGATCTTTGGCATGCTAGAATGTACCAAGAAGAGGTCTACTAGCTGGTATATGCTGGTAAATGTTTAACAACCAACTCTTTTTAAAAAATGTACACATGACATAGTTCTAAGTCTCATCTACATTTTTAACATTTTCTCTATCACTTTCCTAAGTCTAAACAAGCAATAAAACAATAAATCAAGCGCTGAATTGTAGTGTTACCTGGGTTTTGAAGAGTGACTACTCACCCTGAAAATTAACAATCAGACATGAACTGGCTCCAGCACCCCCCTTGACTATTAGCATGACAGCAGGAAGAGAAATAATAAAAAGAAAATTTGGGGGAAAATAAAATAAAAAGCTATGGATATAAGGACTATTACGGGGAAAGACAGGAGAGAGATTCAACCTGTGATTTTGTTTGTATAGGTAGCCAGGGGACATCGTGGATAGGATGCTGGGTTTGGAGTCAAGAAGACCTGAGTTGGAGTCCAGCCTCAGACACTTACAAGCTTCATGACTCTGGATAACTCACTTAACCTCTGTCAACCTTTGTTTCCTCCTGTGTAAATGGAGGTAACAATGATTGCTCCATCACAGGGCTGTTGTGAGGATCAAATGAAATAATAAGTACCTTATAATACCTGCATACCTTAAAGAGTTATATAGTTGTTAGCCATTATTATTATTAGGAATATCCAGATGAGAGGATTCCCTTTACCAATGAAGATTGGTACCTCCTCTAACAATTTATAATCGTATAGCATTGTCTGAGACATCAGAAGGTTAAGTGACCTTGTCCATGGTCATACAATCTAACATGGTATTTCTGCCTTGGAGAAAAGCTCTCTATTATTCCACATTGCATCTAGAGAAAAGATCTTTATGCTGCTTAGTCCCAGAAAGGTGAGCATCATAGAGAATCTGTTTTCTGTTCAACAAAAGGAAAATTTCCTGATACTGAGAATTGTTTAAGAGTGGAATAAACTATCTTGGGACAGAGTGAACTCCTCACCACTGGAGTTCAAGTATCAGCATCACCATTGTCATTAATAAACTTGTATTAAGTTTCTACTTTGTGCCAGGCACTGTGCTAAACACTGGGGATATGAAAAAAAAGTAAATGCCCTCAAGGTGCTTACACTCTAATGGGGGAGGCAATATGCAAACAAATATGTACAAAGCCAGTCATAGAAACAGAAGACATAATTAAGAGAAAGAAGGCTGAATGATCGTTTGTCTGGGACATAGAAGAGGTTGATGCTTCAGGCAGAGGGTTGGATTAGATAACTTCTGGGGTCCCGTCCAACTCTTAAGATTTTGTTCTGGGAGTTCAAAGGAAGGAATGGTTGTGACTAGGGTAGTCAGGGAAAGCTTCAGGAAGGAAAAGTATGTTGATGGATGACTAGGTTTTCAACAGGCATAAAAGATGAGGCAAGGCCTAAGGAGTAGGGGAACAGAGTGAACAGAGGTGCAGAACATAATTGAAATCAATTTGGAACATTCCAATGTCAGTGCTGGGGAAGAGTATTGCAATGGATGACAGGCCTAGTCAGCAAAGGTGCTGGGGAAGAACACATTCCCCTTCTCAAGACCCAACCCCTGCAGACACAGGAAAACTGAGCAACAGATCCTCTACTCCTAGCCTCTTGGAAGGAAATTTAATAACAGTTCTTGAGCAGGAGGCTCACCCATCCCTAACTACAAGAGTCCTCCAGAAAGGTCAAACTGTAATACGCATGAGGAAAGAGACAGCCTCCTGGTGTGTGTTCCCATCGCAGGTAGTCCCCTTTACTCTCAGTCTTAGGGAGAATGAGAAGCCTATCCTAATGGTGTCAAACTCAGATGGGCCATCTCCAGTCCTCCTGATACATGTCTTGTCACTGGACCCAGATGGCTCTAGAGGAGAGAGTGAGGCTGGTGACCTTACACAACCCTCCCTTATTTAAATCCAATTTGCTTGCAAGTCATGGCATCATCTTCCTGATGTCATGGTCCTCTTTGAGAATGAAGGATGAACAAGAAGAAGAATAACAAACTTAGATAGAAAAAAAGGCCACTAAACATACATAAGGATCCCTGAAGGCTATACTGACTCAGAAAACCACATATTAACATTATCTGTCTGTTGTATTTTTATTTCTTTTGTTAACTATTTCCCAATTATATTATCAGAGCTGCAATGCAGCCCAAAGTTGTGTATTTGATACCTCTGGCCTATCTTATTGCTCAAAAGGCTTGAGTAGATGAGGACTTAATAGATGAGTGCTCAGGAATATAACTTCTGCAAACAGTCATAGTCTAATACATCCCAACGAGAATCTAGGAATCAAGCAACCCAAGTAGAGGAATATAATAATGGAAAAATGCTACACGAATACAGAGCAATTGGTCAAATTGGTCGTATAACCTTGAGTCTTCCTTTCTCTGGATCTCATTTTCCTCAATTATAAAACCAGGGCACTGGACTAGATCTTTCTCTTTCCACTTTGACCATCAATATTTTAAGACTCCTTCTAGGTCTAACATTCTACTTTCTATGTTCTAAGCTTCCTTCATGCTATAATATTACATGTTCTATGGTCCTTTCCAGTTGTGATGTTCTGAATTCTGCAGTACAGTGAAGTGGGAAAGGGCTCTATACTTAGTCAAGAGACCTGAGTTCAGTCAAGCCCAGGCTTAGCCGCTTACTGCCCCTGTAACTCTGGACAAGTTATTTCTGAAGGTTCTCTAAACAGTTTCTTTCCTTGCCAAAACAAGATAATAACACCTGTCCTACCTAACCCATAGTTATATTTTGAGAAAAACATTTTTATAAACTAGAAAGTGCTACATAAATCTGAACATTATTATTCTTTCTAAATTCCCTTCATGCTGTAAATGGTAAAATCCCTTCCAGCTCTGATATTATTCTATATATTCTATATATCACAAGGTCTCTCAGAGCTCTAACATGCTACAGTTCTGAATTCTAAGGTTTGTTGCAGCTCTAACCTTCTACCAGAATGTATGGGGTGTTCAGGGAAGACTAGAACCTCAGGTGTGAGGGCTGCTGAGCCTTTTTCGGGGCTTCTCATCTACCTTTGGTGTCCATTTCTCACCTGTGACTCCATGAAGCTGTAGCATGCACAGCAGCCACACCCAGATAAAGTCATCTAGGCAGATGGGCTAAACCAGGTGGAAGGTAACAGGCTTCAAACCCACTGGTGAATTAGGGGGATGTCTACTCCAAGCTTGTGAAGACTTCCCTCAGTAGAATGAGTAGATGGGAACAATTTGTTACAACGGTCATGAAGGTGGCTGAAGCAGGTGCCGTGGAGTGCTTAGAGCTTAGTTAGACATCGAAGATGCCAAGGTTATCACTGAATCTCAGGCCATTGCCAGTCACCTTGGCTTTTTGTCTTGCTGTTGAACTTCAGTTCTCTTCAGATGAAGAGAGACTGAAGACTTTGCGCAACTCTGCCTCACTTAAATCCAATTCAGGAACAAGTCAAGACATAATCCCCACCATGTCACTGGTCCTTTCAAAAATGAAGGACTAAAAATTTTTTCTGTATTCTAAGGTCTCTTGCAGTTCTAACATTCTAATGTTCTGAATTCTACTATCCCTTCCAGCTCCCATGTGCTATCATCTTGGGTTTTTTTATGGTATTTATGACTCACTTGCCAGACCCATATTTCCAAATTTCACCATAAAAGTTGGCTCAATGCTTTGTTTTTCTAATTCATGGCTACTATGTTGTCTAGCTATCAACAGCTTTGGGGAAGAATTTTATTTTATTTTATTTTTTAATTCACGGGGCAGCTAGGTGGCACAGTGAATAGAGAACTGGCCCTGGAGTCAGGATGGCCTGAGTTCAAATCCAGTCTCAGACTTACTCAGACACATTTACTAGCCATGTGACCTTGAGCAAGTCACTTAACACCAATTGTCCTGCCTTCCCCCCTCCAAAAAGCAAAAAAATAGAAATTCAGTACTTCAAGATCATTCCAAAGGAAATAAGAGCTATAGCCAATTCCTGGCAGGGGTAGAGAGGTGGGAGGAGTGGGGAAAGATGGAATCTTGGAAATAAAATACACCTCAGAGGGGCGGCTAGGTGGTGCAGTGAATAGAGCACCGGCCCTGAAGTCAGGACGACCTGAGTTCAAATACAGCCTCAGACACTTAACACTTACTAGCCATGTGACCTTGGGCAAGTCGCTTAACACCAACTGCCCTCCAAAAATCAAAAACAAAAACAAAATATGCCTCAGAGACCATTTCCAACCTTCCTATTTAAAAAACTTGGAAACTGGGAGGGGTGGCTAGGTGGCACAGTGAGTAGAGCACTGGCCCTGGAGTCAGGAGGACCTGAGTTCAAATCCAGCCTCAGACACTGAACACAAAAACTAGCTGTGTGACCTTGGCCAAGTCACTTAACACCAATTGCCCTCCAAAAAGCAAAAAAAAAAAAAATTTAGGAAACTGGAGCCCTGATACATAAAGTAATTTATCTAAAGCCACAAAACAGGTTAGTAATTATTAATAATTCTGGACTCAAACTCAGGTCTCCCAGGCTAGTGTTTGCTTCTCTTCACCAGCCGAAAAGGAAAATGATGATTTAAATAACAGAGTGATGGGCAGAAGGAAGACTTGCTGAAGGAGGTGATTTTGGAGTCGGGCTCAAGTAACAATAGCTCCCATTTCTGTCACGTAGACAAAGTGTCCCAAAAGTCTCAGTGCAGTTTCAAGTCTTAATTGCTTAAAATCTCATGTATTCCTTAAAATACCATAGGATGTAGGTTGCACAAGTTTTTTTTTTTTTTAATCCCATTTTACCAAGGAGGAAACTGGGGCATGGGAAGATAAAAGTGACTTGAGCAAGGCTACCCCGGAAGAAAAAGCAGGATTCCTAAACCCCAGTCCGTTGCTTGTTTTCATTCCCTTACACGAGCAGGCGACACGTCACCAGATCCCACAACTTCTTGGCCTAATGAATGTGTCAGGAAAGGGGAGGGGCTGGAGAAACTCAAGTCAGGAGAACACATGTTCCCCATAATTCCTTTGAGGCACAGTTTTGAAATTTGACTTTTAAAGGAGAGAATTACAGATCACATTAAAATGGAAGCGTATTAAGATAAGTAATTCCAAAAGATAAGACTGGCATGTGTGTAGCCTTTTAGTGTTTTCAAGGATATCTTGAATAAAATTCTCTGAGGCTCAAATAGAGGGGATAGCTTTGAGCACTAATATCCTCCTGTATAAAACGCCCAGAATTTCACCATCATACTCCACCACCCCCCTCCACCACCTCAGGGTCCACAAACAGCTTTATTGATTGACAGCCGCCTCAACATTTCCCAAGGTCTGTTGCCCAACTTTTTTATCTTGACTATCACCCAATCTTATGGGTCAAAGGGGAAAACCCTTGGAGCTCCTCCCCCTACCTCCCAGTCCCCAAATGTGCTATAAGCTGACTTTGTAACACACCCCTCCTGCTATTTATAGGAAGCAGCAGTAGCTTGAAGCTGGTTTCTGTTAATAACACAGCCCTCCCCCCCTTAAAAAAATTCAATTTTGCCTTGGAACGCCCTGAGAAATATCTATTTCCAGAGGCTTTGGAGGGAAAAATACCCTGAGACAGGAATTATGTGCATAAGGTTTCAACCTCCCTCCCTATCATCTGGACAATAACAGCTTCTGTCTGGGGACAGAGACACATTCCCTTAAGGTACCAGCTGAGAAGGAAGGCTTGTAGTAAAGGGCAGCAATTAGGCTGATAAGACCAATGACTTAAACCATTTTGGACTCTGCTGAAGGAGACCAGCAAGCTAGAGCCTGTCCCAGGCTCTCCCCTGAAAGACCTTGGCTTCCTGGGAGGGAGGGATAGATGCATGGTTGAGGTCCTTTGAGCTCATCCATTCTAAGTCAAGTTCCCCCTTGGGGTCCAGCCAGGGAAATGATTTCTCTTTTCAAGCTATGGGGTTGAGGTAGTATGGAAAGCACCCTTAGCTAAAAGAACTGAGTTCCACTCCTGACCCCAACACTAATTGCCCTGTGAATGTGACTAAGTCACCCTATCTTCCTCTGGGCCTCAGTTTCCTTTTCTGTTAAATGGGGATAATAATCTCTTGTCCTGCCTTCCTGACAGGGTTGTTGGGAGGATTAAATGAGATGATAGGACTTTGAACTTTGAAAAGCAAAAAATATCATTGAAAGCTCATTAATAGAATCAGAAGCATAGAATGCCAGAGTTAGCAGGCATAATGGAGAACACTGGAACTTGAAGAGACTTTAGGAAACAGAATGAGAACTGGAAGGAATCTTGGAAAAAAGAACATAGAGTGAATGCTGGAAAGGACCTTAGGTCATTGTGTGTTGGGGCTGGAAGGGACCTTAGAGATCATTCATCTAACATCCTCACTTATGACCTAAGGAAGCAGAGAAAAAAGGGAATCACTTTCCTAGAGGGTGTGCATTGAAATAATGTCTCCCCTCCAGATTCCACATTCAGTGTTCTTTTTGTAGGAGACAAAATGACAGATATACAAAAGCCTTTACTAAAAGGAAAAATCTGGCACATTTATTAGGGAGGTACAGAGTGTTCCGGGGCTTCAAAGAAGGAAAGGCCTTCTTCTGACTGAGGTGACCAGGTGGTTTTGGAGAGGGGCTTTCAAGGATAGGGAGGAGGAAACAGATATCACTGAATCTGAGGATGTTTGTAGAAAAGCATCTCCCTTCATTTTCAAGCTTGTCCCCTTAATCACCTTCTTAAGAGGCAGCTCCTTTGGGGAGCCCTCATTATCCTGTAGTCTTTGCCAAAAGAGACTGTTCGGGCATCTAACCCTAGTCCTCTAGCCCAGCCCCCACTATCCTTCCTGCTTTCAACCTCCTGCCCCTTTTCTGTCTTGCCTGAGTGGCTGCAGAACCCACCCCCATTGGATAGTATCTGGCTGCCTCCCCCTTGTCTTTTCTCCTCTATAGAACCAGGCCTGAGAGAAAGCAGACTTCCCTCAGGTTTCTTGCCCCATGCTAATGGCTATACTGCTCACAAGGGCTGACCTCTCAACTGGCAGAACTGCTGGATATGGGAAAATACATGGAAAGAGAACCCAAACAGTTATTATTGGTCAGCTCCAACTTTCTCCCCACCCCCACTAACCCTGAAGTCAAGAGATTGGCATTGAACTGTTGTTTACAGGAAAATTATAGATTCTCAAAGCTAAAGAGACCTTAGAATACAGAACCTTATTGCTAGAAGGGACGCATTAGAGATCATCTAGTCACCATTACCTTCTTTTACATAGGACAAATTTAAAGCTGAGAGAGGATAGGCAAGGTCACGAAAGGTCACAAGGCAGTTAGAGGCAGGGCCAACCCTCATGCTCATGTACTGATTCCCAAGGCCAGAATTCATTCTTTTTCACCAGCTGCCTATCCACACCCGCCTTACCCTTCAAGCAATGGACCAAAAGTCCTTCAGTGTTTCCTAAGGAGCATTAGATGTGTTCCTGTTCTTAGTACCTGGTTCTTGGTACTAAGGGCCTAACTATTCTTTTATTGAGAAGAGGACATAGGAGGGAAAAGCCTGGATTAGAAGGTCAGGATCCCAATGTCAGTCCTGGTTCTAATACTGATTAGTATTAATGCTCTGTGAACAGTTCTCTTAAACTCACTAGGTCATCTGTAAAACGGAGAAGTTAGAGCTGCATGATTTTAAGGCCCATGTCAACTTTAAACAGCCTTTTCCTTACCTACTTGTGGCATCTTTTCCTTGATATATTGATTCAGCCACAAGGTTTAGGCACCTTAATGCCAGGTCTTCTGCCACCCTTGGGGTGAAGAGAAACATCACCTGTTGAGCAATAGACATTGATTTTTCCTTCTGGGGAAGAGGAGAAAAATCATTCCATCAAGGCTCCAGCCTGGTCTCCTGCCTTCAGGGAAGAGGAGTAATGTCTGCTCTTCAGATCCCAGAACCTGAGTAAACTCTCCCTGGTCATTCACTCTCCATCCCAGTGATTCTGAATCCCGTAGGTCATCATTCAAAACCTGTTAGCCCAGTTCTCCATCTTTCACAGGCTGATCTCTTATTTTCACTCCCCTTAAGCTAACTCCCTCAGTGTTCCACTCTAAAGCTACGCATCCCTTCCATTGTGCTCTCTGAAATGGTTCCTGGGGAACAAACCTGTTTTTACCTTGAATCTTTTCCTTTCCCAATACTTTAATGTCCCGCCTCCTTCCTGATGGCACAGCCTCCCTGGCCTCCCTTTCCAGCACTGTTTGTACTTTTTACTCATTCCGCTCTATTCACTGGGCAAAGTAGGAGAGTTAGAATACTCTTTGCTCCTGGTTGTGACTTCCAGGTTCTCCTTCTACCACCCTCACACAGTAACCTCTCCTTTGAGGTTCTCGCAGTCCATGTCTGCTACCCAATCAAAATTCTGGTAGCTGTTATCTATCAGCTGCTAAGATACTTCCTTTGTTTGCCCAATGAGTTCAGTTCCTCACTCAGTCTTTCTCTCCTTAACTCCTACCTTCATTCAGAGGACTTCAGCATACATACATATATATATACTTACATACATATATATGTATATTCATATACGTGTGGGTATGTATATGTATGTGTGTATATATATGTATATATGTATATATATATACTTCCTCAAACACCCTAATATAATTTCCTCAACCTAATCATCTTTCATATGACCAACTGTCCTCCCCTCCCCCTCAATTACACACTAGGATGGTCATGCCCTTGATCCTGCCATCATTCATGAATGTACCACTTCCATATTCATGAACTCTGAAATTTCCTTATCTGGTCATAATCTATCATCATTCCACTGTGTCTAACTGCTTTGCAACCCCAAACCCTATTCTTCATTCACATCATGTCCTTCAATCCCTCCTCAGTTCTTCCCCAGGCCATTATCTGTGCCTTGGCTACATTCTCCTTCCTTCCCTTCTTGACCCCTTGGTTAACCTGTTCAATTCTACATTTTCCTCTTCTCCTGAGTCGCTTGACCCTTTATCTTATTGGTGATCTTGTTTTTCCAAGCCTCGGTCTTGAATCACTTCTACCATCTACTGCCTTTGCTCCAATAAATGTGCTGCTGAATGAAGCTGAAGAAAATCATGAAACTATGTTGACTGGGTCTATTGTAATTTTTTGTTATTGTTGTTACATAACCTCAACTGGGCATGCACTGTTACAAAACAATCCTTTTACAACTCTCTAACAAACTCACTGCTCTACTCTACATATCAGCTTTTCCAAACCTTTTATCCTTCTCAAATCTCCTTTGGCTCAATCTTCTCACACCCTCTTAACTGAGAACTATGCCTCATATTTTACTGAGAAATTTGGGGCCATTCACTGAGAGTTCCTTCTTCTCCCCTCTTCCTCATCTCACATCATTCAGATGTCTTCTGCCATTATATCTTCCTTCAGTCATGTCTGTCATAATGAGGCAGCCTTTCTTCTTGCCAAGGCAACCCTTTCTACAAGTACAAGTGATGCCATTCTCAAGCAGATTTGCTTCTCTATTATTCCCCACTCTCTCAATTACCTTCAATTTCTCCCTGTCTACTGGCTGTTTCCCTGTGACCTATAAACATGCCCACAATCTCCCCCACACTCAGAAAACCGTCACTTGATCCATTCATCCCTCCTAACTACTGTCCCGTATCTCTCCTCCCTTTTGTGGCTAAATCCCTCGAGAAGAGTGTCTACAATAGATGACTACCAGCGTCATCGTTTAACCAAAACTGTTCTTTCCAAAATTACTAACGCTTGGTTACCAAACCTAATGGCCTTTTCTCAATCTTCGGCCTTCTTGAACTTTCTGTAGTCACTGATTCTCCATTGCTCTCTTCTCCTTGGTATTTTTCTCTTTTTCTCTTTTCTCTAGATTTTCCTGACATGCTTCTCTCCTGGTTTTCCTTCTACCTCTCTGACCACTCCTCCTCAATCTCCTCTGCTAGATTTTCATCCAGGCTACACCCAACAGTCACTAACTGTGACTGTCCTGCAGGGCTCTGTCCTGGGTCCCTTCTCTTCTTTCTCTATATTATTTCACTTGGTGATCTCATCAGCTCCTGGAGATTCAATTTTCATCTCTATGTTGATGATTCTCCAATCTACGTATCTAGTCCTAAACTCTCTGTCGCTCTCCAGTTCCACATCTCCAACTACCTTTTGAACATCTTGAAATGGATGTCCTGTAGACATCTACATCTTAAATTCAACATTTTCAAAATAGAACTCATCATCCTTCCTCCTACACCTTCCCCTTTTTCCAACTCAACTATTACCATTGAGAGCACCACCATCTGCCTGGTCCACTAGGTTCACCATCTAGATGTCATACTTGATTCCTAACCCTCTCTCAAGACGTATATCCAAGATATTGCCAAGGCCTGTCAATTTTGCCTTCATATCATCTCTTCTGTCTGTACTTTGGTAATGCTACTCTGCCACCACCATGGCATAGGCCATCAGCACCTCACATCTGGACTATCTGCAGTCATCTGCTGGTGGCTCTTCCTGCCACAAGTCTCTTGTCACTCTAGTCCACTGTCAGCTTAGCTGTCAAAGTGATCTTCCTCAAGTACAGTTCTGATTGTGTCACCCCTCTACTCAATAAACTCCAGTGGCTCCCTCTCACCTCCCAGATCAAATCTAAAATCCGCTTTGGCATACAAAGCCCTCCAGAATCTGCCCCTTTCTACCTTTCCAGTCTTCTTGCACCTAAATCCTTTACCCTCTGGATTTGAACTCAGGTCTTCCTGACTCCACACACATATCCTCTGTGATCCAGAGACACTGGCCTCCTTGCTATTCTTTGGATAGCACAATCCTTGGCATCTAGGTGGCACAATGAATAAAGCACTGGGCTTGGAACCAGGAAGATTCATCTTTTTGAGTTCAAAACCTGCCTCAAACACTTACTAGCTGTGTGACCTTGGACAAGTCACTTACCCCTGTTTGCCTCAGGCTCCTCATCTATAAGATGAGCAGGAGAGGGAAATGGTAAACCACTCTAGTATCTTTACCAAGAAAACCCCAAATGGCGTCACAAAGAGTCAGACATGATTGAAACGTCACAAACTAAACAATCACAAAAAATACACTCCATTTCCTGCCTCCAGGCATTTTTATTGGATGTTTGCCATAGCTGAAATACTCTCCCTCCTTGTTTCCACCTCCTGGCCTCCCTGGCTTCCTTCAAGTCCCAGATAAAATCTCACTACATCCAGGAAGTCTCTCCTGATCCTCTTTACTCCTACTGCCCTTCCTCAGTTGATTATTTCCAATGTATCCTGTATATACCTTGTTTGTACATGTTGTCTCCGCCATTAGACATAGCTCCTTGAGACCAAGGACTGTCTTTTGACTTTCTTTGTTTCCCCAGTGTTCAGCACAGTGCATGGCACATAGCAGGCACTTAATTTTTTTAGTGATTGACTATTTTATTGATTGATCAAAACTCGATCCTATGATTGGCATATAATACCACCAGGGGGCAGTAAGTACCTCGGTCACGTGGTACATAAAGCTAATCTCTATCTTAGTCACGTTTGAAATAGAAATTTGAATTGAGATAGAAATTCTTCAGCCCTTCCTTTCTTTTTATCAAAAATATAAATCTTTGTTCAAGCAATTGAATGTGATAACATTAATCAATATTTTTATGATAAATTTTTATACTTCAGTATTTTGATGGGACCCCTTCATCAGTTCTTCCATGTCTTCTTAAGACTAGACATTCATGCTTATATTTCCCCATAAATTCTCTATAGAGGATCTTCCCAGTGTGTAGAGGCCTATCTCTAAACTAGGGGTTCTTAACCTTTTTTTGTATCCTAGACCCTTTTTGACAGTCAGGTGAAGCCTATGGACCCCTTCTCAAAATAAGGTTTTTAAATGTATAAAATTAAATACATCAAATCATAAAGGAAATAAATCATATTGAAATGAAGACATAATTTTTCCCCTCCAGGTTCATAGATTAAATCTATCTATTCTGAAATCTATCCACAGACCCCTAAGAAGTTGTTAAGAGCCCTTTCCTTAGGTTTTTTGTTTTTGTTTTTTTTTTTTTTTTGCTTTTTGGAGGGCAATTGGGTTAAGCGACTTGCCCAGGGTCACAGGGCTAGTTTTTGTGTTAAGTGTTTGAGGCTGAATTTGAACTCAGGTCCTCCTGACTCCAGGGCTGGTGCTCTATTCATTTTCCCTAGGCTTTTTAACACCCTCTGGTTACCTAGTCCGCACTAGGATTAGCCATCATCCCCAACTCTCTCTACATGACTGGCCCACCTCCTTTTCTGACCATACGTTTCAGAGATAATAGAATCCCTTTTATCATTTCTTGCACACAACCCACAACTGGTAATATTCTATAGTCTTACACTCACCATTGCCCTATGGCAATTAAATTTTTATCTGTCTTTAACACATAAAACACAAGAAAATATTTAAAAATTTATTTCTAGTCGCATGAAATATATACATTTGTAATGAAATTGAGATATAAATAAATATGTCTTTATAATACTTATTTATACATAAATGATTCTACATGTCACAGAGAGGCAATATGATATAGTAGTGGGCTAGGTGGGAAGTCAAGAAGGCCTAGATTCAAATCCCTTCTCTGATACTTACTACCTGAGTGGCTCTGGACAAGTAACACTTAGCCTCTATGTGCCTCAGGCAACTCCCCAGCACTTCTCATAAATTATAAAAAGGTCATGATCTCATGGGAGATTGTTCTCTCCCAAAGAAATGTAACTCATGGGGTCATTCCTTGATCCCTATAATATTGTAAGGATCATTTAAGATAATAGGTGTGAAAATACTTTGAAAAGTTAAAATACAGCTACTATTGATCAATTCGGGGTTTTCTTGGCAGAGATACTAGAGTGGTTTGTCATTTCCTTCTCCAACTCACCTTACAGATGAGGAACTGAGACAAACTCAGTTGAATGTTTTGCCTATGGTCACATAGCTAGTAAGTGTCTGAGGTCAAATTTCAACTCAGGTCCTCCTGACTCAAGGTCTGTGCTCTATCCTCTGCACCGTCTAGCTTCCTTCAACAATGCTGATCAACTTGAAATTGAAGTATATTAGCTAGCATTTATATCAAACTTTAGGGTTTGCATAGTACTATATATATTTACTATATTATATAATAATTATAAATAATGTATTTTATAATGTGATATAATATATTTCGTATTCTCCCATCTCCCACCTAGTTTTAACCCCCATAATATATGGTAGCAATAAAAAATGAAGAGTGTATCATTGGCCTACAATTGATTAGGCATGCATTCTGAATTGTTTCAAGTGGTTGGGACAAGCTACATTCTCTTGACCAAAAGCATGAATTTGTGAGACAGTGATCCCCATGGGATGGAATAAAGCCAGCTGGTCAGTCATATACTAAGAAGAATATTAGGTTTTGGGTTGAGATAATCCTATATTCAAATCCCAACAGTACACTTACTAGCTAGGTGACCTTGGGCCAGTCATCTAACCTCTTTCAGTCTTACTTCCTCTATCTGTAAAATGGGGAGAGTGACAATTTCACTGATGCCTCACAAGATTGTGATGAATAGAAGAGATGATATGTATAAAGTTCTATCTGAGTATAAGGTATCATTATTTTTACTAATTTGTTTTAATATAATAATACATATTAAGAAGTAACTAATCTGGGACTTTGAACTCATCAGCACCGTATGCTAAGTAGCCACGTGTCCTTTGAACCAGATATGGCTCCAAGTATAGCAAAAGCCCATATCATTAGGAACTGAGTAAACTGTATACTATTTTAACAATGGGGACTTTCACCAATTGGGATTCTGATTCTGAAAAGATCAGAGTCAACCTGATTTAGAAGGCCTGTTCCAACATTCTATGTCTTTACCTAGCACTATTACTGTCTGTGATATATAGATTCAATTTTCTAAAGTGTTGTCTCAAGAGGTGGTAGGTTTTTCCTCCTTGGAGGTCTTTAAGCAGATGCTAAATGGCCCCATGTTGGACTGGTTATAGAAGAGAGTCTTTTAATGTATGCATTTGTCTATATAGCCAATGAGATCCCTTCTACCTCTCAGCTCTTTGATTCTATAGGTAGGTCATTGAGCTCAATGTATAGGTAGAAATTGTTGAATGACATGGAACTTAGAGAAGAAAGTAAATCTCGTTTGTATACAGATTGTCTTCCCGTTGGATTGTGAGCTTCTTGAGAGCAGCTGGGACTGTCTTCTGTCTTTTCTTGTGCTCCCAGCACTTAGCACAATGCCTTATAGATAGTAGGTGCTTAATAAATGTGTGTTGACTTGACTTGTTGACAACTATGGAGATTCAACCTTGTTTTCTTTTCTGTTTTTTTTTTCCCATCAAAACAAACTCAGAAGTAGATTGATCTCTACTCAATGAATCAAAAAGAAAAATCTCACTTATGAGTAGGGATTGTTTCATTCATTGTATTTTTTCCCACTATACCTAGAACAGTGCCTGATATATAGTAAGCGCTTAATTCTTGTTGAAATTCTCCAACAGCAAGGGTTTGACCTTCTCCAGTCTTTCTCCTAGCTCCTTAGCAATCAAAAGCTTCCATAATTGATAAATTTAAGATATCAGTCCAATTACTTGAGAATTTGTCAAAACCAAATTTAGTTCCTATTATAAATATGAGTACTGATCACTTTTGCAATAGAGCACATATCTTTGCAAATGGACAGCCTTTGTTTTCCCAGTGTTTCTTCACAATTTTAGCTTCCTCTCACCCAATTTTTCTCCTTACCAATGGGAAACATGTTCTTTCCGACTCTGACATTCATAGAATGTCTCTTCCAACTCTAACATTCCTCCATTAAGTGACTCACCCCCTGTAAAGGGGATTAGCCCAAGTTAGCTGAATTTCAGAAATCCATTGTGCAAAACTGAGAAAACATCAAATCTTCCAAGCTGAAGGAGATCACCTGCTTCAGCTCCCTTATTTGACCCCCAGGAACTTTCCCAAAGTCACACAGGTGGCTCCTGGTCAGTGTCAGAAATGAGATCTCCTGCTTCTCATTCGAAGGCTGTTTTCACCACCTAGGACCACAGGACTACTGTAGCATACTGCCTTTTGCAGATATGACTACCGAGGGGAGATGCAGGCATATGTGTGTGTGTATGTGTGTGTTCTGGGGTCTTGGGGGTGGAAGAGAAAGACAGGGTTCTTGCTCACCCATGTTTGTGCCCCAGCTGCCTGATCCCCCAAAGCCCAGGGTTTGGGGCTAATGTCCTTTCACTGAATCTTATATAAATAATATAAATAACTAGTCTGGGGACTTCAAACATGCCACCTCAGATGTATGGCAGGAGATTACAGGGTTTGTAAGGGCTCAGCCCCTCAATCATCCCAGCAGCTTAGAGCTTTCTACTAAAATAGAGATCAATGCTTCAGTTTTATGGGAGGCCCCCAGCCCACGTGACCAGGCCCCAAATCCTTTGTTTTATGACTTGCTTATGCATTCCTGGTGAGAAACGGTTTACATCTTGGGCCCGGGAGCCCTCCTAAATCAGCTGCCAGGTTTTTGCAGCTGGTAGGAAAGAGGAGCTGTCATCAGGCTGCCCAGAGGTGAAGAGGCGAAATGAGAGGCAGGTTAATGACAGGCTGACCAACCCAAGAACCTCTACCAGGAACTAGAGAAGGGAGGGACAGGAAATCAGAACCATTTCAACTTCCTATGTCCACTCCCACCCCCAGGGTCACCCAGGTAATACCAGCCCAGCTGCAAAGGGGCAAGAACAGAGATACTCTGAGGCAGGGGCTCTTAGGGAAGTAGAATGAGATAAGGACTCTAGAGACTTGGTTCACATACTGGCTCTTTGGTTCCTAGATGAATTACTTTCCTTTTCTGGGTTTCAGGGTCCTTATCTAAAGAACAGGAATGATGATATGTGTGTGTGTGTGTGAATATACATATATATGTATATATGCCATAAGATTTTTTTTGAGGAATAACTTTTGCACGCTTTTGAGGACTTTATAAATTTTAAAGTCCTACACAAAGGTTATTAACTTTTTCATGAAAAACATAGATGGTTAGAGATGGAAAAGGCCTTGAAGTGTAGAATATCATAACTGAAAATGAACTTAGGGCAGAGAACATAGAATGTTAGAGGTGGAAATGACCTTCAAACATAGATCCTAGGATGTTAGAGCTTAAAGAGAGCCCAAGCCATCCAATCCATCCCCCACTCCCACCAGAGTTTTACCAGGGAAGTAACTGAAGCATAGACTCGTAGAATATAAGGACATATTCATGTCCATAGTAGCCTCTGGAGCTGACTACCAAGCCAGTGGCTTTCCCACTCTATTACACTGTTGTAGCCCCTCTCCAGGCTCCAGTTTCTTCATCTGCAAAGTGGAAATAATGATCTCTGCCCCACTAAGTTCACAGGGTAGTCTCAAGAATCAGATGTGAAAGGGCAATGGAAAATTAGAGATGGAAGAGATTCTTATCACCTGGTGGTGATTCAAGTCTGGTTTCCTGGGGGAAAGGAGGAGCTAAATTGGGATTCAAAAAAAATGTTGGGGAATCTTCTAGTCTTGACTTCACAGGCTCTTTCCTTATACTCTTAAAAGGGTTTAGGCCCATGAAAGTTCAGAGCAGATCTGAGAAAGATAATTCTCCTTAGTAGTTGGCAGAACACCAAGGGCTCTCTGGCCCCTTGATGCAAATCTCCTCCTACCCCCACTCTTTCAGGTGTTAAATGTTGGGGGGTGGGAAACACCTCCCTACTCCCCCCTTCCACCCCACTGGATGTGTTTTAGTCTGGTCTGAATGTTTACACCTTAATTGAAACCCTTAAAAATAAAGATTCATTATAAACTCTGACAGATCCTTAAATTTAACTGTGCAAACTGTGCCACTATAATATTTAAAACCCCATTTGAATGGACGCTCTATCAAAAACATATGGCATCCCATCTGGCCTCCATGCCCGGCTCACTGTTTAATTTGGGCAAATACATACTGTGATGTTTATGTGATGTGGACCGAAAGCAGCAGCCTTCGATGATTTGGTTTGTGTTTTTTCAAGGTCCTGGGGATGGACAGAGTGCAAGCTGGTTTACCAGCTCTTACAAGTTCAGAGTCAGGTCTCCCCTATTACTTTGATCATGACTCTGGGTCAGAAAATCCCTCGCATCTTATTTTAAACTTGGAGCTTCCTTTGGAGGGCTTTAAGATGATTGACTGGACATCCTGATTAGACAGAGAATGTAGCATCATGGAGTGGAAAGATCAGGATACTTGTGCTCCAGTTCCAGCTCTGGCTGACTCACTATGTACTTTAAGCAAGCCCTTTCCCCACTGAGCCTCAGTTTTCTGGGCTATCAGATGAAGGGTTTGGATTGGATGACCTTTAAGGTTTCTTCCAACTCTGCCATTCTGTAATTCTCTCTGGGCTTCGCTTTCCTCATCTGTAGAATGGGAACAAAAATCTCCTTCTCATCCCCTCTCTCACTGGATTATCTAAGGGAGAAGCTGGATGTAAAAGCATTTTGAAGACTCTAAAAGGCTCAACAGATGTAGAGGATCATTATTATTAACGTTTCTGGGCCCACATTAAGTGCCCAATAAAATACTTATTGAGAATGACCTTGGACAAGGCCTTCCTCTCTTTGAACTTCAATTTACTTTTCTATAAAATGAGGATATTAGACTAGATTAGGGCAGCATGGTGGCACAATGGATAGTGCCAGGTCTAGAGACAGAAAGACCTGAGTTAAATCCTGCCTCAGACACTTACAAGCTGTGTGACCCTGGGCAAGTCATTTAACTCTGCTGCTTCAGTTTCCTTCTCTGCAAAATGAGCTGGAGAAGAAAATAGCAAACCACTCCAGTATCTTTGCCAAGAAAACCCCGAATGGAGTCACAACGAGTCAGACATAACTGAAACAAATGGACAACAAGGCCCTTTCCAGGTCTGTCCTATTTTCTGTCTTCTAGGAGGTCTTCCAGTTCTGATGGTCTCTGTCCTATATGTAATGGAGCTGATGAGGTTCCTGTCCTGAGATCACACAAGTATTCTGTTTTCTCTCTGCTTGCTGAATGGTGAAGAGAAGCTTTTAAAGGCACTGGTCAGTCAGATCACCAATCTCTCTCTCTCTCTCTGTCTCTCTCTCTCTCTCTCTGTCTCTCTGTCTCTCTCTGTCTCTGTCTCTCTGTCTCTCTCTCTCTCTCTCTCTCTCTCTCTCTCTCTCTCTCTCTCTCTCTCTCTCTCTCTCTCTCTCTCTCTCTCTCTCTCTCTCTCTCTCTCTCTCTCTCTCTCTCTCTCTCTCTCTCTCTCTCTCTCTCTCTCTGTCTCTGTCTCTCCCTTTCTCTCTCTGTCTCTCTCTTTTCTTCTCTCTTCTCTCTCTTTCTCATTCTGACAATTCCAATGAAAAAGAAGAAATGTTATATGTCTCCAGGTGGCTTTGAAGTCACACAGCATCTTCTTGCTGTTCCTCACACAAGGCACTCTCTCTGCAAACTCTGTCCATTTTCTCTGGCTGTCCCCTGTGCCTGTAATGCTCTTCCTTCTCATCTCTACCTCTTGGACTCCCTGGCTTCTTTCAAATCCAAGTTAAAATCCCATCTTCTACCTCCTTTAATGCAAGCTCCTTCCTTCAATTGTTTATTTTCTATTTATTCTGTATATAGAAGATCTGAGTTCAATCTGGCCTTAGACACTAGCTGTGTGACCCTGGGCAAGTCACTTAAAACTCTTTTAGGCTCACTTTCCTCCTCCTTAAAATGGAGATAATAATTGTACCTACCTCCAAAGGTTGTTACAAATGAGATAACAATGATCAAACGCTTAGCATAGTGCCTGGCACATAGTAAGCATTATATAAATGTAAACTATCATCGTCATTATTATTCTACATATTTCTTTTCAGGTGAGCTCCTTGAGAGCAGGAATTGTCGTTTGCCTTTGTTCATACCCTCAGTACTTAGCACCATGCCTGGAACATGGTAAAGGCTTACTGCTTATTGACTGATTGGTTTATTGACTAACTGTCCCTGTTGTGTCTAGTCTTTTCTGCTCTCAGGTGAAGTACTAGAGACAGACAACCTTACAAAATCTGAAAGATCCGAGGGGTGAGCAGTGACAGGAGTCCATGGCAGAAATATCTATAACCATCATTGCTGAGATGAGTATGGCACCATCACAGCCCCAAGGAGTGACACGTAGTATCCAACTCAACAATAAATCAATCCAGCAACCAAGAAAGCAAGAAAGTGACATTCTCTACCAGAGAGGCTGTGAGGGGTGAATTTGGTGGTGCAAATGCTTTGCAGCAATTGATTTAAGTTTGATCCTGTTCTCTCCAGGGACTGAAGTCATAGAGAATGTGCCCTAATTTGGGAGATGTTTTGTACTCAGGAAATATCTCTCCATAAACGCTAATTAATGTTAATTGCTTCTTGATTGTATTGAGCAGATATCAATTCAATTAATAGTGGGGCTGGGGAGAATATGCCAGAATGGAAGATGGAGCTGACTGAATTAGAACTCCATTGCCCCTCAAGGGGACCCCTAGACCCTAACTTTTACAAAGAGAGTTTTCCTGAGTATAAAAACATCTCCCAAACTAGCATACACTCTCTATGACTTCAGTCCCTGGAGAGAACATGCTCAAACTCAAATAGATTGATGCAAAACATCCGTGTTACCTCCCTCTGGGGACCCAACCTGCCAGTAAGAATGAGGGTTTGGGAGAATAGCTTCACAGTCTCAATACCTTCCTATGCAGAAAAGGCCCCATTTAGCTCTGACATTCTTTGTTACAAGTCTCTTCCAATATTAACAAACATTCTACATTCTAAGGTCCCTCCCTCTCCAACACTCTATATGATCTCTGCTCCCTGACCCAATTCCAAGACATATTTCCCAAGTTTGAAGGTACCCACCCAAATCCTGTCTTTACTCTATAGATTTCTTTCCTGAGGATAATAATAGCCTCTGGTCTGGGTTACAGTGACTATGGGGGATGGCCAAACACAGCTAAGAGAACCGTATTTCATAGGCTATAGAGGCTCCTTCAGTGTAACAGCTCTTAAAACACGATATTTTGAAGATTTAAGTGTAAATGAACCAAGCACATATGGATCACATTTCTCCTAAATTACCTAGGATTTAGGGCAGGGCTGAGGCCCCTGGGGCAAAAGGTACTTGGGATTTTAAGAGCCGCCTTCTTCCCGAGCCCTCAAGTTTCTCCAGCTCAACAGTTCTTGAGTAGACATAGAACCTGCAACCTACTGCCGGTGTCACCACTGACTTGGTGTGTGACCCCATCTAAATCATGTCCATTCTCCAGGCCTAAATTTCTTCATCTGTAAAATTAGGAAGTTAGACTAACAGAATATAGTGAATAGAACCCTGGACTTGGAATCTGGAAGACCTGGGTTCAAATCCTGTCACAGACATGCACTAGCTGTGTGACCCTGGGAAGTCACTTAACTTCTCTGGTCCTCAGTTTCCTCATCTGTAAAATGAGAGATTTGGGCTTGATGTCCTCTAAGTCTCCTTCTGGCTCTAAATCCATGGTCCTATGGTCCTAAATGGTCTTTATGGTCACTTTCAGCTTTAATGTTTGTGATTCTGTGAACTTCCCTAGACATTGACTGTCCAGATGGAAGTGTTACCCAACAAGAGGGGATATAGCCTATTTATAGATACACTTTATGGGGTCATAAGGATAGTGATTTAAAAATCTTCAAAGCACTTGAATATACCTTATCTCATTTGAGCTCTACAGCAGCCCTATAGGGTAGTTACTACAGTTGTTATTATTCCCATTATATAGATGAAAAGACTGAGGTTTGGAGTAGAAAGTCTCTTGCCTATGGTTACGCAACTTAATAAATTTGCGAGGCAAGATTTGAACTCAGGTCTCTCTTAATTCCACCACACTGTGTTGTCCTCCATGGAAAGATTACCTCTTTATAATGGGAACCCTAGATACTCTTTCCTGCCCCCCAATTTTCCATTTTCCTTCTGCATTGGTTCCTTTCCTACTGTCTAAAACAGTCCTGAGTCCCCATCCTCCAAAAAAACCTCAACAGAACATAGCATCCCTTTTGGCTGTGGTCCTACATCTTCTCAGCCAAATTTCTTGAAAAAGACACCTACACCTGGTGCCTCCTGTCCTGTCACTTTCTTCTAAACCCTCTGATATATGGTTTCCACCCTCATCCCTCAACTCTTACTGTTGTCTCCAAAGTTACCAATGACTTCTTAGTTGCGAAATCTAATAGCCTCTTCTTAATCCTCATCTTTCTTGAAGTCTGCAGCGTTTGTCAATGTTAACCACCCTCTCCTGCTGGATACGCTCTCCTTTCTAGGTTTTTGTGGCACTACTCTTTCTTAATCCTTCTGCAACCTGTCTTACCACTCTCCCTCAGTCTCCTTTGATGGCTCATAATTGATGTTCCGCCTTCCGTGGGTGAACCCCAAGAGTCTGCCCTACAATTTCTTTGTTTTTCTCCCAATACTCTCCCACTTGGTGACCTCTTCATATCCCTCCTCCTCTTCCCCTTCCTTTTTCTTCTTCTTCTCCTTTCCTCTTCCTCCTCCTTCCTCCTCTTTCTAATGGGGAGAGGAGGAAGAGACAATAAATGTTTGTTAATTTTAAAAGAGATCTCAGGGGCAGCTAGGTGGAACAATGAGTAGAAAGAACACCAGCCATAAAGTCAGGAGGACCTGACTTCAAATCCAGTCTCAGACATTTAACACTTACTAGCTGTATGACCCTAGGCAAGTCACTTAACCTCAGTTGCCTTTGAGAGAGAGAGAGAGAGAGAGAGAGAGAGAGAGAGAGAGAGAAAGGGAGAGAGAGAGAGAGAAGGGAGGGAGGGAGAGAGAGAGAGAGAGGGAGAGGGAGAGGGAGAGAGAGAGAGAGAGAGAGAGAGAGAGAGAGAGAGAGAGAGAGAGATCTCAGAGGCCAACTAGTCCAACTCATACTTGAAGAAACATCTCTCCTACATCATCTCTGAGAAAAAGTCATCTAATCTCTTCTTGAAAATCTCCAGTAAAGAGAATTTCACTCCCTCCTGAGGCAGCTCTTCCTCTTTGGAATAGCCTTAGTTATCGAAGAGTTTTTCCTTATATTAAGCCTAAATTTGCTTCTCTGTGACTACACTTTGCTCCTGGTTCTGTGCTCTGGTACCAGGCAGAATTATTCCTCTTCTAAGTAATAGCTCTTCAAAGTGGCATCGATCACGTCCACCCTAAATCTTCCCTTCTCCAGGGGTAATATTCCCAATTTCTTCAACTGTTCCTCCCATGGCATCATCTCAAGGCCCTCATTATCTGGGTTGCCCTCCCCTGAATATCCCCCAGATTATCAATGTCCTTAAAATATGATGCCCAGAACTAGGCTGCTATACTATGTAGTCAGAATCCAGCAGGATGAGGTGCTGTGCCTACGCAGTACTTTGTAATACCATTCCTGCTATGACCAAATGTAGTTACAATACGACAGGACTATCACTTCTCTCGTCCTGGGCACTATGTCTCTGTGAAGCCTAAGGCAGCATTGGCTTTTTGACTGTCAGAGCATGCTTACACCATGACACCTGGTTGCAGCCCACAGACAGGTCAATGGACTCCCCTCCTAGCACAGAGCGCCACAGCTCATAGGTGGCCTGGAGTGAATATTACTGGTGTTGACAGAATAGTTGGGGGGTATGTGGGGGCAGGTAATACTTAAGGCCCCATAGATAAGACTCCAGCATGAACAAGATAGGAAGGGCCAGATAGTGCTCTCCTTCCCCATAGAAATTCCTCTGGGACCCCATTAGGCTGCATGCCAATATGGGAAATCTACACAATGCTCGGCTCAAATCTTCCTAGCCCAATGTTACAGAGTAGTCTGGCAGGAGAATCACTAAAGACCAAGGACCAAGTCCTAACATAGTCACAGGTTTTGCCGTTTCCTAGAATGAGGTGTTCGTAACCTTTTTTTGTAACATGGACCCTTTAAGGCAGCCCAGTGAAGCCTATGAGTCCCATCTCAGAATAATGTTTTTAAATGCATAAAATAAAGTATGTAGGATTTCAAAGGAGATAGAGTATGTTGAAATACAGTATCAAAATATTTCTTAAAAACAAAGTCATAGGGGCGGCTAGATGGCACAGTGAATAGAGCACCGGCCCTGGAGTCAGGAGGACCTGAGTGCAAATCCGGCCTCAGACACTTAACACAAAAACTAGTCGTGTGACCTTGGGCAAGTTACTTAACCCCAATTGCCCTCCAAAAAAAAAAGTCATGGAACCTAAGAGCCTCAAATTTACTTAAACTCATGGCCTCACCATTGAGTCTCAGTTTTTCCATCCTCCAAAGGGAACGGTTGTCTACCACATACTTAAGGCCTAATAATAATCATCACAATTTCCATTTCTACAAAATGTGTAGGTTTCCAAGGTGCTTTCCTCTCAGCAGTCCTTAAGGCAAGACATTGGGAGTATGATCACCACCATTTTGTAGATGAAGAAGAATAATTCAGCTGGGAGAGACCACTGATCACTGAATCTAAACTCTTCATTTCACATGGCCAGTGAAGCGCAGGGAGTCGGCCAGGGAGCTGGTGCCAGTGGGCCCTGAAGCCCGGGTCTCTGGATTCCCAGCCTGGGGCTCTTTTCACAGTACCACACTGCTCCTCAGGCCTGGCCCTCCCTCTGCAAGGACAACTGAAGTCAGTCAGTTTTCTTAATCCCACCACTTTGGAAAAAATTATTTTGTTGGAATCAGCTTCAAAGAACCTCTAAGTCTAGACTGTGCCAAGAGAAATTAGCCAAGCTACCAAGTGATCCAAAGCACGGGAGCACGCAGCTATTGGCTTTAATGTGATTAGAAGGAGATAGAATAATGGTGTAGGCAGGGCTAGGGGCAGCAAACGCTCCTCCCAGAAAGTGGGAGCAGAAAGAGCGAGCTCTGGATAATTTCTGTCAAAGGCTGTGTGCAGTTACCTCCCACCCCCCAGTTTTACCTCTTCATTTAAGGGAAACTGATTCTCTGGACATCAGGCTGTCCTTTTAAGAGAAGAGGTATCTCTCTCTCTCTTTTGGGAATCCATAATGGATGGGAAGCAGAAAGAGGCAGTTTGCAGACTAGGGAGGGATGAAGAGGAAGAGGAAAAGGGTAGAGATGAGGAAAAAAGGAAGAAGGTTGGTGGGGGAAGGGCAAATGGGGAAAAGAGGGAGAAGGAAAGAAAGAAGAGAGAAATGGGGGGGGATGAAAGAAGAAGAAGAAAGAGGATATAGAAAAAGAATTAGAACGTGAAGCCTTGGGGGAAGGATGAAAATGGATTCTAGAAACACTGAAGAAATTTCCGGATTCGAATGAGAGTTGTGTGTAGGGAGTGGGGGTGAAGAACAGGCAAGTGTTGGGGGCAGCCACAGCCCAATCGCAGGGTGCAATATAAACTTCTCAGTCTGACATTTAAGGCCCTCCTCATCATGGTCCCAACTTACCTTTTTAACCTTTTCTGCCCGCCAGGCAGGTCTCTCACCTGTCCCAACATACCAAACTCTGTGTCTTTACTTTCATCATTTCCCTTTGCCTGGAATACCCCACTCTTATCTTTCCTCTCAGCCCACCCAAATCTTGCCCATCCTTCAAGAACAAGCTCAAGCACTTGACTGAGAAGTAGGAGGCCTGGTATGCCATATCTGTGTGACCTTGGGAAAGTCACTTCTCTCCTCTCTGAACCATAGTTCCCTCCTCCAAAAAATGAGGAGATTGAATCTCTAAGTTTTATCCCAGGACTAAATCTTATGGCCTTATGATTTCATGATCTCTAAGGAATTTTCCCTTTCTAACATCTTGTGATCCTGTAGTCTCACCTCCTCTAGGGAGTCTTTCTTGAACACCTGAACCCACATCATCTCTCTGCCCTCCAAATTCCTAGAGCACTGTCAGTATCGCTGTGTTGACACTCACCATACCCTGCTTCCTGTTCAACCAGTCAACCAACAAGCATCCATTGAACACCTACTATGTATCAGATGCTGGTCTAGGGACTGGAAATATAAAGACAGAAATGAAATATTAATGATCCCTCCATGTGTAGATCATCTCCCCAACAAAACCATGGGCTCTTCGAGTAACAAGAATTGTCTCTTTTACTTTTTTGTGTCATTAACTTTTAGAGTTAGGACCAAAGAGGGCATCTAATCCAATCTCTAAATGAACATAAATACCCTCAACTGCATATTGGACAAATCAACCACCCTGTTTAACTGTAGTGTAGAGGAAATGATGTCCTTGTATCTTCCCATGACGAACCCCATTTAGTGCTCCTCTCTAAGGCCAAGCAGAAAAAACGATCCCCTTCTCCCACGATAGTCTTCCAGATATATGAAGCTAGTGATCCAGACTCCAGGAGGTCTAGAAGAAAGAACACTGTTCTTGGGATCAAAGAACCTGGGTTCAAATCTTACTCTGCTATTTACCACCTGTGTGACCTTGGTCAAAGGTGGCACCCTTCCTCAGGATTCAATTTCCTTTTCTATAAAGCAAGGGAATTGGACCAGATGATATTTGGGATCCCCTTCCAGCTGGAGATCAAGAGCTGGAAAGATATGCAGGGAGTAATTAATGGGGTCAGGATTTGAACTGAGGTCCTCTGACAACCTTATTGATTGGAGGTCTTTTGTTATAGTTGTTTTTTTGTTTATTTGCAAAGAGCCGGATACATAGTAGGGACTCAATAAAGATTTGCTGATTACTCCCCAAAGGGTTTTCCTCTGCCCTTCAAATGCTTCCCGAGGCACTCCCTGCAAGGAGAGGGAGGCTCCCCATCCCTAAAATCAGGGGTGGCAGTAAAATGGATGAACTCTAAGGTCCCTTCCAACTTTAAGATTCTGTATCTTAGTGGTGATTAGTAATTTCATGTATAATTCTCTCCTTCTGTACTATGTAGAAATGTTTACTTTATTTGGTGTTTCTTCAGAATTTTTAAAAATGGAAGAAGAAAAATGTTGTATTCTGCATTACACATACTTCCAGATTTAAGACTTACTTCTAAAGTGCTTTTCAATCCTAGAAATCTATGTTCTGACCTCCCTTCCAGCATCGGCACCCTGTGTTCTATGTGAAATTACCATTTGGTCCAGACAGTCTATGTTCTATAGTTCATTCCAACTCTAACATCTTATGCTTTAGGCATGGGACTGTTATTCTTCAAAGAGTTCCATTTTATAAAGCACCTACTAACTTATTTGCAAAATACTAATGTATGTGCAAGACTGTCTGTTAGGTAAGGAGAAAGACATAAGGACAATTGAGATTTGGTCTTAATCCTAGAGAATTACCTGGATTCAGACGTCCAGACCTGGGGTGAGCTGGGGCTGGTACCAGGAAGTGATCTCAGCCAGCTTGATCCAAGGCAGTGGAGACCTAGCCTACGCCAGGTTCTCCTTGGTGCTAACTGGACAGTTGCCTCCTCTGACCCACATGCTGCTAAAGCGCATTCTTCTGCCACATAAATTTCAGGTCCATGGACTTTGAAGTTTCCCTTGGGGACAGTTGTTTTTGTTTGTTATCAATGGTATCCCCCATCCCTCCCCCATTGCAGGCAGGGCTCCCCCCCAGCCTTTAGAGCCCCCTGTCCAGGCCGGGCTGCCAGGGACCATGGGGCTGCCAGAACTGCTGATAAGGATGATGGATGGGCAGTCTCCTGGCTCCAGGGCGGCCCCGAGGTTTCCTGGGAGCAGGAGACAGTCTAGTGATTCCAAAGCCCTTCGGAATGCCTGTTTAGAAACTAGAGAGCTAGGGAGGGCTGGGGGATGAGGGAATGGGGAGGGGCTGGATGGACAGAGAAAGAGGCCCCATATCTTCCCAGATGAACTGGGTTGGGTCTGGGTCTGATAGCAGATTTCAGCACCCTGCGGCTGCATTGATCCCCTTCCATGTCGACAAGGTTCCTTTTCAGCATGTGCTGAACACCCTAGACTGGTCATCAGGACAGCAACACCTCTTGGGCAGAGGATAGGGATGCCTACCAAAGGACATAGGCCCAAGTTCTTTGATCACTTACACCAACTGTGGGGAACTTCTGACCTCGAGGCCACACATGGCCTTCTAGGTCCTTGGGTGTGGCCTTTTGACTGAGTCCAAGTTTTACTGAACAAATCTTTTTATTAAGGGAATTTGTCCTGTGAAGTTTAGATACAGTCAAAGGGCCACGCTTGAGGACTTCAAGGGCCACATGTGGCCTCAAGGCCGCAGGTTCCCCACCCCTGACTTATACCTTTCTAGGTTAGGAAAAAGGGAAAGGAGCTGTAATGACTTAAGCCCCCTTAAGAATTACAAAATCAGAACCATGGAAGCATCCGTGGATGAATGGAATCTTATAATCATAGAAGATTGGAATCTTAGGTCTGGAAATCAGGAAATCTTTAGATCACAGAATTTCAGGAAAAGGTCTTTCATTTTACAGATAGGGAAACTAAGGACCAGAAAAGTAAATAACTTGTCCTAGGTCACACAGGTGTTCAACAAGTATTTATTAAAGACCTACTCTGCATCAGATACTGTGCTAAGCATAGTATCTACCTTCCAACAAGGTAGACACAGATTCTTACTTTAAAATCACAAAGTTGTAAATTATCTTCTAACTTTGGGGAAGAAGTTGGACAGGCAATGTAGGACAGTAAAAAAAACACCAGCTCTAGAGTGAAAGCATGGGGGTTCATAGAACACCTCTACCACATCCTATATTATCTGGGATAAGTTATTTCATCTCTTTGGACCCCAGTTTCCTCATCTACAAAATGAGGGAGTTGAACTAGATAGTCTCTATGGTGTCTTCTGGTTCTAGATCTGTTATCCTATGATCTGTAAAGGGTCCTGTCAGATCATCTAAGGCCTCATGATTTTATTTTGAAATATGGTTATCCTTCCTCAAACCCCAACCCTCCTTCATCTCATCCTTTCCAGGTTCTGGGAAACATGCTGGGTGGTGGGCCCCTCATGAGATAAGTAAAAGAACCCTAGAATCAAAAGACCTTGGTTCTAGCCCTCAGCCTGCCTCTGACTTGCTGTGGAACCTTGGGGAGAAGTCACCCTATCTATTTCACCCTCTGTTTCTCAGCTAGTGTGTGGGGTTAACAATCACTCTAATAGTGAATCTCTGTATGAAGCATAAAGTAGTATTATATTAGCCTTTTCTCCAGAGAGAGGGCTATATACTATGTACAAGAGGGATCAGCATGGGTTTGAACCCCTGAGCTATTCTTTGCATTTATGGAATATAGTGTCAAAACTGGAAGAAAGCAAGTTCCTTAACTAAAGTTTCCTTAGAACACAAAATGTCGTAGTCAGAAGGGGCTTAGAGCATAGAATCTGGAAGGAATCTTTGAAATCAAGTCAGACCCCCTTTACAGATGAGGAAACCAATGCCCAGAAAGATGCCATCGTGGCTGGGCGTCATTCATTCACTCATCATTTATTTCGTATCTACTGCATTCAAGACCTCATGATAGATCATGAGAAAGACACAAAGATAATTAAGACATGGTCTTAATCCTGGGGGATTACATAGATTCAGATGTCCAGTCCTGTGATGAGCTGGGAGTGGTACCAGGAAGGGACCTCATCCAACTTAGATTAGTGATAGAGATGAAACTAGAAAACAGAAGAAGCTGGCTGCCTTTTTCTATTTGTATCTGCTGTGCTTAGTATACAATAAGCACTTAATAAATGCTTCTTCATTCATTTATTCATTTGTCAATTAGCTGATAGGGCAGAACTATGTAACCCGAGAAAGCAACAGGGGACCCATCTTCCCTACCCCATGCTCCTATTAACGGGAGATTAGCTGTGGCTCTTTTTCTCTGGAATACTTAGAGTTAGTCAGGCCTAAATCCCTTCTTCATGATAAAGTGACTCTGGGCCCTATTAGAAATTTTGCTTTGCTTGGGGCCATGTGTGTCTTCCATGCTTCCCTCACTCCCTAAACCCTGCCCAGTCTTTCAAAAATTTCTTTGGATTTAACCACAGAAATATGGAAGTCCTCTCAGAGGGCATATCAATTTACTCTGCCCCCAGGTAAATGTTAGAGCTAGAATAGACCTTAGAATATAGAATGCTAGAGTTTAAAGGGACCGTAGATTACTGAATGTCAGAAATGGATAGTGTCAGAGCTGGAAGAAACCAAAGTTAGAAGGTAACTTAGAACATAGGAGGTTAAAGCTGAAAGCAGTAATACGTTATAGAATATTAACGATGGAAAGCTCTTAAAATATAGATTATCAGAACAAGGAATGAAATGCTTACCTGTTTTTGTAAACATCCAAGAGGAAAGAAGTGAACCCAAGTCATAGACTTTTAGCCCTAGAAAGGTTCTTCAATAAATAAATTGTCCAAGGTCATCCAGCTAGCTGCTAGCCAGGAGCAGAACTAGAAAGAGGGCTTAAGTCTCCTGACTCCAACAGGGCTCTTTCTGGTCTTGGTTACTAAAAATGGAGGCAGGATAATCTGCAGACACATTCAGAGGCTTCTTGGCACTTCTGGATTGGGAACAAGTGGCCAATTACAATTGCTGTGTTTGAAGTTTGCTTTTAAAGGAATTAAGTAAAGATGTGAACAATGGGAAAAAAAAATCCTTTTTCTAATTTCTAACGAATGGCAAAGGGTAATGCTATGATTTCTCAATTCTGTGTGTGGTGAAGGTACAGGCGACTCTCTACATGTGTGTACAGAATCCGTTTCCATGAAAACTACTAATGCCATCTGCAGCTGGGACACAATCCCCCAGTGCAAACAAAGATTTTCTCTTTGGCAGGGATGGTGAAAAGAGCCTCTGGATTTGAAGCCAGACCTCCAGTCAAGTCAACTCAAATCAACAAGAATTTATTAAGTTCCCACTCTGGGCCAGGCACTGTGCTCAGTGCAGAGGACCCTCAAAAAAGGGCAGAAAACCTGTCTCTGCTTTCAAAGAGCTCACAGTCTAATGGAGCCTCAGTTTCCTCATTTGTAAAATCGGAATAATATGTGTACTACCTACTGAGAGGGTTGCTGTGAGGATTGATTGAGATGAGATAATATATACCAAGAGCTTTTATAAATGTTAACTGTTATTATCACAATAATTTATAGAATATGTCACATAATAACATATAACAATGGGTTATGAAAATGTGTCCTCTTATTAACATTATGTTCTTCTTATCCCTGTTTTTAGACAATTACTTTTAATGTCAGAGAAAAATATCATTTCCTGTCTTCTGGAACTGAAAAGTGTCAGTATCATGGGGTAGCATAGCTCTTTTTTTTTTTTGGAGGGGGAAGGCAGGGCAATTGGGGTTAAGTGACTTGTCCAAGGTCACACAGCTAGTAAGTGTTAAGTGTCTGAGACGGGATCTGAACTCAGGTCCTCATGACTCCAGGGCTGGTGCTCTATTCACTATGTCACCTAGCTTCCCCCTAGCATAGCTCTTAGTAAAGCAATTTGTCAGTTTAGAGTCATTATGGGGATGATGAAAAAAATAACCTGGGGTCTGGTTCTGGCTCTGCCATTTACCAACTAAATGGCTTTAAGTAACTTTGCTTCTTTGTAAAATGGATACACAGTGGATAGAGTGCTGGGCTTGGAGTCAGGAAGACTCATCTTCCTGAGTTCAAATCTGGCCTCAGACACTTACTAGCTGTGTGACCCTAGGCAAGTCACTTAACCCCAATAACCCTCCCCCCCCAAAAAAAAAGATCTAAAAGGGAACTTAAAATACTAAACAAAGAATATTAGAGCTGAAAGAACATTTAGAACCTAGAACACAGAATGTTAGACATGTTGTTGCATCATTTCAATCGTATCCAACTCTTCATCACCTCATTGGAGGTTTCTTGGCAGAAGATACTGGAGCAGTTTGCCATTCCTTCTCCAGCTCATTTGACAGATGAGGAAACTGAGGCAGAGTTAAGTGACTTGCCCAGGGTCACACACAGGTAGTGAATGTCCGAGGCTAGATTTGAATTCAGTCCTCCTGACTCCAGGGCTGGCTCTCTATCCTCTGAGCCACCTAGCTACCAATATTAGACCTAGAGAGGCTTGGAGGTGAATAGAACTTGAGATTTCTCTCTATAGCTCTAGCTGAAAGGAACCATTGGTATTGATGTTAAATTTTAAGCACCTGCCCTTCCTTTTCCTTTAACAAATAGTAAATGACTACAGTGTAAGGTCCTATAGTCAGTTGAAATCATACATACTGTTTTACTTAACTTTCCAAGGATCCTCCAAAGAAGGGTCTGAAACACAAAACACAAAATATAAACTGATACAGTCAGGAGAAATTTTAGAACCTACAGTATTAGAACTGGAAAAGGTCTTTGCTGCCATCTACTGTGTCCCACTTCTTGTATGGATAAACTGAGGAAGGGAAATGACTTGTCTACAGTCATCTATGTTTCATTGTTGACAGATTCCTGGGTCCAGTTCAATGCTTCTCCCATCCACTGTAGAAGGGAAGACAGACAGCGCTTGATACAATAGCAAATTGGCGTCAGATGAAACAAATCTGTGAGAGGGGTGTTACTCAAAACCAAACTGCAGGCCTGTTTTTCTAGGCCCGACATTTCTAAAGCAAAGGAAAGGGAAAGATCTAATTGCCACAATGAAAGCATACTAATTAGCTCCCTTGCGTTTTGCACGTCAAATTCAAACCACTTGTCTCCACATAAAGTCTCCTGTAGGTAATGCCATTAACACCCACCTAACAATGGTCAAGCCCCCATGGCCCATCTGAAGCTGGAACAAAAAGTTTGGACCCTTTGAAAATATGACTATACAAAGAGAAAGTGTGAGATCAAGTGATATTTAAGGAGGTTTTTTTTTTCCTTTCCCCAGAGATGAAATACAGTATGTGGCCTAGAGACAGGGAAAATCCTGTGGCCCAGGGAGAGATGTAAATGACCTCTGGCCAGGCCCCATTATCTCCCTGGACCTTGTACAGAGTTTGACAGAAACACACTGGGCTTCGAGGGAAAAGAACTCGCTTCCACATTCTTCTCCCCTGGAGAAGATGTTTATAAATCCCTGTGAAAGGTTATCTTGGTTTGACTCCAGGCAGGTCTAGCATCAGGCCCCAAGAACACCAAGGAGATGTTGCGAAAGAGGCTGGGGGAGAAAAAGGGGGCCCTAGGAGCTGGCGCTGCCACAGGCCCTGTTTTTCCACTTTCCGAATCAGCTATTCCATCTACTATCTCTATGTCCCCATGGCCAGACCACTTAAGCATAAGATTCCTCTAGAAGGAGCATAGCATTTGAAATGTCACTTGGTCCCCATGGCAGCAGGAGGTGAGGGCAAGGGGGAAAGGGATGAGCATTTATATAGCGCCTATGGTGTGCTAGATGCTCTAGCCCTTTACAAATATTATCTCATTTGATCCTCCCAACAAACCCCATTTTACAGTTGGGCAAACTGAAACAAACAGAAGTTAAGTGATCTGGCCAGGATCACACAGTCGGTAAGGGTCTGAGAGCAGACTCAAACTCACGACTTCCTGACTGCAGGTCTAGCCCTCTATCCATAGAGCTAACCTTGAGACACACCCCAATATAACAGAAAGAGCCCTGGACTAGGTGGGAAGCCAGGTGATATAAATTCAAGATGTAACCTGAGGCCACACCCAGAGATGATCCCTTCATGACCCTTACTTCCTTCCGACCTCTGATAGCCTGGAATTAGGTAGGGAAAGTATGGACAGTGAAACCTCGTGATGCTCTGGGAAGAATGCTAGATTAGGAGCTAGGGGGCCTAGATTCTAGTCCAGGCTCTGCCACAGTAATGACCACAGGCACATCCTGGGCTCACTTGGACTCAGACCTTTAAGCTGCTTGAGAGTGGCGATTGTTTTATTCATTGTATTTGCATCCCCAGTGCCTAGTACAATATCTCTTGGCCACATACTAGGTGCTTAATAAATATTTGTTGATTGATTAATCGACCTTAGGAGATAATCAAGCCTACCCACTTCTTTTTACAGAACAGGAAAACAAACTCAGTGAGATGAGGTTAACTGGTCCACCTTCTCATTGCTAGTAAATAGCAGGAAAAGGATTCAAATCCCTGTCTAACTCCAATGCTTTTACTACTACATTACACTACCTCTCAACTAGCTCTCTCTGTGCCTCAGTTTCCTAATCTGTGAAGCTGAGGGTTGAACTAGACTCTCTAAGGCCCCTCCTAGTGCTGAATCCTAGATTCTAAGGTCTCTTCTACTGTTAACTTCTCTTTCCTAAAGTATGCCAGTTTTCACATCTTGTGTCCCTTCAACTCTCATATTCTATTGTTCTGCATTCTGAGGCCCCTTCTATTTCTCCCATTCTATGTTGTAAGACCCCTCTTAGATATAACATCCTGTATTTTGTGTTCCAAGATTCCTTCCAACTCTAATATTCTGTGATTCTGTGACTTTTGGAGTTTCTTGAAGGTTTAGCAAAGTGCCTTGGTCATTGTATTTGGTCGATTGTTGATTGTAATAAAATTAGTTGATGTTTACATGGAAATTAAAGGTTTATAAAGCATTTATATACAGAATAATCCTGTGAAGGAGATATGACAGGTACTATTTTCTCCATTTTACAGGAAAAGTTTAAGGAAGGAAAGAGAGAGAGAGAGAGAGAGAGAGAGAGAGAGAGAGAGAGAGAGAGAGAGAGGAAGGAAGGAAGGAAGGAAGGAAGGAAGGAAGGAAGGAAGGAAGGAAGGAAGGAAGGAAGGAAGGAAAAAAGGTAGAGAGTTTTATTTATGTACCTCCTTTGTGCAAAGCATGATACTGAATATTGGGCATAAAAGAGAAAAATAAGATTCTCCCTGCTCTCAAGGAGTTTACATTCTAGTGGGGAAGAGAATACATATAGGAGGGCTTGGCTGCAGAACAGATGGAAGGACCCAGTGGTCTTTAGGATGCTGAAACAGAGACAGCAACACATTTTTCTGATCGTCATTTCCATGAATAAAACCATATCTGTTTCTGATGTTGAACTGTAATTAAGGACACTGGTGGTCTTTTCTGGGTCTTCAGTAACTGTGACTGCAGTATCTGTAGTGGCAATTACCAGGGATCATCTCTATAGAAGTTACTTCCCTGGCTGAAAGTAGGACCAGTATCTGGCAGAATATTGCTAATTCTCGAGCTCTTGGCTTATCTGCCCCCCTGGTGGCATTGGGGTTGGTGTTAACTGGGAGCAGCTGCCCCTTCCACAGACCTTGCCCTCCCTATACAATGACTGTGGGGGTTGACACAGAAGCAGGCTGACTGCTTTTTCAGAGTTAATCTCAAAGCCTATCTCATATACCAAGTCATAGAGGGGGATATAAAACCTAGGAAGACAGTGCCCATTCCCCTTTTCATAATTACTTCTTGTGTGCCCTTGGACAGATCACCTAATTTCTCTGGGCTTCAGTTTCTGCATGTGTAAAATGAGAGGATTGGGCTTAGATGGTCTTTAAAGTCCTCCCTGCTCTGGATCTGTGTATTGGTGCTGAAAATCACAGCTATAGAAAAAGTATTTTACACAATGGTTACATATTTTGTGCTCCTTAAAGAGGTATGGCCCCCAAACCCTTAGGTATCTACCAATATTTAAAGAATTGGCTATGGAATAAATGGCTTTGTTCCCACACATAGAAAGGGAAACCTTAATAAATAAAGATAAGGACAATAAATTGTCAAAGCTGACAAAAGAAGAGAATAGTCAGTTTTGGAGGGGTTATGGAAAAACAAATAAACTAATGCATTGTTGGTGGAGCTGTTAACTGGGAATCATAATAAAATTAGTTGATATGTACATAGGGCTTAAATAAGATTCATAAAGTATTTTATATACAGAATAATCCTGTAAAGGAGACATGACAGGTATTATCTCCCTTTTACAGAAAAATTTTAAGAAAAGGATTCTAGAAAGCAATTTCAGATTATGCAAATAAAATTATTAAAATGTCTCTACCCTTTGATTCAGAGACCACACTGATAAGCATACACCCCAAGTACCGTGTTTCCCCAATAATAAGACCTATCCCGAAAATAAGCCCTCCCCTTACTGTGTGAGATTCCTCTAAAATAAGCCCTCCCCCGAAAATAAGCCCTGTTGAGATTGCTACTGTAGTGAAGGTGATCCCCTGCGCTACACTACATGCTACATTACGGTACCCTCTGTATGCACTGTCCCCCCCCGTGAAACACATGCCGCACTCCGAGCTGCATCCAATCAGAGCTGCAGCAGTGAGCGCGTCATCCTGTTCTTTATTGAATTCATTATTGAATAAAGGTACATTTTTTTGTTCACATTTACCTGTTTATTAAAATTGCTGTCAATGTTCATTAAAATAAGCCCTCCCCTGAAAATAAGCCCTCTGGTGTTTTCCTGTCCAAAAAAATTAATAAGACAGTGTCTTATTATCGGGGAAACATGGTAGGTCACTAAAAAAAGTTCCATATACATCGAAATATTTATAGCAGCATTTTCCATGGTAGCAAAGAACTGAAAGCAAAGTAGATACCCATGAATTGGGGAACAGCTAAACAAATCATAGCACACAAATGCACAAAATAGAATATTTCTGTGCTGTAAGAAACAAGAAATGTCATGCATACAGAAAAGCATGCAAAAATTTATGTGAACCAATGAGAAGAGAAGTGAGCAGAGCCGGGAAGGCAACATCTATAAGGACTACAATAATGTAAATGGAAACAACAATGGCCACCACAAAACAATCAAAACTGAGAAATTATAAAGAACAAATTTGTCCCCAAAGAAGACACCTCCCCCTCCCCCTTTGCAGAGCTTAGAGCCTATAGGGGTAGAACATTACATGTTAAGTCAAATTCTCTTAATATAGTGATTGATTTTCCTGTCTCTTTTTTCTTTAAAAAAAATCTGTTGTAAGGTATGGCTTTCTGAAAGAAGAAAGGAGAGCACAGGCGGAAATCTAGGCAATGTCAAAATAAAAGGTATCAATAAAAAAAGATTAAGAGACTTGAGAATTTGAATGACCTCTCTGGCCACATAGCTAGTGATTATTAGGGATGCTTTTTTATTACATGATACTGTTTCTGATCTAGGCCCAAATTGGTATTTGCAATGCTTCTGACCCAAACACCTCAGTCTTATATCCTGGGTCTAAATACAGTTCTCTATTCAATAGTACTGACTGTCGCCCAGTCAAGTTGGGATGTCATAAGAATGAGTAAGCTCGTGAATGTGATAACATCTGCAAAACTAATACCTTGGAGACAGGTACAACATAAATATGCAAGACTGAAAGATATGCAGTGTGTCTATTCAGTCCTTGCTAAGGGCTCCCCAAAGGCAAGAATTTGGGCAAACTGTTGAGAGCCAAGAGCCAAGAGGAAATAGCTCTTTGGGGACAGATTTCTCCTCGAAATTAAGTCTTCAGAATGGGAGGCACAGAATCATCCTAGCAGATTTTTATTGGGAAGAAACTGAGCAGGAATTAAAGATTCATCCAGAGTAGGGGACAGGAATGCAGGAATGAGACCAGAGGGCTTTCTGATGATTATAATAAGAAATTAAATGACCCAAGACTCATACTGGTAGCTACATAGGAACAGAGAGAAGAATGGTACGGCCTAACAGTCACTGGCCTGGGAATCCAGAGATTTGAGTATTAGTCCAAACTCTGTCAGGTTTCTCACAACAATTCTGTGGGAGAGATAAGGCAAGTATGTTTATCTCCATTTTACCAGTGGATAAACTGAGGCCCAGAGAAGGGAATTGGTTTCCTTAAGGTGACCAGGTAAGTGGACTGGAAAAGCTATGGCTAGGACGTAGCTTCCTCTTCCTGAGGTTTTACTGTATCTGGGCTCAACATATAATTTCAGACCATTAGAGGTCAGAAAGGAGTAAAGGTCATGATATGCACATCTCCCATGGTGAAAGGGCCTTTTGTCAGTCCATAAATCCAGACTGGGCTGTGTTTATCCTGTTTACTAAATTAGCTAACCTGGGAGTCCCTGTATAAATCACATGGGGTGATTTACACAGAAAGCTCTGCCTGGCCCAATACATACACAATGTCCCCCACAGAGAGTTGTTAGAGAGACAGGCCCCTCAGGAAAGTGGAGATAAGACTGTTAGATCCTTCCACTTACACCAGAGGGGGGAGGAGCATGGACAAGGGAGAACTGATCTGAATTCCTGATTGGAACCCCCAGGAATTTACTGTGGAACTCAGTTTAAAACTTGTTTTTTAAGATATGCTCAAAATTTGCAAGATTCCTCCATGCAACAAACCAGCAGAGTGTTGTAGTAGACCTGAGTTCGAGTGTCACCTCTGACACATACTATGTGGGTCAAGTCACTTAACTTTCCTTCTCTCTGTGCATAGAAGGTGCCAATCAGGATTGATAAAGAGATTTTCCTCTCCTGGCATTTCCTTCTACGATGAAATCACAAGTCTAATCTCTATCTCATTTATTCAACATTGATCAAGTCCTTCCTGTATACCGAGCACAGACACAGGGACTGGGGGGAATATCACATGTAGAACATATAGCCCTGCCTTCATGCAGTTTACATTACTGTAAAGGAATAATAAATGGACATCCATAACTCTAATTAGCAATATTATATAAGTACATTAGGGAAATACAGAGCAATGTTATGTTTGGTCTGAGAAGACAGGTAATTTTTTTTAATGGGGAAATGAAGGAAAACTCCATGGAGGAAGTGACCAATAAGCTGAGTTGTTTTTTGGGTTTTTTTTTTTTTTGAGAGCAATTGGGGTTAAGTAACTTGCCCAAGGTCACATAGCTAGTTTTTGTGTTTGTGTGTGTTAAGTGTCTGAGGCTGGATCTGAACTCAGGTCCTCCTGACTCCAGTGCCAGCGCTCTACTCACTGCGCCACCTAGACGCCCCAATTGGATTTGAGCTGAGTTTTAAAGAATGAATTGAACAGTAAAAGAAGGGATAGGGGACCAGGAGCTGAAAGAATGGAGTGTATTGAGAAAAATGGAAGAGAAGAGAGTAATCCAATTTAGCTAGAATGTAGGATATATGGAAAGGAATTGGATGAGATAAGACTGAAAAGATAGGGTAATACAAGATTGTAAAGGGCCTTAAGTGTGAAGAATAAGAAGCTGAACTTTATTTAAAAGCCATAGGGAGCCACTGAAGATTTTTGAGCAGAAGAGTAACACAACCAAATTCATGCTGGCAGCAATATGAAGGACACATTTGAAGGGTGTAGAGACTAGAAGCAGGAAGACCTGTAAAGAGGCTGCAATAGTTATCCAGACAGTTGGTAAGTGGATTGGCTGTAAGATGGTGACAATAGGAATAAAGCAAGGAGATGGAAGCTGCTGAGATAGAATTAAGGAAGACAGGCTAGATATGAAAAGTTAAGGAAATGGGAAAAATAAAAGATTATAGCAGAAAGTGGTGCCACTGACTCAAAGATGAAAGGGTGAAGAGGTTTAGAAGTATGATCACTTTTGAGCATGCTGAGTTTGAGATGCTGGGTGGGTGTTCTCCTTGGAGTAATTGGAGATGGGGGTCTGGAGCTCAAGAGATAAAGAATGGGGAATTGTTTACACAGAGTCAGACCCTTGCAGTGTTCTGTCCCTCCCACTCAACTGAAACTTCTCCCTACAAAGTTACCAATGATCTTTTAACTTGCCAATGTAAGGGCCCTTCTTCATCTTTCTTAACCTCTTGGCAGCTTTTGACTGTGTCCACCACAGCTACTCCCCAAATTCTCTCTCTAACCCTCTTCAATGGCCTCCAGGCCATGGTTCTCTCTTGATTTTTCTCCTGTATGACTTCTTCTTTAAAGTCTCCTTTTCTGGATCATCATTCCCTTTCTACTCTCTAAGTGTAGCCATGACCCCAAGGCCCTGTACAAGACCATCTTCTCTTTTTTCTCTGCATTTTCACTTGGTGGTCTCATCAACTCCCATGGGTTCAATGATCATCTCTGTACATGTAACTCCTAAAATCTTCGAAAATGTCCAGCTCTAATCTCTCTCAAGCATCTGTACCATATTGCCAATTGCTTGTTGGATATCTCCATCTAGATGGACCATCCATTCTCAAACTCATGCCCAAAATGGCACGAATGACATTTTCCCTAAACCCATCCCTCCTACAAACTTTCCTATTTCCACTTAGGGCATCACCAACCTTTCACTCTCCCAGGTTATCAGTCTTTGAATCTTCCTGGATCCTTCCCTCTTCCTCATTCCCTCTAGTTAAGGGAAAGGGACCAAACTTGTGATTTCATTGATAATAACAAACTCCTGGATGAGGAAACACCTTCTGCCAATACGGATTGGTATCTTCTCTGCAACTAACTTATAGTCTTAGATAATTTCCCAGAACATTGAGAAGTCAAGGGTCAAACAGTGAGTATATGTCTGAGATGGAACATCCTGGCTGGGGGAAGGGGGGAAGGGGGTGACTGGCCATCCGCCACACCAGAGATGTCAAACTCACAGGCCAAAATTCTGCAGAGGAGCTAGAACTAAATTAAAATATAATTGAGAAATGGTTAAGAAATACAATACAAGATAGATAATGTTAACATGTAGTTTTCTATGTCAATATAAGGCCCACAGGGATCCATTTCTATTTGCATCTGACACCACAGCACCATTCCATACTGTCCTATATCTAATAAGTTAATAAATCTTATTGGTTTTACCTCTTCAACATCTTTTACCCCTTTCTCCTACTGTCTTCTTATACTGCCTCAACTCTAGTTAACCTTCATGCCTTTTTACTTGGGCTGTTGGAAGAAACTTTTAATTGATCTTCTTTCTTCCATTCTCTCTCCTCTCCTATCCACCCTCCATCTGGATGCCAAATAAATATTCCTAAAACACAGATCTGATTGTGTCATTCCCCCCCTCACAAATCTTTACAGGCCCCCTATTTGCCTCTAGGAATTAAATAGACTCACCATGGACCCTCCACAATTTACCTCCCACCTACCTCCAATCTTACTTCATATTACTTCCATTTACATACTTTCTCTTATAATTAAGGTGTCCTGTTGGCTGTCACCTGCATAAAGCCTTCCATCTGCTGCTTTTGTACCTAAAGACAAATGGACCCACGTGTCTGTAATGCTGTCATTCTGTACATGTACCATCTTCTACATAAGGCCTTTCCTGGTCCCTCTTTCTCATGATGTAGTATGAATACTCTCTCCCTCTTGGAAATATTCTCATTTTGTATTAGTATCCCTGACTCCTCTAACAGTGTTTTAGACATTGTAGGCCCTTAATAGTTTGTTGAACTGAATTAAAAGAGAGGAGCTGAAGTCATGAAGGTGAGTGGGATTGCCAAGACAGAGAAGAAGAGTGCATTGGATGACACTGTCACTAAGGTATCGGGAAGAGAATGAGGAGTCAGAAAGGTAAACAGAGAAGGAGCAGTTAGAAAGGTAGAAGGAGAAATATATTTTTCATGACTTCACATGAATAATTGGCACCAAATTGCTTACCTTCAAGAATTGGGGGTGGAGGAGGGAAGAGGAAAGAAGAATTTTGGAACTCAAAATTTTAAAAAATGAATGTTAAAAATGTTTTTACATGTGATTGGACAATATTTGATGAAATAAAAATGTATTTAAAAAAACAAGGAGGAAAAATAAAGTTGAGGGGAAAAAGGATGGTCAACAGAATTAAAAACTACATAGAAACCAAGGAGTTGAAGACTGAAAAAAGGTTTTTATATGTGATGAATAAGAAGTTTTTCGTGACTATTGGAAGAATAGTTTCAGTAGAGGGTTGGGTGTGGAAGCCAGAGTGCAAGGGGCTGAGGAGAGAGTACATAGTAAGGAAGTAGAGGCACCAAGTATATATAACTTTTCAGGAATTTAGCAGGAAAGGGAAGGAGAAAAATAGAATGAGATGGATGTGGTACCAAATCCAAGGAAAGGCTTTTTTTTAAGGATTTGGAAGACTTGAGAATGTTTATAGACTGATGGCAAGAGAGAAAGAAAGAAAATTGGATCATAGTTGCAGGGGAGGTATGTTGGAAAGACGGTATGGTATAGAGCAGGGCTTCTTAAACTTTTTCTATTCCCAACCCCTTTTCATCTGAGAAATTTTTATAAAACCCCAGGTACATAGGTATATAAAATAGGTATGCAAATCAATAGTTTATTGATAATAAATCATAAATTTGGGGCAGCTAAGTGGCACAGTGAGTAGAACACTGGCCCTGGGGTGCCAGTCAGGAGGACCCGAGTTCAAATTCAGCCTCAGACACTTAATACAAGCCATGTAATCTTAGGCAAGTCACTTAACCGCAATTGCCCTGCCTTTCCCCCTCCGAAAAGACCCAAAAAATGTAAATAAATAACATTTATTTTTAAACTAAATTAAATATATATAAATAAAATAAAATAAATTTACTTTAGAACAATTCTTTTGCATACATATAATTTTATCATTTCTTAAGACGAAAATAGATTTGCATACTAATGAGATGGATGTGCTTGTTTTTTTTACAAGTAAATACTTTTCATTGGCAGTAACAAATTTTTCAAAATATTGTTTTTAGTTATTTGAAGACTCTAAAGTCATTCAAAATATTCCTTTGGTTTATTGCAGTATGCTGCATGCTTGGTATTAAGATGTCATTTTAATTTGTCTGGTTTATACTCTCTGCAGCCAAAACTTCATTACAAATTAAACAGAGAGGTTTTCCCACACCATCATCATTATCAGAAGTAAATCCATGTTGCAAAAATGATTCAATATATTGTTTTCCTTGTCACTTTAGGTGTAATGAAAGTGGTAATGAAGACTGCTGCTTTGTCATCAGTACTTTTAACCTCTTCTATCTAAATTTAGCCACTTATCCATAACCAAAAAATGTTTTTGTCCTAAAATATAAATAAATATTGCTAATAATTTTTCAAATAAATACTAACTTTAGTTTATGAAATTACATTTGTTTGTGCTTAGTTTAAAAATTAGTGTTCACACTTAGTACACATACAGCGGTAATGGTGGAGAAATATTATTAAAAGGCTTTTGTCTTGCTGTGATTAAACACGTTTCTGTAAAAGGAGACAACAACAGTTTTTAAAATCAAATATTCTAACACAATCCAGTCCAAAGATATACTAATTTGATACTTACATGCTGAGGAATGACGGTAGGAAAATATTAAAAGTCTTTATTTTCCATAATTAAATTATTATGTTTCCATAAGGGCATAAAACTTTGTACGTACAGTAAAAACACTGCAATTCAAACCTACAATAGTCTTCATTTTGAGCCGAGGTGTTTCTGGCACTGTTTGTTGGTGTTTCATAGTGTGATGGCATGTGCAAAGAACGTATGTTGTGTATTCAGAACCCAGGCTGCAGAGAAGTGGTGAGATGCAACAAGCATTCTGGCAAGCATTCTGGCAAGCACTGCCAGAAACACCTCAGATTCATTACACGCTTGGTTTTGAATTAATTTTTGGTCATTGTGTGTTCAGAAAACCTTTTACTGTTGCCAAATTTTTCGTGATCCCTACATTCAATGACACAACCCCACATGGGATTGTAGCCCCCAGTTTAAGAAGCACTGATAGTATATAGAACTTGGAATCAAGAAGACCTGGTTTCAAAGCCCATCTTGGACACTTCCTAGCTATGTGACCCTTGGCAAGGCATTAAACCTCTCTATGCCTCAGTTTTCTCTTCAATAAAAATAAGGAGGTTGAAATTGTTGATCTCTAAGGGCTTTTTCAGCTCTACAGCTATAAGTCTGTGAGCCTTAGTAAGGGTAGTAAACTCTTTCTCTGAAATCAGAAGGAAGACATGGCAGCACTAAGGAGTTTCAAAAAATGGAAGAGCTGTGGGAGGGCAAGTCATCAGATGACCTTAGTATTCCTAGTTATTTAATTCACCAAATCAGTGAACAAATAGAAAAAGCTTAAGCACTTACTGTGTGCCAAGCATTGTGCTAAGTGCCAGGGGTACAAATAGAAAAGTAGAGACAGTCCTCGCTCTCAAGTTGACATTCTAATTGAGTGAAACAACACATAAAAGAAAAGTCCAGCTGCAGGACAGATGGAAATATCCAGAGGTCCTAGGGATGTATTGGTGGGGCACCTGGCAAAGTCAGAGGCCCTCAGGTTACATTAAAAGGACTAATGGGAATCATGGGGGACTACAAAACATAGAGACAGAGCAAATGATAAGGGCGGGAGTAACTTAGAAGACAGCAGTAGGTAAGACTAATGATCTTCCATCTCATACAAAAGAAGGAAATTATTGACTGTTGTATAATCTGAGCCCTATGAGAACAAGCAGCCTGAGGCAAGAGAGAATGTAAGGGTCCGGGAGGGGGGTCCCCATGGTGGTGGTGAGTCATCTTGCCCCCCAGAGTCCTAATGCATTCTGGGAAAACCTAGAGGAAGGGGAAAGTCAAGGGATGGTGGTGGCAGTTTTTCCCATTGTCCAGTGGTTCCAGATGGGTGCTATGATGGCTCATTTATTGTGCACCTCCACCTTTTCAGTTCTAACCTTCTATGTTCTTTGTATTAGAGTCCATTCTGTATGAAATAGGAGCCTAAATAGAAGGCTAAGATTTCTAAAGAATATTAGGGGAAGGGGAAGAGGAGCTTCAATTAGGATAAGGGTGGATGCAATTAGAAGTGAGGGGAAAGAAGAAAGTTTGGGGAAAGAGCAACTGGGTTCCAGCCCTGACTGCCACTCAGCATGACTGCTGGAGGAAGTGTGATGCCGGATCTGGTCAGTGGACAGATTCAAAACCTAGCTCTGCAACTTGCTGCTTTTGTGGTTTTGGTCAAGACTCTTTACAGCTGTGGAACTCAGTTTTCTCAGCTATAAAATAAGGGATTCAGATTAGATGACCTCTAAGGTCCCTCCTACTTCTCATTCCTGTGCTCCCATGAATTCAATGTGTGACCTCAGGCAAGTATTTGTCAATACTTAGCTTCATTTGTCAAATGAGAAAGCTCTAAGTACCAAAATACTTGTAGTAGAATTTTTTTTTGCGGTAACAAAGAATTGTAAATAAAGTAGTTATCAGTTGGCTTGGAAATGGCTTAACAAGTTGTGATATGATACATGAAGGTAATAGACTATTACTGCACAATAAGAAAAGATGAATATTAAAAATTCAGATTAATATGAGAAGATTTATATGAACAGAAGCAAAATAAAGTTAGCAAAACCAGAAATATATATATATATATGTATGTATGTATGTGTATATATATATATGTATGAAATCACTATAATAATGTAATTAGAAAGAATAATAAAATGAAATTGAATGCTATGCAATTATAATGATAAAGTTTGGACCAGAGAAAAGATGAGCAAATGTATCTCCTGTCTTTCCCTGGAGAAACGGGGGGCTTTGATATGGATTGTAAACTTATTTTGCTAAATGCTTTTTGAATCTTTGTGACAAAAGAAGGTTCACTGGGTAGGAAAGGGTTATGTCTGAAAATAAATGTGATTGGGAAACTTCATGATGTGTTGAAAAGAACATCAAATTTGTAGTTAGGGAACCTGGGTTCAAAGTCTGGCTATCACATTTACTAAAGGTATGACATTGAGGCAAATAATTTGACTTTTCTGGACCTCATTTCCCTCAAGTGTAAAAGGAAGGAGTTGGACTAGATAACTCATAAGGTCTCTTCTATAATCTTATTGTAAGAGCCCCTCTTGGGCCCACTCTCTCAACCTCAACTTGAACTGGTAGACTGGGTTCCCCATAGGAGGACCTTTCTTCAAGTTTCTAGAATTAATTAGGGTTCTAGAGGTAACCTTGAGGGATTGGAGCTTCTGGTGCTGTTGTTCATGAGCCCCCATCTGCTATGCTCCATGTTGGTTATTAGCCAGACTTAATTAGCTTTTAGAAAGGATATTTATGGGGAGGCTAGATGGTGCAGTGAATAGAGCACTGGCCCTGGAGTCAGGAGGACCTGAGTTCAAATATGACCTCAGACACTTAGCACAAAGACACTTAGCACAAAACTAGTCATGTGACCTTGGGCAAGTCGCTTAAAAAAAATCAGAAGAAGAAAAAAAAAGAAAGGATATTTACTAAGCAGTATAGGAAGGACAGTTGTTACATAAACACTCCCCCAAATGAAGAGTTCTTTCTTCCCTTGCACACGGAAGGGCCTTGGGAAGAATGGGCTCAAACTTGGAAAGTACATGGAGCCAACAGGTAAACTCATAGCTTGGAGCTTGGAGCCTAGTCTACCTTCATGGAGTCCTTGTTAAGGTCCCTTCAAGTGTAGCTTTGTGCTGGGCATTGAGGGTTGGTGTCCTTGTTAAGCAAGGCCTGAAGCTTCCTTTCCTAATGTGTCTAGTTTTTCCTTGACTTGTTCCTCAGCTCCTCAGGCAAATGCTGCCAGCTTTGGGGATTCTCTAAATCTTCTGGCCCTTTGAAGTTAGCAGAGTCATCACCTAGTGTGGTGTGGGGTGGGAATGGAAGAGGGAGTTGGAGCAAAGAAACTTGATCCTCCCCAACTCTCCACAAGTAGTTCCTCAAACAAGTCCTTCACCACTGGATTAAGCTACTACTCAACTCATTGCTGGGATATACGATTCCAAACTGGCTTGCTGTGTTAAGCATAGAACCAAATTCTTTCAACCAATTACAAGATATTTCCTATGAGGACATCATCTGTCGTCATTCAATGATCAAAGCACTTTGTTCCTCTCAAATTGATTAAGGATTTGTTTACTTCTAATTGATTCAATTGAGATGTCTGGACCTTTCATGACTCCATTAATTGGATTTAGGATTTCCATCCCTCACATTTATATCCTTACATTATGATCCTATGTGAAAGCAAAAGGCATAATATAACTTTTTTTTTAAATAAGGTCTTTTGAACTCAATGGTCTTTAAGGTTCCTACAAGACAAAATTCTGTATTTTCAGATCCTTCACAGCTCCAACATTATTTGTTCTTCCAAGATTCATTCCAGTTCTGACATTCTGTGATCTATATTCTAAATTTCCTTCCTGGCTTTGCCACCAATTAATTCTGGGTGACTTCAGGCAAATTCTATCACCTCTCTGAGCCCAAGTTTCTACTTTTTTTCATGGGCAGACTCATAAGAATATCTTTCCACCTAAGGTAGAAAATAGCTAGGCTATTAGTGAGAAAGAAGACTCAATCTGATGCCAAAATTATAGCCACATATTTTATTATTTATAAAATTATATCACTTGTATTTATCATTTATAAATATTATTTGTATTATTTATATTATTTATAAAAAACAAAATATTTTGGCAAGTAGGTGGTATAGGAAATAACATGATGGATCTGCTATTAGGAATATCTGAGTTCAACTTCTTCCTTGGACACTTATTGGCTATGTGATTATGGGAAATTCATTGAACTCTCTAGGCCTCAGTTTCCTCATCTGTTAAACTGGGATAATAATACTACCTCCCTCATAAGAAGATCAAATGATATAACATGTAAAGTACTTTGCAAAACTTTAAAGTGCCATATAAATACTAGCTAACTATGCTAACTTAAAATGGATTTAAAATTTAAGTAAATATATTGAAATTAAAAGATATTCATCCATTTGGGATAATATTGGGCTAAATGACTCTCAGAAATCTTTTCCAAAAATAAAATTCTAGGATCCCATGAAAATGGAAGGTCTTGAATAGAACAAACAGAAACTGAGTTAATCAATATGAATCTAGAACATGGTGGAGATAGTCTTAACATGTCTAGAAAAAAGCACATGAACCTTGAGCCAAAATGGCTATTGAGGAATTGATGCCCAAGAGAAACAAGATAGCAAAAAAGCACCTAGTTACCCTTGATGACTTCAAGTCATTTGACTTATACCCCAGGTACTAAAACAACTGGAAGATATAATTTCTGAGCCATTGTCCATGACATTTGAAAGATGTAGAGAACAGGAGAAATTCCACAAGATTAGAGAAGGGAAAATATCCTAATATTGGGGAAAAAAAGAGCGGGGGCATGGGGAGAGAATGAACTCTGCAGAATACAGGCCAGTGAGCTTGACTTCTATTCCTTGGAAAATTCTACATAGAGATGATTGGTGAATGTTTAGGAAAGGAAGTGGTGATTGCAAAATGTTAGTGAGGTTTCATCAAGAACAGGCCATGGGAGGGGTGGCCAGGTGGCTCAGCGAGTAAGATCACCAGCTCCAGTGTCGGGATGACCTGGGGATCAAATCCAGGCTCAGATACTTAGCACCACACCCAGAAATAACTGACCATGTAACCTTGAGCAAGTTACTTAACCCCGATTGCTTAAAAAAAAAAATAATAATAGGCCATGGGAATGTTCAAGGTGGGCAGGAGAAAGGTGATGTGTGTGTGTAAACAACTGTAAAGACAAAAAGGCATTAATAAAACATTTTTTAAAATAGATCATACCAGACTAAGATTTCTTTCTTTTTTTATATACTTAATAATCTGGTAGATCAAAAGGATGCTGTGCATAGTTTGTCTAGATTTTAGCAAAGCCTTTGATAAAGTATCTCATGGCATTTTTTAGGAAAAGATGGAGAGATGTGGGATAAACCATAAGGGCTGGACTCAAAGAGTAGTCATTAATGGTTCCATGTCAAATGGCAGGAAGTCTCCATTGGGCTACCCCGGGACCTGTGCTTGGCCCTATGATCTTTAACGCTTTTTACCAAGGACTTGGATAAAGGAATATATCAATCAATAACAAGTATTTATTAAGACCCTACTGTGTGTCAAGCATTGTGATGTAATGCTTATCAAATTTGAAGATGACATAAAATGGGGAGGGATAACTAATATACTAGATGACAGAGAGAGGAACCAAAAGGACCTTTACAGGGGAAGTATCGATCTTAATCTCTTAAGTGAAATTCAATAAGATACAAAGCAAAAAATTTGTACTTGGGCTCAAAAAGTCAATTTCACAAGTGCAAGATGAGGGAGGTGTGATTAGAAAGCAGTTTGTTCTCAAAAGGATCTAGGGGTTTTAGCGGACTGTGAACTCATGATGTGGCAACCAAAAAAAGCTAGACCTTGGAGTTTAAGAAAGTCACAGTTTCCAAGAATAGGTAAGAGGCAATCCAGGGATTCTTAACCTTTTTCATGTCACAGACCCCTTTGGAAATCTGAAAAAACCTATGGACCTCTTCTCAGAATACTGTTTTTAGATGCATAACATAAAGTATGTAAATTACAAAGGAAACTAATATTGAAATATGGAGATATGTATGTAAATATAGACATAGATTTTTTTTTAAGTTCCTGTAATCCTAGTTAAGAATCTTTGTAATTCTTCCTCTGTACTCTGCCCCAATCAGACCATATCTGGAGTTTTATGTTTAGTTCTGGAAAAGTTTCAGAGGAAGACAATCAGGATAGTGAAGGGTCTTAACCTTCAACCTACTATAGGTTGAAGGAAATGGGAATGTTTAAATTGAAGAAGAAAAGACTTAGGGGTGGTGTGATAGCTGCCTTAAAGTGGATGAAAGGTTTTCAAGTGAAAAAGGGTTTAGACTTATTTTTTTTGGTCCCAGAGGGTAAAATCAGGATCAATGATGGAAGTAGCAGGGAGGCAAATTTAGATTTGTCAGGAAAAAAAATTCCTAATAATTAGACCTATCCAAAAGTGGAATGGGGTGACTCTGGAGGCAATAATAATTAATATTTACATAGTTCCAGGCATCATCCTAAGAGTTTTACAATTATCTCATTTGATCCTCACAACAATCCTGGTGGGTAGATGCTATTATTACAACTATTTTGCAGTTGAGGGCAGTTGGGTGTCACAGTGGATAGAGCAGTGGGCCTAGAGTCAGAAAGACTCATCTTCCTGGGTTCAAATCTGGCCTCAGACACTTACTAGTTGTGTTATGCTAGTTAACTCACTTAACCCTGTTTGCCTCAGTTTCATCTGTAAAATGAGCTGCAGAAGTAAAGGCAAACCATCCAGTATCTTTTCCAAGAAAACCCCAAATGGGGTCACAAAGAGTTGGACATGACTGAAAAAATGACTGAACGACAACAGACTTTACAATTGAAGAAACTGGGGCAGAGGTTAAATGACTTGGCCAGGGTCCCACAGCTACTAAGTGCCTGAAACTAGATTTGAACTCAAGTCTTCCTGATTCCAGGTCCAGTGTTCTATCCACTGTGCCACATAGCTAGGAATGTATTCTTCTACTACTACAACTTTCCTCATTTTCTGTCATCAACTCTCAGTCAAATCTCCCTTCATCCACATAGAAGGAGAGTGGAGAAGCAGATCTCTCAAGGTTAAATATATCCAGTTCCTTCTATCCATCAATCTATCTATCTATCTATCTATCTATCTATCTATCTATCTATCTATCTATCTATCTATCTACCTATGATGTATATGTATACACAGATATACATATACGTGTGTGTGTGTGGCAGTTTGGTGGCCCAGTGGATAGAGCTCTGGGTCTAGAATCAAGAAGACGTCTCAGACACCACTTAACCTTATTGGCCTCAGTTTCTTATCTGTAAAATGAGCTGGAGAAGGAAATGGCAAACCACTCCAGTATTTCTGTCAAGAAAATCCCAAATAGAGGCTGGTAGGTGGTGCAGTGAATAAATCACCGGCCCTGGAGTCAGGAGGACCTGAGTTCAAATTTGGCCTCAAACACTTAACACTTACTAGCTATGTGACCTTGGGCAAGTCACTTAAGTCCAATTGCCCTGCCCTCCCCCCTCCAAAAAGCAAAAAAAAAATCCCAAATAGGGTCATGAAGAGTCATACATGACTGAAACAACTAAACAATAACTATACACATTTACATCTATACATATGTATGTATGTGTCCTTCTATGCCTTAGTCCAAGCTGCTAGTAAAAATGCTAAACAGCAAATGACCAAGCACAAATCACTGGGGTTCTTCGTGGTATCAATCAACAAATTTTCATAAGAAAACTTGCAAATTACCAGTGTTCCTATGAAAACATGTTTCAAACCACTATTAACAAGAGAAGTGCAAGGGGCGGCTAGGTGGCACATTGAATAGAGCACCAGCCCTGGAGTCAGGAGGACCTGAGTTCAAATTCGACCTCAGACACTTACCGTGTTTCCCCGATAATAAGACACTGTCTTATTATTTTTTTGGACAGAAAAACACCAGAGGGCTTATTTTCAGGGGAGGGCTTATTTTAATGAACATTGACAGCAATTTTAATAAACAGGTAAATGTGAACAAAAAAATGTACCTTTATTCAATAATGAATTCAATAAAGAACAGGATGATGCGCTCACTGCTGCAGCTCTGATTGGATACAGCTCAGAGCGCAACGTGCATTTCACTGGGGGTGGGGGGGGACGGTGCATACAGAGGGTACCGTAATGTAGCGTGTAGCGCAGGGGATCACCTTCACTACAGTAGCAATCTCAATAGGGCTTATTTTCGGGGGAGGGCTTATTTTAGAGGAATCTTACACAGCAAGGGGAGGGCTTATTTTCGGGATAGGTCTTATTATCGGGGAAACACGGTAACAAACAAACAAACAACAAAAAAAAACCTAGCTGTGTGGCCTTGGGCAAGCCACTTAACCCCAATTGCCCTCCAAAATACAAAAAGCAAAACAAATAAGAGAAGTGCAAATTAAAACAACTCTAAGATTTCATTTAATTCTATGAAAATAGGCAAATATAAAAAAAAGAGTGGGAACAGTCACTTTTGAAGAGACTATGGGAAGACAAGCACACTAATGTACTATTGGCATAGCTAGGAAGGAGGTAAAACATTTGATATTTCAATTTGGAATATTAAAAAAAAGACAATGTCTATATCTTTTGATCCAGCCATCCTACTACTGGACATTGACCCTTAGAAAGTCAGATGGCAGAAAGTGCCTGGTATATGTTCAAAAATTCATAGCAACATTTTTTGTGGCAGCAAAAAACTGGAAATAAAGTGGGTACCCATTGATTGGGGAATGGCTTTAAAAAAATTATTATAGATGAGTGTAATAGAATATTACTGTGCAGCAAGAAATGATATGCAAGGAATTCAGGAAAAGGTGGAAAGATTTATGTGAACAGAAGCAAAGCAAATAACCAAAGCCAAGAAAATATAAGTAAGTATAACAATGTAATGAAAAGAACACTAAAAAAAATTAAAAGGTCAAACTCTGAGAAACAGAATACACTGGGAGTAATGGTGCTTGCCTGTGATTCCTACTGCAGGAGAGGGGGTGGGCACAGACACTGGTGGATTGCTTGAGTTAGCTCTGAGTCGCATTAGGGCTAAAGCTTATCCGGTGTCTGCAACATGTCCAAGTCCAAAATGGTGAGCCTTGGAGATCAGGGGGATACCAGGCTCCCTAGGAGCCCAGGTTAAAAAATAGGTCAAGAACAGAGAAGGTCAAAACTTTGGTGCTGATCAGAGTAAAATCAGGCCTATGAGCAACTGCTGCACTTCCAGCCTGGATGATATAAGGAGATGGAATCTCAAAAATGTATATATGGAAAAATCAATGAAGATACTAGAGATGAAATTATGAAATATGGGATTATTGTTTTAGAAGCAGAAGCAGCCTCATAAACACTAGTCCAACTCCCTCATTTTAAAAATGAAGAAACAGAAGCCTACAAGATTGTGGCTTGCTCAAAATCACAATAATTAGAGGCCAGATTTGAAGTCAGATCTTCTGACTTTCTTTCTACTATACCACTCTTCCTCCCCTTCCATATTAAAGAGAAATGGGGTACTACAGAGACAGACAATTGTATACCTTGCCAGACAAGATTGCTGTCTATGGTGTTATCTTGTTTTATTTTATTTTTGTTAACTTTGTCACAAGGGAGGGTTGAGTCTGGGATGGGCAGACATGTCAGTCAATAAATACTTATTAAGCACCCACATGTGCCAAGCACTGTGCAAAGTGCTGGGGTTACAAAATGAGGCAAAAGACAGCCCCTGCCCTCAAGGGACTCACAATGGAATGAGGGAGACATAAAACAAATGTGTATAAGGAAGTTATATACAGGATATATAGGAATAACTAAGAAAGGGAAGGCTCTAGAATTCAGAGGGGTTGGGAAAGGCTTCCTGTAGAAGATGGAATTTTAGCTGGGCCTTGAAGGAAGCCAGGGAGGCCACCAAGCAGTGCAGAGGACGGGGAGCATTCCAGGCATGGAGAAAATGCCCAGAGCTGAGAGATGGAATGCCTTGTTTGTGGAAGGGCCAGGGGGCCAGCGTCACCGGCTCGCAGAGTAAGCGATAGGGCAAAAGGCATAAGGAGACTGGAAAGATAGGAAGGGGCGAGGTTATGAAAGACTTTGAATGCCAGACAGAAAATTTTGTATTTGATCCTCAAGGTAAAAGGGATCTGAGGAAGTTTGATGAGTGTGGGCTGGGAAGGGGCGGGGCAGAGACATGTTGAACCTGGACTTTGGGAAAATCGCTTTGATGGTTGAGTAGAATGGGGAGAAGCTGTGAGGCAGGCACACCCACCACTGGGCCATTGCAGTAGTCCAGCTGTGAAGTGATAAGGGCCTGAACCAGATTGGGGGCAGTGTCAGAGGAGAAAAGGGGACACGTTTGAGAAATGTTACAAAGGTGAGATAGACAGTCCTTGGCTGCAGATTGGGTAGGGGGCAGGGGCTCTCTGTGTAAGGAGTCAAGGATGACACCTAGATTTCCAGACTGAGAGAATGAGGGGATCAAAACCATCCTGAGATATCAAGAAAACTTTTTTTTTTTTAAGTTAGTCATTAACTATTCCATCTGGCCATTCAATGATCATTCCTTGATTTTGAAATTCAAAAAAACCTAACCCAGGAGGATGATATTTTAAAAGTTTATGTAAGATAAAGGGGGGGGGGGAGCTGTAAGGTACAGTAGATAGTACACCAGTCCTGGAGTCAGGAGGATCTGAGTTCAAATTTGCCCTCAAACACTTACTAGCTATGTGACCCTGGGCAAGTCACTTAACCCTGATTGCCTTCCCTCCTCCCTCCTCCCAAAAAAGAAAAGTTTCTTCAATTTAGTTTCTGTCTTCTACCTCCTTCCCTTATGCCTTTCTGAAAAATCAAATATTTGAAAATACCTAAAGTTAATTGGGAGGAGGGGAGGTCCATTTTCATTAAAAGATCAAACTTTTAAAGAAAAAGGTTACAGTTTTCAGTGATAATGAAGCACCCTCTCCCTCCTTCAGGCCCCTAGCACCAAGTAGCAGGTAGTAATAGGTAAGAGACAGCTTGTAAGCAGCAAGAAAGGAGAACAAAGTTGTTCTCAAGCAATTTTTACCAAGACGTTTCTAAGAATGGGTGTGTCACTTGGAGTTCTGGAAACAAAATCTCAGTAAATCTTCATAGGTGCAGTGTTGTTTAAGAGAAACAGTGCAGTAAAAAAAATAACCAAACACAAAAAACAAACAAACAACCCTGCAGTAGTAGACTTAGAAGCAAAAGACCTGAGACTAAGTCCCTGTTCCTAGTTCTGTAGCACCCTGTGGAGGAGTCTGGGAAAATCACTCTGACTCTGTCTCAGTTCCTTCATAAGTCCAATGGGAGGGCCCCAGGGGCTGGGATGGAGGTGATCGATTCCACTGCCTCCTTTTCCCTAGCTTACTGTAAGGAACTTTGATATACTCTGGCCTTTTTAAGTGCTGAAGATTGTTTGGCAGGGCTGAAGACTGGGACAGTGGTCTGCCTAGGTTAGCTGGGGCCAGTTCCGCAATTCCCAAGTGCAGGAACAGGAGCCAGGGCAGTGTTGGTAATGGAGGGTTGGGAGTAACTACATCACTGTGTCACCTTAGGCAAGCAGCTTCCTCTTCCAGTCCCCAGCTATGTCAAAAGACAGAGATTAGACTGGATCGGTGGTTCTCAACCTTTTTTTTTTTAATGGCTCATGGCAGAGTGTTATTTGCCCTTCACACTCAGGTTTGGTTCCGTACAAATGTGACTTTTCTGCCCAGGGACACCCTTGGATTACTCTTAGGCCAGATAATCTCTAAAGTCTCTAAGATCTAACTTTTTGTGATCAGCAATGAGCTAACATACGTGAAGGATTAACATTGTAGGGGATGAGTTTTCTGTCAGTGAATGTCTGCAAACAGAGGCTGAGTGAACACTTAAATGTTACAGTTAATATTTCTACTCAGTGGTTGGGCAAGATATCCTCAGAGGCTCCTTCTGCCTCCAATAGTCTATGATTCTAAAGTCCTGTATAATTGTTGTTTATGATTATCATAATTATTGTTGTTGATTATTTATTAAGACTATTGTTATGATCATCATCATCATCATCACCCCCACTCCATTCCCTTTTTCTTTCCTGAGGTACAGTATTAATCTGAGTCTTGAGACCTGCTGGGGGTTGTGGGGAACCACAGCAGTGCTTTGCCCCAGTCTGAGTAGCAGCACCATGGGAAGGATCCTAGACCCTCCATCTCTAATTCGGTCTCAGCTGAGTCAGAGGGAGGGAGGGACCAATGCCTTTTCCTCCTCCTCCTAGTTTAGAAGTACCCACCCCATCAGGCCCTTGATGAATGTCCAGGCCCCCTGGGTTATGACTGGCTGCCAGATTTGACGCTAACCATCATGCCCCCGCCTGGGTGTTTGAAGAAAGTGGGTAAATGCCGCTGGGGCTGATTTGGGAGATAGCAGGCTGAGGAGACCTCGCTCTCTCTGGCCTTTGAAAGCACTAGGCTCAGGCCGGTTCCAGCTGTTTAGTCTACCAATCACATTGGTGACAGGGAGTCTGGGACACCCATTCTGGCTGCCTGCGGCTGGGGAGGGGGCCATGGGTCTGGGCTAGGGGAGCAGCTGAGCTCACCCCCTGAGCTCCCATGGGGTATTTTCTTTTCTTCTCCCCTTCTAGTCACTTTCTCAATGGGAGGGAAGGGCTGGAGTTCTGGAGGGGAGGGTGGAATGGGACAATTGGTGTTGTGAAGAGATTGTTGCTAATAATGATAATTCCTGCCATTTATAAAATATTTAGTCACATAGGATTTGGAATTAGTGGGGTTTAGTGATCACCTGGTTAGTACTCAATCATCTGGTAAGGGATGGATTATCTGGTTCAACTCCCTCATTTTACAGAAGAAGAAACAAAAACCTAGGGAGTCTAAGAGACCTGCCCACAGTGCTGTAAAGGAGCCAAAATAGGATCAAAACTGAGGTCCTAGAACCCCAAATCAAAGGCTCTTTGTACTACCCCACCCCTTTAATGCTTCAAATAATTGCTCGTTTCGTTGTTGTGGGGAGTTTCGTCACTGAAGATCTGCATTTCCCTCCACCCCTTGGTGGATGGTCTTCATGGGAAGCTGTGGCCAAAACATTTGTCACCAAATGGTCAGCTCCCTCATCAGATGACAGGGCCTGCAATCAAAATCTTCATTTGTTTGTTAGACGATAATCCACTATCTCATGAGTCTATAGGGACTAACATCTCACAAGAACTTTCCTCAGAAGAGTATAGTTTGTGTGTGTGTGTGTGTGTGTGTGTGTATAAAACACAGATGTATAGTTTGAAATATTTCAAGATTTATTTTACAGATGCTAAAACTGAGACCCACAGAAGGACAGCAACTTTCCCAAAGGTACATGATATGTAGCAGATCTGACAAAAGTGACTCCAAAAGCCAGTGTTTTAGGATTTTTGTTTTTGGTTGTTACTGTTTTTGACATTTTTCCTACCATGTAATAGAGTGCTAGACTCGAAGTCAAAAAAACCTGGGTTCAAATTCCACCTCTCAGGTTAGCTGAAAGACTCTGGCTAAGCCACTGAACCTATCTTAGCCTCAGTTTCCTTATCTGTAGACAGGTTGGTGGGAACAAGTAGGTGATCAAGTGGATGGAATGCAGGGCCTGGAGTCAGGAAGACTTATCTTCCTGAGTTCAGATATATGCGTGACTGTGGGCAAGTCACTTAACACTGAATGCCTCAGTTTCCTCATCTGTAAAATGAGCTGGAGAAGGAAATGGCAAACCACTCCAGTATCTTTGCCAAGAAAATCCCAAATGGGGTCACAGAGGCTCAGACACAATTGAAATGACCGGCCAATAAAAAGGCAAGTTGGAAGACTGAAGGAGATGATGTATATAAAAAAAAACTTTGCAAATCTTAAAGAACACTATAAAACCAATTATTATTTTCCATTGTTCCATGATATCCATTTCATAGCTAAGTTTTCTGACCTTTAACCCAGTGTTCTTTCTCTTTTTTTAATGTTCTATTCACACTTTTGGTCTCTGCATTATTCATTTCCCTGTCTCTCTAGGCTGAACCCTCTCATGTGACAAACCAAAAACATTTAGTAGAGAAATCTTGTCTGATAATATATACAATATTCTATCCTATGTTTGCGTATCTCTTCTTTATGGCCTTTCTGGATTTTCCCATTACTCGGAGTTTAGTTTAGTGATCTTTTCATTCCAGTATTCCTTCCAGTCATCTTTCCCACAGTCCTTTTGGCTCTCCACCCCATCACCTGCCACCAAAGGACTATTCTTTAGAACAATGGTTTTAGAGCACCTGGAAACAGGCAACAAAAAGAGAATCTACCAAACTGGCTTGGGTTGGTGAAGGGATCCGTCTCTGGAGAGACAGATAGTCCATAAGAGAATCACCCTGGTTCCCCTGCCAGAAATTCCCAAGTCCAGAAACATCTGGACATGATCCATTCTGACTGTGATGCTCTATGATGGGTATTCATTAGGGAAAAACTAAGGTTAGACTCCTTTAACAGGTGAAAATGCCTACGATGACCCTTCTGTCTGGAAGAATTTTTTTTTAAGTTGATCAGATTGAAAGATACAACTTTCCAGAGTTCCAGCAGCATGAGGTAATGACAGTGATAAAAGTCATAGAATTTTTGGATCTGGAAGGAGCATTAAACATCGAACATCAGAACTAAAAGGGAGCTTAGAACATACAACCTAAAATGTCAGGGCTGGAAGGAAAGTTAGAAGACAAACAAAAAATAGGTTTGAGGTATAAGGAACCTTAGAATATGGAGTGTTAAGAGCTAGAAAGGGCTATAAACCCATTCCACCATCTCTTTTTACATGACAAGAAAACTGAGGCCCAGGCCTCCATATTCTCAGAGGTCTTGTAGTAGCTCTTCCAGGTCTCTGTCTGCTCTTCATCTGACTCCTGGAATATTGCCACAGGCTTCTGGTTGCTCTCCCTGCCCCAAATCTCTCCTTACTCCAATCCATCTTTCCACACTGCTGCCCAAGTGATTTTCCTAAAGCAGCCTGACCATGTCATTTACCTATTCAAAGAACTCCAATGTCTCCCTATTGCTTCTAGGACCAAGCTCCCTTGTTAAGCATGCAGAGCCCTTCACAGCCCTGTCCCAACCTACCTTGGCCATCTTTTTCTTCATTTCTCCTCTTCTCTCATTCTATGTTGTTCACACTTAGAATGAATTCCTTCCTCATGATCTTAGAATCTTGTGTTCCCTTCAAAATTCTGCTCAAGTACGAGGCAGCATGAAGCCTTCCCTGATTTATCATGCTGCTAGTGAGTGTACTCACCTCACCACCCCCCCCCCCCCCCCCCCCCGGCCCCATACTGGCCTTATATTTATTTTGCATATATTTACTGATGTGTGTGTTGTTATAATTGTTGCATTTTTTGTATTAATATATGCATATGTTGTCTCTCCAAATAGGGTGGAAGATTCTTGAGGATATGAGGGGCTGTTTTCATTTTTTCTTTTGTTTCCCTAGTATAGTGCCTCAAGTAACATAGGTATTTAGTGAATACATGTTTATTGACTGAACTGTGGACTGTTGTCCCCATTTGGAGGGAAAACCTGTGCCTCAGAGAGGAGGACTTCCTTTGAGGCTTCCCACTTTAAAACCCAGGCTCTCAGGTGGGATGCAGCCCACCACACTGAAGGATTGTCTGGGTTCAGGGCTGGCAACTTCAGATCATGTCAAGATGTTTTTGAAAATTCAGGGGTTCCCGATTTTATTAGGAGTCAGTCCAACCCATTGGTATTCTGACTTCCCCCGAAGCAAAACAACCCCAGCTCCTCCCAGGCCTGAGCAAAGAGATACAATATAAATGCAGAAGATGGTGATCACTCTTCCATATTCACACCACCTCCAGTCCAATGCACCCAACTGGAACTTCCTCCACAGACAGGCCCAGGAGCCCTTTGATTTCTCCTGACATTTCCCCTTAGGTCTTGCAGTCTGAGGCGTCTTCTGGGATGAGCTGGGAGTGGCAAAGGCTGCTCTTCAAAGGACTGAGATAGGCAAAGGAGGATTAGCCCTAAGGACCCCAGACCTCTCCAGTCAGCCACCCCAGCTCCTGCAGTTTGGCTCTGGGTTTCAGATCCTGAGGGCCAGCTGGGAGCCAGGCAGTCCTGGCATCCCAAACCCCTATCTGGGAAATCTGGAAGCTCTTCTGGGGGCCCAATTCCTGCTAGTCACCTCAGTGCCAGATGAATGAAGGGAACGTAGAATGTCAGACCTAGAAAGGACTAAGCCTTAGGATAGAGAATGTTAGAGATGGGAGAGACCTTAGAACACAGAATGTTAGAAATATAGGGACTTGCAGAGTAATGAAAATTAAAGCTGAAAGGAATGTTAGGGGCTATCCTGCTAATACCCACATTTTACAAAGGAGGAGGAGGAAAGAGGAAATAAGTATTAATTAGGCACCTACAAGTTACTTGTCACTCCACCCCATCACTACTGACTACCCTTTCTTTCTCTGGAAGGGTGGGGGCCTTGAACTCCAAACCTCCATTTAAGGAGAGAGCTCAATTCAGGCATCTCCTCTTTCTTACCCGACTGAATTACTTTAGGATTTCTCTGACTGACTTCTCCATGGTACCCCTTCTTAATTACCTTTTCCTTCTCCCCTCCTCCCACTAATACCCTTTACAGTTTTTTGTGTTTTGTCTCCCCCCCTCACTCCCCATCCCTTACAAAGATTGTAAGCTTTTTGAGAGCAGGGACTATTAATTCTTCCTCCTCTTTTTCCCCAGGGCTCAGCATTATACCTGACACATAGTAGGAGCTTAATGAATGTCTATTGACTGATATAACTTAAAATGTTCTTAGCAACGCTTTCTGCTGTAGCAAAAAAAAAAAAATGGAAGCAAAAAGAGTGCCCATTGATTAGGGAATGGCTGAACCAATTAAAGTTCATTGCACTGTGAGAGAGGGGTACAATGGCAACCTGGGAAAACTTATATGATTGATGCAGAATGAATCAGAGACAGTAGAAAAATATACACAATAACTAAAATAAATTAAAAAGAAGTTGAAGACTGAGTAACTCCTAATGACCAGTCCTGGCTCTGGAAGACAGGTAAAGAAATGCATGGCCAGAGGTGGAGAGCAGTGAGTACAGGCCACTGTCTGGCCTGGTCATGGTGCCAGCTGATTTTGTTGTTTTCCCTTATTACCAGAAGACCTATTGGATAGGTTGGGGGTGGGGGGAAAGGAGAGAGGAAGGGACAGAAGGGCAGATACCTGGATATAACCTTTATGTATAAACAAGCCGGGAGTAATTACTAGATAATCTTTAAGGTCACCTTTCAGCTGTAAATCCTAAGAATCTAAGTGTGACCTAGGAAAAGTCACTTCTCCACATTTCCTCAGATAAAATGGGGTTTGGGAATCACAGATCCAAATTTGGAAGGGACCTCAGAGGCCATATATAAAACCAGGATTTATTGATGAAAGATATAAAAGTAGAGAAGAAAGAATAAACATGTAGCTTGAGTGCTACACTGCTATCCAAGAACTATCAACAGAGTAAGAGAAAGACTTTTAGCACATTCGGTGAACCCTCTATAGTAGATTTGTGCAAAGATAGGAACAAAAAATACCCAGAAATAAAAGTATCTGGTGGGCACCAGTCTGTATTGCATTTTTTACTTTTCAAAATTCTTCTAAATACATTGACTCATTTGACCCTTGCGCCGACTGGCAAAGTAGGTAGGACAGGTATGTTATTTGACAGCTGAGGAAACTGGCACTGAGAACAGTGGAGTGAATTGCCCCATAGCTAGTCCATGGGGAGGGGGGCACTAGAACACAGATTGTCTGCCCTGACATCCTGTACTGATTTTAAAGGACCATGATGTCCCAATAGCTCCATCATTGAGGTGCAGCAAGTATAGGGTCCATTTTACAGATCGACAAACTGAGACCCAGAGAAGAGAAAGAATTTGCTCAAGGTCATAGAATTGCTTGGTGGCAGGGAAGGAACTAGAATCCAGATCTCCTGAGTCCTGTCCCAGGCGTTCCTCTCCTTTGCTCAAAGTTCTCAACCTCAAAAAGCTCCCTGCTCAACAGATCTGGGATGGGCTAGTGTGTATCTCAAGTGGATCCCTTGGACTTCTGTTGCCTGAAAGTGACAGAAGAGGGATAAAAAGGGATCGGGATCTTGCTAGGACCTTCACACAGTTCTTGATTCTCCCTATTTCTGTTCCAGGTTGCAGTCAATAGCCAATTTCCTGGTAGGAAGGTAGAAGAGGTAGAAGACTGAGCTCTGCTATCTGGGAGCTCAGAGTTTAGTTAGAAAGACAACCTCACACCCAGAAAAACAACTGATTTAGAGAGTCAAAGTGATTGTCCACCTATGAGTAAAAAGAAAACTGAGCCTGAAGCCAGGAAGACCTGAGTTCAAATCTAGCCTTAAATATAGGTTGTGTGATTCTGGGGGCAAGTCACTTCACCAACACTTAATCTCTCTCAGTCTCAGTTCCCTCAACTGTGAAATGGGGATAACAGCATCCTCGAGAATCAGATAATTCTTATAAAGTGCTAAGTACAGTGCTTGGCATATAGTAGGTGTTTAATAAATGCTTGTTTCCTTCCTTCCTTCTTTCCTTCATAGTGTGTGAAGGACCAAAAGAGAGACACTCATGTAAGAGCTGTAGTTCAGAAGAAGGAGGGATTCCTTCCAAACCCAGGAATCTGGAAAGGTTCCCTAGAAGAACTGACCCTTGAGCACAACCTCGAAAAACCAGTAGGCTTTGAATGGAAGGCAAAAGTCCTGGTGGTAGAAATGTGCAAGAGCTAGTGAGGGAACACTGAGTAGATAGAATCAGCAGTGATAAGGATCCAAGCATAGATGGCCAGAAAGGCAGAGATGACCTGCTTATCAGATTTGTAGATCACATGAAGCTTGGAAAATAGCTAACATGTTAGAATCCAAAAAGATCTTGCCAGGTAAGAATGATGGGCAGAATCCATGAAGGTAAAACTGAAAAGGGATAAAACCAGTTACCTTGGATTCAATAAGTCAGCTGCACAGGTAAAGAATAAGGAAGGCAACATTGGTGACTAGACAATGGCTCACATAAAAAAAAATGGAAATAAAGGCTTCCAAATTCTAATGAACTCTAAACTCAGTATGAATCAAGAGATTGACCAGAGAGCAAAAAAAAAAAAAAGCTTTCTTAGGCTAAATTAATAAAAGATATAATGATATTCACATGATAGATCTTGGAAAACAGCATGCACAATGATTATAATAATACAAATGGAAATAACAGCAATAACCAAAAAATCCAAATTGAATGCTAGGAAATTATATGGCCAATGTCTGAAAGAAGAAAAAATGTTTCTTTTTCTTATGTCTTTTTGGAGGGGGGAAGATTGGGGTTAGGTGACTTGCCCAAGGTCACATGGCTAGTAAGTGTTAAGTGTCTGAGGTCGCATTTGAATTCAGGTCCTCCTGGCTGGTACTCTATTCATTGTGCCATCTAGCTGCCCCAGAAAACTATTTCCCTTCCTTCTTGAAGAGGTGGGGGAATATAGATGTGCAACACAGGGTGCAAAAAAGATATCAATATATTTTTTAAAAAGAGGCACATCACATGCAAAAAAAGGGAAAGGACTTATTTGTACAAAAATATTTATAGCAGCTCTTTTTGTGGTGGCAAAGAATTGGAAATCAAAGCGCTGCCCATCAATCGGGGAATGGCTAAACAAGCTATGGTATGAATGTGATGCAATATTGTTGTTCTATAAGAAGTGACAAGCAAGATGATTTCAGAAAAACCTGGAAAGATTTACATGAACTGATGTAAAATGAAGTGAGCAGAACCAGGAGAATATTGTACATAGTAACAGCAATATTGTACTATGAAGAACTGTGAATGACAGCTTTTCTCAGCAATATGATTCAGGACAATTCCAAAGGACAAATGATGAAGCATAATATCTGCCTCCAAAGAAAGAACTGATGTTGTTTGAATAGAGACTGAAGCATGCTATTTTTTACTTTCTTTCTTTCATTATTTTTCTTTTATTTGAGCCTTCTTGTACAAAATAACTAACATGGAAATGTTTTACATGATTGCACATGTATAACTATATCTGATTGCTATCATCTCAGGAAGGGGGAAGGAGAGGGAAGGAGGAATAGAATTTGGAACTCAAAAATTAAAAACAAAAGACAGATGTTCAAAAATTGTTTTAACATGTAATTGGGAGAAAATATATATTAGAAAAAATGAGCATGTCAAAGTGAGAGACTTCTTTTGTTATTCTCAGATCCCTTTTGCAATACTGTATTGAGTTCTGAGGGCAACGAAGTAGTGACAGTAGATAGAGCCCTGGACCGGGAATCAGAAAGACTCATCTTCATGAGTTCAAATCTGGCCTCAGATACTTTGGCTTTGTGACTCTGGGGCTATCACTTAACCCTTTTTATCCCAGTTTCTATATCTGTTGAATGAGCTAGAGAAGGAAATGGCAAACCACGCTAGCAATTCTGCCAAGAAAATCCCAAATGAGGCCATGAAGTCAGTCATAACTGAAAAATGACTGAGTAACTACATCCAGTTCCATGTACCACTCTGTGGAAGAGACAAGGAACAACTGATCTAAGTTCAACTCTAACCTCAGATACTTGGTAGCTCAGCAAGTCACTTAAATGCCATTTGCCTCAGTTTCCCCAACTGTAAAATGGACATCATAATAATAGCACCTACTTCTCAGGGTTTTTGTAAGGATCAAATGAGATCATATTTGTAAAGCACTTAGCACAGTACTTGGCACATAGTAGGCACTACCTAAATGCTAGCTATTAGTAGTATGCCAAGAGGAAAGTGACCAGGATGGTGAGAAGACTGGAATCTGTGCCATGTGATTATCACGTGAAAGAATCTGGCATGTTTAGCCTGGAGAGCCTTTAGGCAGGATCTGATACCTCTCCTTAAGTACCTAAAAGACCACCATGTAAGGTATTAGTCTTGTTTTTCTTGGCCCCAGATGGCAGGGCTAAGACCAATGATAGAAACTACACAAGAGAGACCCTCCCTCAACATAAGGAATGCTTTCTTTTTTTTTTAGGGACACTTTTCTGACAATTAGAGCTTCCCCCAAACTTGGGCACCTCAAGAAGAAGCGAGTTCTACTTCTCTGAAAGTGTTCCAGTGGAAGGAAGATGACAACTTGTCTGGGTTTCAGTAGACGGGGGTTTTCCTACTGAAGTATGGGTTGGACTGATGAACTCTGAGATTCTGCAGTCCTGTGATTTTGTGAAACAAGTCGGAGAGAGTCATCTAAAATAAGACTGGAGAGAGAAGTGGTGAGCTACACTGTTGGAATGCCAGGCTAAGAAGTATGGCCTTACCCCCTTGAGGGAGCCATTTAGAATTTCCCCTCCTCCAGGTCAGAGTCTGATCTCTGGATGCAGCTTGGAGAGAAAAACCACTTCATGCTTCTCTTGGAGTCAACCCCTCATTCTTCACACACCAGCCCCTTTTTTACTGTTGTTATGCATACATTACTATTCTTTACTCTCTTCCTGCAGGATCTAGTTTTGCAAAATTCAGTCGAACATCCCGGGCCAGGAGTCTCCCTAGAGGAAATCTTTCACACCCTTAAGCTACTCAAAAAATGGGCTTAGGAAAATTAACCTGGAATAATGGAAAGTGTTCTCCTTTGGGAGTTGGGAGGCCTGGGTTCAATCAGAGCCAGGCTCTTGCTCTTTGACCTTTGGCAAGAAATTTTTCCTCCCTGGGCCTTATTTCCTAAACCATGAATTGAGGGGGTTGGATCAGATCTCTCCCAGCTCTGACATTCTCAATTCTAAGACACCTTGGCGGGTCCCTATTGTTTCTGGGATGAAAATACAAATATTTTTATTTGGTTTCTAAAGCCCTTTACAATTTGGCTCCAACCTACCTTTCCAGGCTAACTATGTATCAGTCCCCTTGAGGCACTTTATGATCCATCTGGCCTTTAATGGCATCCCATCTCCCTTGTTTGTGTTTTTTTCAAGGGTGTTCCCCTGTAACTGAAATATACACACAGCACCACCACCACCACTGACACTTAGATGCCCTAGCTCCCTTCAAAGCTTAGCTTAAATGTCATTTTTTACACCAAGTTTTTCCTGATCCCCCTCCAAATGCTAGTGTCTCTCTCCTCCCCAATTACCTTCTATTTGTTTTAAATCAAACAAGTATTTGTTAAGTGCCAGACACTAAGAAAATAAAGGGGGAAAAAAAAGAAAATAAAGAGAAAATAAAGGAAAAAAATTCCCACGCTCAAGGGGCTTACATGGCCAGGAGGAGAAAGGAGAAGATAAGCTCCACATTATATATAGGTAGGTATCTGCAAGACACATGCAAAGCAGACCCAAGATAACTCTAGAGGAAAAGGAAGGAACCGAGCAGATGAGATTTGGGAAAGGCCTCCTACAAAAGGTGGTGCATGAACTAAGACTGAAGGGAAGTGCTAGGGTCACTGGGGGGAGGAAGACATGATGGACTGAGATACAAAGCCCCAGACATGAGAGATGTAATATTGTGAGTAAAAAACAGCAAAAAAGTCAACATATGTGGAACATAGGATTCATGGAGAGGAATAACGTATAAGGAAATAAGAGAAGGGCCTGGGTGTGAAGAGATCTCGGAATCAATAGAGAACCATGGGAGTTTATTGAGTAGGAGAGTGATGTGATCAGACCTGGCTTCAGGAAAGTCACTTTGACAACTCTGTAGAAGATAGATTGGAGAGACAAGAGACTTGGAGCAGGGAGACCAGTTGGGAAGCTTTGCAAAGGACACAAGAGCCTGAATTGGGATGATGTCAGACTATGTGAAGATATATAAAATAAATAATTTTTACATATATATTTTTTTCAATTTATTTACATGTATAGATATGATTTACTTGTTAGAATGTGGACTCACTGAGGGCAAGACAGTTTGAGTTTTATCTTTTTATCCCTGTACCCAAAACAGTGCCTCGTATACAATAGGTACTCAATAAGTGATTTTTTGATTGATTGTTAAGTTTCCTCCCAGCTCTAATACTGTGGTCCAAGGTCTTTTCCAGTTCTGACTTCATATGTCCTATAGCCCCTTTCAGCTCTAACATTCTACATTCTCTGTTATGAGGATCCTTCTAGGTCTGACATTCCAGGATTTTAAATTTCTCTGTTTTTGTCAATCATTCTTGGTGCCACTGAGGAGTGGAAATGGCTGCAGCCCTGGTCAATAGCACCATCTATTGGCTAAAGAGCAGAGAACCACTACATCAACCTAGGAGAAGGGACAGATGCTTTTATTTTATCGAAGTTGGGCTGTTAAAAAGAGCCAGAGACCAAAATTCTAGATACCTGGGTTCTCTGGCTAGCCGTTAATGACTCAGTGGTTGATCTTGGGAAAGTGACTTCTTCTCTGCCATAGATCAAATAAGTATAATAATCTCTACCCTGCCTACCTTGTAGGAGTATGTGAGGATAGAATGAGACAATTAGCATAAAAGTGCCTTTGGCTTGGTTCAGTTTTGGCGATCTAAAATTATCCTGCGGGTGGCTAGGTGGGGCAGTGAATCGAGCACTGGCCCTGGAGTCAGGAGGACCTCAGTTCAAATCTGTCCTCGCGGACACTTAACAAAAAAACTAGCCTTGTGACCTTGGGCAAGTCACTTAATCCCAATTGCCCTACCTCCCCCTCTCCCCCCAAAAAGCAAAAAATTAAATTATCCTTCAAAATGAGGAATTTTTTGTTTCAAACTGGAGTTTCCCTAGTGATGGGGTGACATGGCCTGCAGCAAATCATCTTCCCTACTTCCTTCTAGTTAATCCCATGTGAATAAGGGGAAGGATTTGAAATTTAAGTGGGTTCCTTTTGGAGAGGGAGCTATTTTTCTGGTCATTTAAAAATGGCAAACATAGTTTTTTAAAAATTAATAAATTCCTAAACTTCACACTTTAAAGTTTGTTTCAAAATCTGTATAACAAAATAACAAAAACAACTTGTGTGACTCTTTATCCCCCTCTGATCTCTTTCCTTACCTGAATTTGTGGAAGAAAAAGCATTTTGTCATGAGCTTCTTGAGGGGAAGGACTCTTTTTGTATCCCTGACACAGCTTAGCACATAGTAGGCACTTAATAAATATCTATTGATTGAATGGTTCTAACATTTTTAACATAGAGTTAGTCTATATATTCTTCCAATTCTGCTTTTCTCACTCTGTACATCATCATATGCCCTCTGATATTTCTTTGTATTCTTCATATTCATTATTTTTTACTATGCAATAGGGTCATAGATTTAGAGCTGGAAGGGACCTTTGAATGCCTAGTATAACTCCCCCATTTAATGAATGAATAACCTGGAGCCCAGAAAAGTTAAGTAACTTTGCCCAAGGTCACATAGGTCAGGACTAGAGACCAAATTTTCTAATACCAAGTCCTGCTCTCTGCCTACTGTACCAAGATGCCTCCCATATTCCAATAGATTCTCAAACCTCAAGTTATTTCACCATTACCTAATCATTGGGCATATGAATAATTACTAGGATTTTGTTCTTAAAAATTTATCTGCCATTAGGATTTTTGCACAGACAAAGCAGTGACTTGCTGGCTGGGATTTGGGTCCTGTGGTCAAGAAAAACAACCTTAATACACCCTTCTAAAAGTGAAGAATAAGTCCCTTCTGGACTCTCTCTTCAGAATTGGTTCCTCATTTGTAAATTCTCCCACTGATCCAAATAAATGAGGCATTGAAGGAAAGGCACCAAGGCAATCCAATTGCAGGGGCAAGTTCACAGAACAAGCCTCATGTTACCTTCTTTACAGATATAGTTTACTTGTGGACCATACAAGATAAAAATGAACACAGCTAGCCTAAAAGGGTCACACCCCTGTAAACCTGTACATTTGACCGCTCAATGTCTAAAATAGCCTCATATCTCCTTATCTCTGTTACCTGCTCCCTACACTCAGAAATTTCATCAAGTAAATCAGGAAGCTTTGATTGACCAAGTATTCTCTGAACAACTCATTTCCTCTAAATACATATACACATACACATATAATGAATTGTGCATATATACATATGTTATGTAGACATATGCATATATACATATTCTCTTGGGCATCCACTTTTGCACACTCACAGACAATCCTCATATACCTGCTTTCCATTGCGCCCTAGAATACACGTATTTGCTCTCTCTCATGCTGACACTCAGATACACACATCTTTTCTCTCACTCATATATACCCATCTGGTTTTCATCCCACAGTAGCAGGTAATTTCTAAGCCCCAGTGGCCAAGTCTGCTTATGAATGAATGAGAAGAAAGAAGGAAAGTCAGGGAAGGCCATGGGCCTACAGTGACAGGCTAGAGAAAGGATTTTATGAACTTGGGGTCATTTCATCAAACAAATCACAGTGCTCCCCCTCCCTTTCCTGGGCATTTCTTCCTTAAGTTTTAACTTAACACTTTCAGTTGAAGGGTTGGGTTTTTTTCCCCCCTAAACTTTCCTCACTCTTCTCTGGCTCCTTTGAACACAAACCCCCTCTCCTTTTTCCTCTGCTAAATACAGTTTAGACCATGAATCATTAGCCAAATGACAGACCCTCTCTTTTGTAGGTGTGGTGGATAGGGTTAGGAAGGAGAAGGGGATCATTTCTCAATGACACGAGGTCTTGTTTAGTACATGACTTAAAATTGTGGAATGAGAGGAAGCTATAGGAGAAACAGCATAGTATTTGGAACCAGGAGACTATGGAGACAGAGAAGTATGATAGAAAAAGTTTTGGATTTAAAACCATAGGTCCTGGGGTTGAATCCTGAATGTGTCATATACTAACTTGGTGATCTTAAGCAAATCACATTCTCTCTGGACTTTATTTTCTCATCTGCAAAAATAAGGAGATCAAACCAGATAACTTCTTTTTATTTTTTTCTTTTTGGAGGGCAATTGGGGTTAAGTGACTTGCCCAAAGTCACATGGCTAGTAAGTGTGTCAAGTGTCTGAGGCCGGGTTTGACCTCAGGTACTCCTGACTCCAGGGCCAGTGCTATTCACTGCACCACCTAGCCACCCCTCAGATAACTTCTAAGGAAGATCCCATCCAGTCCTAAATCTATGCATCTTTGAACTTAAGTTTGAATTATAGTTGTGACACATCTTCTCTAAGTTCCTTTCTAGTTCTAATATTTTTGGAACACACTCCAGTTTTCATTCTGGGTCCCCCAGAGGCTGATGACACAGGTTTTAGGTATTCTGTAGGTCCACACACCTAAAACCATAGCTCATGAGCCCCCACTAATGTGCTTATCTTTAAGAGTCAGCCAGAGAACACAATTAGCTCAAAACAAAGCATTTAATAAAATGGCATAGTAAGAAAAACAGCAACAAATCATCTTCCCCCAAAACCTGGGGTTCATACTCCCTTAAGTGCAGCTAACAAGAAAAAAGTAAACACAAGCAAAGAAGCACATAGAAAACATATGTGGCCAAGGTACACAAAAGGAGGAACCATTCGTGCCTCTTGTTAGAAGGGTGCTGACGTTCTCAATTTGCTCCAACTGAAGGTAGTCTCCCATACTCTTCTGCAGGCTGCTATGCTGTTTTTTGGGACACTGCTCTTCCATTAGCTCTGCTCTGTTGTCTGTCCTTCTGTTCTCAAAGAGGACCATGACATCAGGGAGGTAGATGACATGACAAGCAAGTGAATTGGATTTAAATGAGGGAGGGCTGTACAAAATCACCAGTCTCACTTCTCACTTTCTCCAGTGTGTCCAGTAGGAAGAAATAGATAGGGTGACTGGAGATGACCCTGAATGCGATGGGAGACCTTGGCCTTTTTAAGCTAAGGTCCTTAACAGGTCCCACTTTGACTGAGGCAACACCTAATCAAGGATTAAGTGTAGGTAAGAAATGAGGCAGAGAATGGCCTCTTTTACCTAGTCAAAAAAAAAAAAAAAAATCACTCTGCCTCTCATTGATTGGCCAACAACTGGTCCCAGGCCAATCCCCACTTTGTCATTGTTTGGGTCGTGATTGGCTCAGAGTGAATGTAAATAGCAATTGTTTCTGTTTTGGCCAGAAACTCTGAGTCTTCCCCTCCCAGCTCTGCTCATTTAGGAAAAGCAAGCAGGTCCTTACCCTAGGATCAGCAGAAATCCTTCCTGTTTTAACCTCCCCCACCTACCCCATACTTGACTCTGAGACCTCCCATCTCCTCAGTCCCAGTCTTCAAGCTTTTTCAGGAAGTTAATTCTTTTAGGTTTAGCCTTTTCTTTCCATACTTCCTGGTACATGGTTTAGACTCCAGAGACAAAGACCACAACATAGCTTGATGAGAACTGTCCAATACACTTCCCAAATTTCCATTTCAGAAAGTTAGACTAACTAATAGTTATTTGCCTAATAATTAACAAGTAAGCAAAGTTGGTGCTGTTGAACTGGAGTCTGAGAGAGACCAGGGCTAGATAAATGTGAGAATCATTTGTACTAAAATGATAATTGAATTCTCTGGAATTTATGAAATCAAATGAGATCATTTAGAGAAGATTCTCTTAATCTGATTTCAGTGAACTTTTTAAAAATATTTTTTGTTAACTATTTTATTGTAACTAGTTCATTTGCAATCCTATGTATTTTATTTTATGCACTAAAAATATTATTCTGAGGAGTCCATAGACTTCACCAGACTGTCAAAGGGGTCCATGAGACAGAAAAGATTAAAAACCTTTGGTATAGAGGAAAGGGAAGAGAGCCTAGGACAGATCTTTAGGGAACACCCAGACTCAGCGGGAGTGACATTTATGACAATCCAACAAAGGAGAATGTAAGCTCTTTGAGGACAGATATGGTTTTATTTTTGCCTTTGTTTTCCTAGTGCCTGGACTATAGGAGCAGCTTAATAAAAGTGCTTGTTGAACTGAATTTCCATTGTGTCACATTGCATCTTTTATCCTTATTGTACCCACGACATAAAAATTCTTTTATCAGTCAGATTCAGGCCATGTAATAAAAATTGGAATGTTAAGTAGAGCCATATTTCCCAATTTCACTAACATTCCCAAGGCACTAGCTCCTTTGCTGGCAACATGGGGGCCAAAACATCTATCTACTCGACTTCCTGCACTGATGAATCATAGTAGTAGCAGCACAGACGATCCAAGAGCAAACAGAATCCAAGAACTGTCTCTATTTGGCTTTGGAATGAAGATTATAAGCTTTTAGAATAACAGTTCTGGAAAGGACTTTAAAACAGTCCATAGAATGGTTTGGTTATTGTTTTTAAAATATGTGTATTGTTTTAATTTAAACACAAAACTTAAGACATGGCATACACACTTGAGAAAAATAGCAGAAAGAGGGATTGGAGAGTTATTAAAAATCTCATTCCCTGTCACAATTATTAGGAGATACAATATGTCACAACATTTGGAGAAAACAGAAAAGAGGAAAAATAATGTTGTGGAGTCTTGTGTCCAAGGAAGAACTTCAACTGGCTCCTGGGAGAATCCAGCTTCCTCCATATTCCTTTGTCCTCTCTCCAACCAAAAAGAAACCTGACAATTTCAGTGGGATCTCTACACCTTCATGCTTCCCTTCTCATGCTAAATGAAGGCTCACCTCCACTCTACTCTTACTTCTTTGGCAACCCCCCACCCCAACCATATATCAATTAATCAATCAACCTTGTATTTTTAAAGTACCTACTATGTTCTAGGAGCTAGGAGTTAAAGACAAAAGACACAGTCCCTGGCCCTTCCATTCTGTTGGCTCCCCGAAATGGTTCCTGGAACTAACTCTTCACTTTGCTTCTGGAGGAAGGACAATCTGCCTCTCAGAAAGGTGATTTCCCTTAAAAGTCTGAAGAGTATTTGGGGGCCAGGGGAGGGAAGCAGTAGGCCTTATACCAATCCCCTCAAAGTCTTTCAGGAAAGCCCTGGTAAGGAGAGCAGCTTATTACAAACTCCTAAAGAATAGAGTCTGTTTTGAATTTCTATGTATCCCCAGGTCTAATACAGTGCTTGGTGCATAGCAGATATTTAATAGATGCTTGATGAGGAAACTGAGACCCAAAGAGGTTACCAAGCTCCCATTGGTATTAGATGAAAAAAGCAGCAATTTAGCTTAGGTTTTCTTTCTTTTTTTTTTACTTTTTGGAGAGGGGAAGGTAGGGCAATTGGGGTTAAGTGACTTGCCTAAGGTCACAGGGCTAGTTTTGTGTTGTGTCTGAGGTCACATTTGAACTCAGGTCCTCCTGACTCCAGGGCCAGTGCTCTATTCACTGCGCCACCTAGCTGCCCCTAGCCTAGGTTTTCTGACTCTAAATCCACTCTTTCTATTATATGGACTTCACCCAGGTCATTTTCTGCCCTGTCTCCAATGCTGCTGTGGCCTCCCCTCCTTTCTCCATTGTACATTTTGCTCAAGAATTAAATCAATGTCACAATAGCCTCTGAAAAGGACTTGTCAGTGGACTGTCCAATAATGCCACTTAACATCTTTGTGACATCCAAGACAAAATTTAAGACCAGTAGATGATTAAAAAAAAAAAACTAATAAAATAGATAAACCATTAGCTTATTTGGGTAAAAGAAAAAAGAAAACAAATTACCAGAGTAAAAAAATTTAAAAGGTAAGTTCATAACACATGAAGAAGAAATTAAAAAAAATTATTAGAAATGCCTAACTATGTGCTAATAAAATTGACTAAATGAAATTTAGCTAAATGAAATGAATGAATATTCACAAATCAGGCATGTGTTGTCTTCTCCCTTAAGATGTAAGCTCCCAGAGAAGATACACATTTTGCATTTGTATCCCCAGTGCTTAGGGCAGTGCTCCCAGCCCCTAGTAAGTATTCATTCATTCATTCTCAATGGCTTCCTTTCTGTGTTTTCTTCTGTTTTATCTCCTCTCCTGTGGAAGGGCAACTGTTTCCTCTGGTCACTCTAATTTTGTTCCTTTTCCCTTCCCTGCTTCACTACCTTTAATCAGCAGTAGGCTTTCCCCTTTCCCTTCCCCCCAACACAAATACATTGTTCTGAAGTATTGGGTTTAAAATAGACGTCTACCTAATTCTGCCTAGTCTGCAGGAGTAGCTTAATTCTTCCCAGGTCAGAGTTAATTCATGAAAGCATGAGAGAAACCAACCAGTCAGCCCAATACATACTAACCAAACCCTTCATGAATGACCCCACTGAGACTTGAGAGGGAAGGGAACTGACTGAATTGATTATTATCAGCATCACACTCCTTTACAAATAAAACAAATACAAACCTGAACCTCCAAACTAGATGAGACCTTCAAGCAAAGACTGTCGAAGCCGAAAGAAACCATAGGGGAGGTGGCTAGGTGGTGCAGTGAATAGAGCACTGGCCCTGGAGTCAGGAGGACCTGAGTTCAAATCCTGCCTCAAATGCTTAACACAAAACGGTGTAACCTTGGGCAAGTCACTTAACCCCAAATGCCCTGCCTTCCACCATCAAAAAAAGGAAAAGAAAAAACCTTAGGGAAGGGAACATCTCTTTTAACTCACCTCACTTTGGAGATGAGGCAATTGATTCTCAGAGGAAGGGAAATGACCTGTCTTACATCTCACTAGGACTCAAACTCAGGTCTGCTCTCGTTACAAGACATCCCAAGCACAGGCAGCTGAGAATTTCAGTCCAGCACTTGTGTCCTCCTGCCTACCAGAGCTGAGCACCATCCAAAAGGCTTTGGGAGAAGGGGAAGAACGGGCAGGGAGCTAGCCAGTTCTCATGTAGAGTTAAAATCCTTCAGTTCATTCAGAGAGGAGAAGATGGGTGCATTGCTTTTGAATAGCAATCAATACCTTTCAGGTCTAAACCCTCACTCACTGAGCCTTTTTCTGATGCTAAATTGGGTCTGTCCATTCAGATAAGAGGACAAGGATAAACTATCCCTATTTTCCAGGTGACAAAACAAAAATACAGGGAAACTGCTGACTTCTTTGCCCAGCTTATTTGGAGTCAGATCTGGGTTCAAATCCTGGATTTGTTTGTTATTTATAATCTGCATAAGCTTGAGAAAATTACAACCTCTCTGGGCCTCAGTTTGTCCATCTCTAAAATAAGGGAACTGGCATAGATGATCCCTAAAGGTCCCTTTCAGCTAGAGTGTCTTGTTCATGGAACAGGCATGAACAAGGAGTTAAGAGGACGATGGAAAGTGGAGGCACCCATTGTAGATGGCCTTTTCAAGGAGTTTAGCTACGAAGGGCCGAAGAGCTATAGGAGGAGATTTTTTTTCCCCAATAGGCATGGGCATGTTTGTAGACAACAGAAAATGAGCCTCCCCTCCCTTCCCTTCTTTTTATATCCTCAGCACTTAGGAACATAGTAGTACCTGGAACATAGTAGGCGCTTAATAAATGTTTACTGATTGGTTGATTGATTTGTAAATGTTAATCCATTTCATTTAGATTGTCAATCTTATTAGCATATAATTGGGCATTTCTAATAATTTTCTTTATTTCTTTTTCATGTGCTATGAATTTACCTTTTTTAAAAAATTCTGAGGGGCGGCTAGGTGGTACAGTGAGTAAAGTGCCGGCCCTGGAGTCGGGAGGACCTGAGTTTGGTTCCCTGAGTTTGGTTCCGCCTGAGACACTTAACACCCACACAAAAATACTAGCTGTGTAACCTTGGGCAAGTTACTTAACCCCAATTGCCCTCCAAAAGGCAAAAAAAAAAAAATTCTGGTAATTTGTTTTCCTTTTTCTTTTACCCAAATAAGCTAATAGTTTATCTATTTTATTGGGTTTTTTCTAAAATCATCTCCTAGTCTTATTTACTAGCTAAATGTTTGTTTTTGCTTTTAATTTTATTAATCTCTGATTTTCAGGATTTCTATTTTGGTGTTTAATTAGAGGGTTTTAATTTGTTGGTTTTCTAATGTTTTTAGTTGGGTGCACAATTCACTGAACCATTATTTTTCTCTTTTATTGATAAAAGTGTTTAGAGATTTCCCCCAAGTACTGTTTGATTCTTCCAAAATTTGACATACTGTCTCATTGTTGTCATTGTCTTTTATGATTGTTTCTGATTTATTCTTTGAATAGTCTGTTCTTTAGAATTAAGTTAATTTGTCTCCAATTAATTTTTATCATTTCTTTAGTGGCCCTTTAATATATTACAATTATATATTTGTATAATGTAACATAAATATAATGTAGAACATAAACTTATAATTCATTGTCTTTGGTATTTTTTGGCAAAATAAAGTTTCTCTACCTCTTTTAGTTATTTATTTTTTCTGTTGCCTTATCTGAAATCATTGTTTCCCTTGTCTTTTTTTCTTGAGCTGAAGCATGATAGATTTTGCTCCAGTCCCTCATTTTAACTCTGTGTGAATCTTTATGTTTCAAGTGTATTTACTGTAAATAATATATTGTTAGAATCTGCTCTCTAACTCATTCTGCTATTCAGAGGTGGGGAACCTTTGGACTCAAAGCCACATGTGGCCCTCTAGGTCCTCAAGTGTGGCCCGTGGACTGAATCCAAACTTCACAAAACAAATCTCCTTAATTAAAGAATTTGTTCTGTAGAACTTGGACTCAGTCAAAAGGCCACACCCAAGGACCTAGAAGGCCACACATGGCCTCTAGACCACAGGTTTCCCACCTTTGTATCCTCTTCCATTTTGTGGTATGAGCTGATCCTATTCACATTCAGGGATGATCATTAATTTTATATCATATCATATCATATTATATTATATCCCTCCATCTTGTATATTCTTATATTCTTACATTTTCCCTTCTCTTTCATACCTGGTCTTTATAAAGAAGGGGGTAAGAGAGGAATGTGCTCAGCACCAATGCTTTAGGTTTGATGCAAACTGCTTTACTCCCCTGCCTTCTTTCTCTTCCTCTTAGAGCCCAATCATAGGTTATCCTTTCTTTCCTTTTAAACCCCAATTCACTATCTACCCTTTGTAGTTAGAGTTTGTTTTGCTTAGAACTAAGCCCCCCCTTAATTTGCCCTTCCTTTAATTCCCTCCTTTCTGTTTCCCTGTTGAGTGGAATATATTTCAGCATTCTACCATGCGTATGTGTATTATTCCCTGCTTTGACCAATTCAGATGAAAATGAGGTTAAAGCATCACCAGTTCCCCTCATCCCTTCCTTGTTTGTATATTCCTCTATTTGTGTACCCCAATTATGTGAAATAAATTTTCCCACCCTTTATCTTTCTTTTCTCTCTTTCTGGGAATTTCAGCAGGAATGTTTGGAAGTCCTCTATTTCATTAAAAACCCATTTTTCCTCCTGTAGAATTACACATGCTTTTGCTAGGTAAATAATTCTTGGTTGTAAATCTATATGTTTTGCTTTCTGGAATATAATATTACAAGATCTCGCCTCCATTATATTTGTGGCTGCTAAATCTTCTGTGATCCTCACTGTGGCTGCTAGGTACTTAAATTCTTTCTTTCTGACTACTTGCAGTATTTTTTTTTAACCTAGAAGCTCTGGATTTTGGCTATAATATTCCTGCAAGTTTTCAATTGGGGATTTCTTTTAGAAGGTGATTGGTGTATTCTTTCTATTTTTAATTTGCCCTCTGCTTCTAAGGGAGCAGTTGTTGTTTTGTTTTTTCTTAATGACTTCTTGAAATATGATGGCTAGGCTTCTTTTTTGGACATCGCTTTCAGGTAGTCCAAAGATTCTTAAATTATCTCTGTTTGATCCAAATTTTTTATTCCTCCTCAAACTGTGGCTCCCTCTCCTCACAACCTCTCAACTGCCTCATATTTTACTGAAAAAGAATTGAGGACTTTCGCCAAGAACTTTCTCTTCTGCCACTACCTTCTCCTTCATCCCTATCTCACATAAAAAGGTAGCCCTACTCTTTGCCAAAACAAACTGTTCTGCCTACCGAAGTGATCCCATTCCATTTTATCTTCCCCTGCAGATTGTTCCCCCTGTCATTCCTCACTCTCTTATTTACCTTCAATCTCTTCCTGTCTACTGAATTCTTCTCTACTACCTACAAACATGCCCATGTCTCCCCCCTCCTCAAAAATCCCTCAATTAAGGGGCGGCTAGGAGGCTCAGTGAATAGAGCACCAGCCCTGGAATCAGGAGGACCTGAGTTCAAATCTGGCCTCAGACACTTAACACTTACTAGCCAAGTGACTTGGGCAAGTCACTTAACCCCAATTGCCCTGTCCTCCCCCCTCCAAAAAACAACAAAAAAAAACCCTTCAATTGATCCTTTCATCTCCACTATCATCTTATACCTCTTCTGCCCTTTGTTACTAAACTCTTTGAAAAGGCTGTCTGCAATAAGTATCTCTACTTCCTCTCCTCTTACTCTATTCTTAACTACTTAAAATTTGGTTTCTCCAAAGTTACCTCTTAATTACCAGATCCAAGGGCCTTTTCTCAATCTTCATTCTTCTGACCCCTTTACAGTCTTTGACTCTATTGACCACCCTCTTGATATTCTCTTCTCTCTAGGTTTTCAGGACACCAGTCTCTCCAGGTCCCACTCCTACCTATCTGACTACTTCTCAGTTTACTTTGCTGGACCCTTATGTAGGTCATGCCCACTGACTTGACTAAGGGGTTAGGGAAAGGTGTTCCATAGGGCTCTGTCCTGGGCCCTCTTCATTTCCACTTGGTGATCTCCTCAGCTCCCATATGTTTAATCATAGTCTCTACACCGATGATTCTCAAATCTAATTATTCATTCCTAATTGACTTTCTGTTGACCTCCAACTCACATCTCCAGCTGCCTTCCAGATATATTGAACTGGATGTCTAGTTGACATCTTAAACTTATCACATCCAAAACTGAATTCATTTTCTCTTCCCCGAACCTCCCCGCCACTTCCAAACTTCCCTATTACTATCGAGGGCACACATCCTCCTCGTTCCCCAAGCTTGCAACCTATGTATCATCCTCAGCTTATCACTATCTTTCACACACACACAAACACACGTGCACATACCCCCCACAAACACAAACACACCTCATATCTTATCTGTTGCCAAGGCCTATCCGTTTTACATTTTGCAACATCTCTAAAATATGCCCCCTTCTCTCATCTGATACTGCCTCATCCCAGTGAAGGTACTCATCACCTTATGCCTAAACTATTTGCAATAGCCTGCACATTCATCTGTCTGCCACAAGTCTCTCCCCACTCCAAATCAATTTTCTTAAAGCACAGGTCCACTATATCACTCCTGTACTCAGTAAACCCCATTGACTCCCTATCACTTCCAGAATTAAATACAAAATACTTTGTTTGACCTTCAAAGATCTTTATAGACTAACCTTCCCGATGTCTTTCTAGTCTTCTTAAACCTTATGCCCTACTGCATACTTTTTGACCCTGTGACAGTGGCTTTCTTGCTGTTCCATGAACAAGACCTCCTTCCATTTCTCAGATCTGGCCATTTTCCCCAGTTATACCCAGAATGCTCTCCTTTTTCATCTCTCCCTCTTTACTTCCTTGGTTTCCTTCAAGTGTCAACTAGAATTCCACTTCCCATAAGAGGCTTTTCCCAATCCCTCTTAACTCCAGTGCCTTCCCTTTGTAAATTATTTCTTATTTACCCTGTAATCCTTGCTTGTACATAGTTATTTGCAAGTTGTCTCCCCTATTAGATTGTGGGCTCCTTGGGGATAGGAACTGTCTTTTTCCTTTCTTTGTAACCCCAGTACTTTTCAAAGAACCTTGCATTCAGAAGGTGCCTATTGACTGACTGACGATTATATAAGACAATTTATATTTTCTTCTATTTCTACAGTCTTTTGACTTTATTTTAAAAATTTTTTGTTTCATGAAGTCATTATCCTCTATTTGGTCTATGCTAATTTTCAAGAAGTCATTTGCTTGGATATGGTTTTCTATCTCTTGTGCAAATCGTTTAATTCTGTTTCCAATTCTCACTTATTTTCCAATTTTTTCCTCCAATGCTCTCATTTCATTTAAAAAATTATATTAACTTCCTTTCTAAATTAATGCTTCAACTCTTCCAGAAATTCTAGTTACACTTATGCCCAAGCTATGTTTTTCTTTGAGTCTTTGTAGCTATTTTGGAGTCTTTTTTTCTACTTCTGAGTTTATGTCTTGAGTGTCCCTGTCACCATGGTAGCTTTTGGGGGGAATTCTCTTTTTGTTTGTTCACTCTACCAGCCTGCTTCCTGACTTGTGATTTTATGTTAGGACTAGGCTTTGTCCACTTGTTTGGGGAACATCTGGGTCATGCTTATGTCCTCTTAGATGCTGCTCTCCTGGTGTATTGAGTGTGATATTTTTCTAAGATGTAAGGGACAGCTCAGAGTGAGGACCTGCAAACCTTCAGTTCTCCAGAAGTTGTCTGATCCAGTGCAGAGTCTGAGTGCTGCCTTCCTGGTCTACACTCCACAAGTTCCTACCCTGGGTTTGGATCTGAGTAACAATCCTATGGACTTATTCCTGGTTGAAGATCCAGTAGATTACTGCTAGTCTCAAGCCACCATAAACCAGCTAGGAAGTCTTGTAGGTTCAGAATGTCTGGGCTTCCTACTCAAGTTATTCCATTGCAGTAACTGAAACTGAGACCCCTGATCTTTTCTGATTCCTGGATCAGAGATACACAGGTGCTACTTGCCTCTAAACTCATTCCTCACTCAGCATGCAGCCTTGAACACAGCTTAGGACATAGCTCCTTACTCTGGAATACCACCTATAGTGACAGGTGCCCTCCTCAGTCCCCCATTGTTTCTGTGATTCAACACTGGGTAGTGAGGGAGAGCAGCCAGTTGACACGTGTTCTGTTCCCTGCACAGAGTCAAGTTACTTTCTATCAGAGCTGGGATGTCTTCTTACCTTGGTGCCCAGCTGTAGGCAGGATCTCATTTGGCCATAATGTGCTCCTACCCAGGTCCCATCCCTAGTGTCCACAGATGTGGGCCAGAAAGAAACACTCTGTGATTTTTTTCTTATGTTTCCCATCCAGGACTCAGTCTGGTTTATTTTCTAGATCTTTGTGGTAAAATCACCATGATTTTTTCCTTATGTTTCCCATCCAGGACTCAGTCTGGTTTATTTTCTAGATCTTTGTGGTAAAGTCACTATGATTTTTTTCTTATGTTTCCCATTCAGGACTCAGTCTGGTTTATTTTCTAGATCTTTGTGGTGAAGTCATTATGAATTTTTTTTCTTATGTTTCCCATTCAGGACTCTGTCTGGTTTATTCTGTAGATCTTTGTGGTGAAGTCGTTAGGGAGAGCTTTGTCTGTAACCTTTCCTGCCATGCCTCATCTTGACTGGTCTCTCAAGCACTTGATTTTATACTGTTTAATATTTATTCTGAAAATGATTCCTATGAATTAGTTCTTTGATGGAGATGGCGCCTTCCAATAGCTCAATAATAATAGTTCACATCTATTTGGCATTTTATAGTCATAAAGTGCTTTACCATCAATTCTTTCATTTGTTTTCCATAACAGTTATGTGGGATAGGAAGAGCAAATGTAATTATCCTCAATTTACATATTACAAAACTGAGAGAGGAAATGATTTGTCTTTGAACTCTCAGGGGTCTTTCCACCTTATATTCCCTCACAGTGTTTAGCATTTATTGACTATTATGTGTCAGGCACTGAGAAATTACTATGTGCTAGGAACTACAATATAACTTCTACATGACAGATGGTAGTGCAGTAGATAAAGCACTGGTCCTGGAATCAGGAAGACCTAAGTTTGAATCCAGCCTGAGACGCTAGCTGTGTGACCCTGAGCAAGTCACTTTACCCCTGTTTGCCTCAGTTTCCTCATCTGTAAAATAGGAATAATAATAACGCTTCCCAGGGTTGTTGTGAGGATCAAATGAGATAGTACTTGTAAAGCACTTAGCACAATGCCCAGCACATAATAAGCATTATATAAATGTTACCTATTATGATTATCATTATTATAGGTCTACTATGTGACAAGAACTGAGACAGGGGATAAAAAAACAATCATTGCCCTCAAGGAGCTTATATTTAGTCAGGGCCAGGGAAGGGGGTGGGAGGGCCTGGTGACACTATGGACACACTTAAGGAAATATAAACTACTTAGAGTACAAAGTAATTTCTTGAGTGGGGCTCTAGTAGCTGGGGGTATCAAAAAGTTCTGCTTTCCGCAGTGACATTGAACTGAGCTTTGAAGGAAGCTAGGGATTCTCAGAGGTAGAAGTGAAGACAGAATACATTTCAGGCAAAGAGAATATTATACGTATGATGCAGCAAGAGGGCCAGTTTGTGGAAATCTTGTAATAATGTGCAATAAGTTTGCATGGGTCAGTTGGAGCCAGATTCTGACAGGCTTTGTGAAAGGACAATTTGTTTTCTTCCAGAGGCAGGCCATAGACAGTCGCTGGAGCTTTCTGAGCAGGGGACTGACATCTTCAGACCTGTGCTTTAGGACTGTAAATTAAAGACATCCAGGTGCTATCAGTAGATTGCCACTAGGAGATGCTGTTGCATGTATGGCTTTATCTGGGTTCATGGAATTCTAAAATTTTGGAGTTGGAAGGGCACGTGGTCCAACCCTCTCCCCAATACACAAATTCCATTGGCAGCATCCCCAAGTACAGTTATCCCTTCCACATCATGAAAATTAGGAGCACAGCACTCCAAGATTTTTGGAAAATCCACATAAAATTGTTTGACCCTATGTTAGTCTGAATTTTTTCTTTTATAGGGCATTTAACTTATTGTAAAATTTGGGTTAAGTATTTAGTTATAGGCTCTGTCTTCTGCTGGCCTTTGAGTGTCTTCTGCAGATTCTTCAAAACTCCCCCCAAAATTCCCATTTAAATTCTTATGACTATGGGTAATACATCAAAACCGCAATGGGGAAAGTCGTGATGTGAAAGGGATAACTGTAGTCATTAGCCTCAGACTGAATATGTCCAGTGAGAGAGAACTTACTGCCTCCCAGAACAGCTCACTCCATTATCAGCCAAATCTAATTACTTAGGAAGTTCTTTCTTAGCTGAAATCTGCCTCCCTGTGACTTTCACCCATCGGCCATTTGGTTGGATCCGTGATTCTCAAAGTGTCTGGTCTGTGAACCAAGTTGGCAGGCCAATGACCCTTTCACATCACCTACCCCATTGACTCTTTATACAACAGCTTTGTGCCAAGACTCCTGTGAAGACCAATGCTGAGTTTGATAAACCACAAATTAGATGAAGTCTGGTTTTTATTAAACAGTATAAGTAAATTATTAATCCAGGCCAGAAACCTATTATGGAATTACTGTTTATAACAACGTCTAGACTTCATTGTTATTTATGTTAATTCTATTTGAGACCACCTGGAGGGCTTCTATAGATCACCATTTATCCCAGGACCACATAGTCACTAGATCACATCCATGGATCCAAGATGATCCGTTTGACCCTGGCTTAAACTATTCCAAAGCTGGTGATTTTCATAATTGACCAGCAACCTGAAAGACATCTGTACTGACAACAAATAAGAAAGTGTCTATGGTTTCCTGCAAGCCTGGAAACTCCACTTAAAAGTTCATGCCACAACATTTTGTCTCCTTATAGAACTCCCAACAGCAGATGTGAGATCAATAGCACTATCATTATATGTGATGGATTGTACCTAAGTAGTCTGTCTGTTAACTTCTTGAGTTCTAGTTCCCTGCGCCACTACTTACCTGCTATGCCACCTACAGAAAATCACTTCACTTCTCTGAGTTACCTTCCTTCTGGGTTACTTTACTTCTTTTTTTTTGTTTGTTTTTGTTTTTTGGAGGGGCAACTGGGGTTAAGTGACTTGCCCAAGGTCACACTGCTAGTAAGTGTTTAGTGTCTGAGTTCATATTTGAACTCAGGTCTTCCTGACTCCAGGGTCGGTGCTCTATTCAACGCACCACCTAGCCGCCCCCTGGGTTACTTTACTTCTAAAAAGAAGCAGTTGGAGTAAATCAGGGGTCAGCAAACTACTGCCCAAGGGTAGCTATTTTTGTACTGCCCTAGAACTAAGAATGGTTTTTACATTTTTAATACCATAAAACTTTATTTTAAAATAGAAAAATCATTCTTGGTTCTCTGAATTCTGATACCTTCTCTCTGTTTGTTATCTCCTGTTTATTTTGCATGTAGCTTGCTCTGTATATATTTGTCCGCATGTCATTATTGTAAGCTCCTTGAGGGCAGGAACTGCCTTTTACCTCTTTTTGTATCGTCAGTGCTTAGCACAGTGCCTGGCACGTAGTAGACACTTAATAAATGTTTATTGGTTGATTCTTAGTTCCTGAGCAGGATTTTCCTGAGATCCACAGAATGAGGGAAGGAGTTCCTTGCAGGAACTAAGAGCTGGGGGGAAAAGTGGATATCATGAGATGCAGCCTGCTGAATGGGGATACCAGAGACTTGAAAGGAAAGGAACCCAGGATCCCCAACACCACATGAAAGAAACAAGCAGTTCCTGTTTCAAGAACAAATACTGTCATGGTGCAATTATCTGCTAGTTACTGAAACCAAGTAGAGGGAAACAGAGACAGAGAGGGAGGGAAGAAGCCAGAGAGAGAGAGGGGGGGAGAGGGAGCAGCTGAAGATAAAGTAGCAAATCTTCCCAGCCTTCACTCAGGGCATGTGGCGGATATTTTGCAAAGTCTTCCTCTTCTCAGAGCATGAGTTTTTCAGGAAATTTTGTTCCTTTCCCACCAGTACATGAATTTAAGAGAAAGTGTATTTGTTTCTAAATGAGGTAGAAAGAAAATAGCTGAATTGCTTATTTTTCTTGCTATTTACTGTTAATCTGTCCCATTTAAATACTTTGCTATTTGATACATGGTTCCTGACTTGTTGATAGAGAATGCAGTGGAAGGGCTTTATAAGCCAAATATTGACCCCCTAATTTAATCTAAGGAGACATAGGGTTCTAAGGTTGCTTCCAATGCTAATGTTCTAAATTACCTTCCAGTTCTAACATTCAATGACTCTCACCTGGCCAGAGGTCTTCACCAATTCTCTCAAGTCCCTCCCTAGGCTTTTCCCTATTGCTTTCTGACGAGGCCTCTTCTCCTTCCTTTTCCCCCCTCCCCCAACCATTGAATCCCAAGCTGCTCAGCACAGGCAGTGGGTCCTGAAGCACGAGGAGAGGGGTGTTATGGCTCCATCACATCTGCTCCCTGTTCCCCTAAGCCCCTTACTTTCCTCTGCTCCAGTAGCCATGGATAAGGGGGCAAGAACTCTCAAACCCCTCAGGGAAAAACAAATAAAAATAAAACAGTAATAACAGCGGCAGCCTAAGCCTAGCATACCGGCCACAGCTTTGGCCAATTAACATTCCTTCTAGAGTTTTGTTGGGGTTTTTTTTTGGGGGGGGGAGGGTTGGGGAGGGAGTAAGGCCAAGGCCCACCCCCTCAATCTCACCTCATAAATGTCAGGAGCCTCAATGGAAGCAAGCTATTACTGTCTGCGTAATCCCATCACAAACGGGACTGGCCAGGGGCCCCCTCCCATGTCCAGGAAGGCCCAAACACACCCACCTCAAGGAGACTAGGGGGGAAAACTCAATGAATGCTGGGATTGTGCACACTAATCAGTGTCAAGTAGGCCAGGAAGATATTTACTGCCAAACTGTAACTTGAAACCTGGAGACCCTTTCAAGAATTTAGCTAATAGTGCCCAATGTACCTTTCTCCCTGTGCTGGTTTCTGAGAACTGGGCCAGGAGCCCCCTGGTAGGATAATTCCCTGCTCAGGTAGACAGAATCATATGAGAGAAAAAGGGGACCTTGGAACTCATCTGGTCTGATTTCCTAGTTTTTGGTGGGCCTTAAGAGGGGAATGAATGGTTTGTCCAAAGTCACCAGCAAGTTAGTGGCAAAACAAAACTAGAACCCAGATCTTCTGTCCTATGCTTTTAAAATAAATAAATGAATGAACATATAAAAAAACAAACAACTAACTAACAAAACAGCATGCTGCCTGAAGTTCCCTAAGTCAATTCTAGAATCATCCAATGGTAGTGGGACCTTAGAGATCCTTTGGTCTGGTGTCCTTGTTTTACAGATAGAAGAACAGGCCCAGACAAGGGCAGCTGCTTCCACACATCCTTAGGGTTAATTAGTGGACTCGAACCCACGCCCCATAATGCTCAGGTCAGGGCTTTTCATTTCACAACATACCATTCACTGTTTGTTCTTATTTCACTCCCTTAAAAGGAGCAAAGCAGAGAAAAGAACATTAATATTGAGAGAATCCAAAGGGATGGGAGCTAAACTAATAAGAGTTTTATGTAGCTCAAGGGATTTGTTCTTTTTATACATTTCCGTAAGCACTTAATTATTACAACATACTTTATATCCATTCTTTTATTTTATCTTCATGACATCCTTGTGAAGCAGGCAGGGAGAGTAGTAGCTCCACTTTACAGATGAGGACACAGAGGCACTCAGGGATGAAGAGATTTGACCAGGATCACACAGCTAGCTAGGCAGGGTACAGCCTGAACCTGAACTTAGGGGGTCTGACACCCCAGTCCAGAATTCTTTCAGTTATACTATACTACCCTTCTTTGAAAGAGGCCTTTAGGGAAAATCAGTCAGCCAGGATGGAATGGAGGGGTGTTGAGGGGAGAGACGACAGGGTATCTCCAACAGCTTGGCCTCTTGGCATTCATTGCTAGTCCCAACCAGCCACTAGGTGTAGACAGGAGCAGATATATGGGGATATGCGAATACAGCAACAGGCTGGAGGACAAATTGCCCTTTTCAGAACCAGGGCTTTGAACTCAGGGCTTGGAGGTAATGAGAATAGAAGATTTATGAGCCTAAAATCCTAGAAGGACAGGGCAGGGAGTGGGAAGGGTGTGTGTAAAGAATCAAAGACCTCAGGAAGCGGGGGGGGGGGGGGGGGGGGGGGAAAAAAAGCAGGAGGAGGAAGAGGAGAGGAAGAAGGGGGGGATTTTGCCCCCACCCGCTATTTAGGGGGGACTCTTTACCACACCGACTGATCTTCTCTGTGG
>NW_027186372.1:29571111-29582762 GCF_028583685.1 Petaurus breviceps papuanus | reverse complement strand
AAGTAATAGGAGAGAGTGAGGGAGGAGGGGAGGGCGGGTGAGGAGTGGTGAGAGTGAGGAGGTGGGCGAAGGGGGGGGGGGAGGGGGGGAGGTGGGAGAAAGGGGGAGGGGCAGAGAGCAAACCCTTGGAATGGAACTGATGAGAAGGAAGCATGGATTTCCTTCTCTCCTCAGATTTCAGGGAGCTACTGTCATCCACACAGTCAGTCTTTCTGGGTCCTAGAGCAAAACAGGAGCATAAAGGATTAGATGCTTTCTATTTTCAGTGTATCTCCCAATTCATTCAAACTAATTCCCCAGGGACCTCAGTGTAATACATTCATATAGACCTGCCTTTCCTCAATTTATACTGTGTACTTTTTACCTTGAGCTTCTATTTTACCCCCTCCTCCATCAGGATTTACCTACTATGTGTCTTGAATCAACAGCAGGGGTTTCAGAAAGACTTTGTGATGTGTTATACTAAGCCTTGGGTCCCTCACCCTATGACATCTGAAAAAGAAGAGGCTCCTTCCAGTAAGAGTCACTACTAAAACAAGAGGAATGGTCCATTCACCCAACATTAAAAAGGGAGGGACACCACCTTACGGATCTCTCTTCTTCTGATTCTCCAGGTAGCATCATGTAACTCTGGGACTTCCCATGAGGGACAGAGGAGGTCTTCACCACCCCATTCAACTACTCCCACATGACAGCTAGAGCAGGCATCAAACTAGGAGAGCTGAGTCTGAGCCTTGGGACATCTGGCTGCCTTTTCTGATCTGTTTCCTTCTCTGAGCGTAAATGACATATCCTGATATGGACATGTCCAGTCTTGGACAAGGCTACCTTGTGGGTTTGAAAGATTAGAGCCCGGGTCCCCTCAGGGGACACTGGCTGCTTGGTGGGAATTGTCACCTATATTCACTAAAGCACTTCTTAAAGGAGAAAACAACTAATGAAGGGAAGATGAGCCCAAGCCCTGGCCTAGCTTGCCAGAAGACATGGACCTAGATGGAATTCTTCGGACAGTATAGACCCAAAGAGAAATATGAAATGCTTCTGCAGAAGTTCCACAAACCACAACACATCCCGATGTTTCTACCTGCCAGGACAATACAATAGTAGTTATGTTCCTGGGTCTGCTTGTTTTAAGTTTTTCTGTTAATTCATACTTTAATTTTCCTTGGATTTTGGGCATAGTGATGGAAAGAGTTAAAAGGCATGACTGAAAAAAAAGAAAACCATTCTTTTAGGTGGTTAGGGCTCCCCAGAGCTAAACCTAGTCCACACTCCTTGGTCCAGAGCAGAGAGGGGTCCTTCAGTGGAGAAGAAGATGGCACAGAGCCCCAGCTCCTGGATCCAGTAACTGTCATTACTGTTACACTTATTTCAAAACATGAAGTGATCCATGATTTCAAAGATTTGGACTCTTCCTCCACTGACATATTGTAGCCTTTTCCTGCCTTAGCCAATCTAATGAGTTTTTGTGTAATAATATCACCATATAACACTGGTATAATACATGTAATAAGAATACTATTTGAGTTAAATACTAGTAATGAATAATAGTGAATGGAAATAGTCCCTCATCTTCTAAATATTCTCACTCACCATTAAATTGTTAGAAGGGGGAAAAGGTATAGGAGACGGATGATGAGTGAGGGAACACAGAAGTGCCTTGCTAAGGGATTCTGGCAAGAACTTATGAGATCAAGCCCTCTTTCCTAATTCCCTTACCTTCAGGCTTTAGCTTTCTAAGAACATTAATCTAGGGAAATATGACAAACCTCAGGTTATTTCTCTCTCTCTCTCTCTCTCTCTCTTTCACACACACACACACACACACACACACACACACACACACACACTCACTCACTGCCTGCCTATTAATTCTCCAATTTCTCACCCTGGACTGACTAAAGAAAACTATCATAGGCTGACCCCAGAATTGTGATATCCTCTGGAAAAATTCATTCCTCAGTCATGTTCTCACTGGTTGTGGAGTAAGGTATGGAAGAAGATGGATGCATATCCTATTTTCATCAAGACTTGCCCTGTTGGGGCGGCCAGGTGGCACAGTGAGTAAGAGCTCCGGCCCCAGAATCAGGAGACCTGGGATTGAGTCAAGTCCAGACTCAGATACTTAGCACCCACCCAGAAACACTTGGCCGTATAACCTTGAGCAAGTTACTTAACCCCAATTGCTTTAAAAAAAAAACTTACCCTGTCTCCAAACTCTACTGTCACAAACAACATAACACAAAAAGGAGAAAGCAGCTGCTAATTTATTTTATGTATCAATAGGATAAATAGTAGTGAGAGGGGATGGACAGAAGGGAAAGAGGCTGACCAGTCCAGTACTTCAAGAAGAACAGCTTCCAGTACAGAATACTTCTCACTGAAAGAATGAAGCAGCTTCCCCAGTTTGGTCTCTGTAACGGAATAGGGAGGAGAATTAGTGATGCTGGAGGAATTATTTGGTAAAAAAAAAAAAAAAAAGGTGCTGTCCCCCCGAACTGTGAGGCAAAGAGCAGAGTTCATCTTAGCCAATCATCAACCAATCTGCTATTCTCTGCCCACATAGCCATGGCCCTACCTGCTGCCCCAGCCATGGCTGCAATAGAACTTCAAGCAGCAGCTGTCTGAGTCTCTGTGGGAGAGGGAGAGGGAAGCAGGTGGTGCAAATGCTCCATTTTGGAGGGCCCTCATATGTCAAAGTAGAGGTCATCTTTACCCTGTCGACCCCTCTCCTTTTTTCCTAAATCCTTTGTGAACAATCCCAGAGACCCCACTGAGTACATGATATCAATGGTGGTGGAAGATGTCTCTAGCTTCACGGTCATTCTGACATAGTATCAGATTCCAATGCCAGGTAATAGCTCTAACCAGAAACAAAAATTAATCAGCTTTTAGCTAGTCTTCTGGTAATCAGCTCTTCCCTTCATGAGGCTGGTCCTAGACAGTCTGCTGCTGGACTTGTACTTGAAACCTTTCTAGCTTAATAAAACATGTATTTATGCTCTATTGACATACATAACCTTTGAGAACCTGAAGTATCATAGGCCAGGCCTGATTCAGGCCTGAGGTTTGAGACTAAAACAAAATAAGGCACTTGAGGAACATGTAACATTAACAAAAGGAGATTTCCGTAGCCATACCATGAAAATGATACCCCACAAGGATACAGCACTTGACTGTGTATGATCTCCTTAGATAATCACCACCCTTTCTGCCTTGCATGTTCATGCCCACATGTCTCCATGCAGATGTATGCCTGGGGAGCAGAGCAGAGTGTACTGACTGTGGGACATCTGAGCAGTCTGAAGGGCCTGGACTTGGGTTGGCCTCTTATATGCCCTTTTTTTGCCCAAGAAGCTGGGTCAGCATCTTGAGCCTTGGTGCCCTGAACCAATTAAGTTTCAGGGACAATTTCCTTGCCTTTTGGGGAAGAACAAGACTGGCCTGCGTGTCAGAGACCCTAGATATTGTTTCTAACACAAAGGTAATCTATATATCACAATGAGGCATAGGAAGAGTACTTTAGTGAACTTTTTGCTACGATAGGATAGGATAGATTAGGGTAGTATAAGATAGTATAGGATAGGTTAGGATAGGATAGAATAGGAGAAGAAATGGTACCATATGACATGATATGATATGAAATATGATACAGCATGACATGACATAAGGGGCAGCATGGTGCAATGAAGAGAAAACTGGCCTTTGAGTCAAGAAGGCTTGGGTTCAAGGCCCCCTCTGCCATACATAGCATGTATGAACCCTGGGGAAGGCATTTAACCCCTCAACATCCCAGGGAACTCTTCAACACTTTAAGTGTCGAAGAAGGTGCCAAAATGCATTGGTAGGGGAAGTTCCTTGCCAGGAGTAGCCTACATTGATGAAATCACAAGTCTTCTCAAAGAAAAGAGAAGTGACCCAACATGTGATCTGACATAATATACCCTATATTCCTTAAGTAAACATAGCACTTTACAATTCATACTTCCCACATTATCTCTTTTGGGCCTCACAGCAAGCGTGGAAGTTTCCAAAATAGGGCAGGAGAGGATAGAGTGGGGTAGGAGGGCGTTAGGCAGGAGCAGGAGGCATTTCTAAAACAGAGATCCTCAGTTACAGGTAAGCTTGGAAATTCCCCAATGTGATAGTAATGGCAATTAAAGATTCCCCTGTATTGGCTTGGTTTTCAAATTGATTGTGTTAAAACCCAGAGTTTGTTAATCCCACCCACCTGTGGGATGGGCTTGTTGATGTGAAAAGAAAGTCCTGAACTGGGAGGAGCTGGTGATGTAGATTCGGAGAGACAAGAGAGAGGCGGAAGATCTTTTTTGGTAGCACCTCGTGGAGAGAGAGAGACTAAGAGAATTGCTGGTGGCCTCTTTGAATTGCCCTGGACTTTTGAGACCTGCCCCCTGAGCTGCCAAGGACTGAGGAGACATGGCTGTTTTGCTGGTACTTTGTCTGTCTGTTTTGATGTTATTTTGCCAGATTTGTCCACTGGTGAAAGACTGTCCTGTTGAAGAAGTCCTGGAACCTGGCATTTGGTTAAGAAGGCCTGAGACTGTCCTGCAGACAGAGAGTGAATACTGTCCACTGGTGAGGGACAGTACTGTTGTTGCAGGGGTCTGGAGACTGTCCTGCAGACAGAATGAATACTGTCCACTGGTGAGGGACAGTACTGTTGTTGCAGGGGTCTGGGAGCCTTTCTGTTGGTTCAGAAGCCCTGAAGAAGGATTTTCTTGTTGTATGTTTACAGAAATCCTGGGAGAGGGCTTTGCTAATGTGTTCAGGGGTTCTAGGGCTGTTCTACAGACAGAGGATAAATTCATGAAGGGACTGGCAATGTATCTTATGGCCTTGCTAAGCCTTGTCTCTCCAGGAACTAAGATTGCTGAGAACTTGCCTCATGTCAAGATGAAGAAAAGACCTCCATTTGGGTATTAAGTGCTGTGTTTAAACTTGATGTAACTCTGGGGTAGATTCAATTGTGATCCAGGGGTGGGGAACTTTTGACCTTATGTTTGGAAACTAATCTCCATTTGAGAAGAGGGGCTTTGTGGTGGACCAAATGAAGGTATAGCCTAGGGGTGGAGAAGTATTTGGAACAGAGACTTTGTAATTGATTGAATGATTGGAAAGTCCTGGGGTGGGGTAGTACTTGGAGATTATTTAATCACACTTAGTAAATGCTGTATTTTGAATGATGTCATGTTTTGATCTTCTCTGTTCTGGGTTTGTTACTGAATAAAATAGAGAGCACCTATGCTGGTATTTTGAACCTGGGAAGTTGCCTTTGCTTGGTATTACATTACACCCAAACGGGAGGTTTTTGGTGCCACCACAAAATCATTGATCCCCACAGAAACCCCGTGAGGATGGTGGGACAGGAATTAGTCTATCCTTTTTACAAATATGGAAACTAAGGTGAAGAAACTTGATGCAATGTCACACAGCTAGTAAGTGACAGCTAGAATCAGAGCCGACATCTTTCAATGCCATTTCTAGAGCTTTTCTTACTACAGAACAGCTGCTAAGTTCTTAGGTCCTTTCTAGCCAAGTCTTGATGAAAATAGTACCAGTTCTAAGAGAGAGAGGTCTGGATAGGGAATCAGAAGATATCCAGTTCAGACTCCACTCTGCCACTTCCATGCTGTGTGACTATAGGCAAGTCATTATCTCTTTCTGAGTCTCAGTTCCCTCATTGCTAAAATGTTGATCAGTAAGGACCATAACTGCTGATATTCTATGTTCTAAAGACTTTTCCAGTCCTAGCTTTCTGATTTGTGCTCTAAGGTCCCTTCCAGTTCTGAGAGATTATGTTCAAAGTCCTTCCCAGGCCTATCATTTTATTTTCTAAGGTTCCTTCCAGTTTTAACATTCTATTTTCTATGCTGTAAGGCCTCTTAATAGCTATTAGATCCTTTTCTCTAGGGTACCTTCGGTCTCTAATATTTTGTATTCTATGTTCTAAAAGGTTCCTTCCAGCATTGACTTTATATTTTCTAAAGGTCCCTTCTATCCAAGGGTGTGTAAGTAAATATTGAGAGAAATGATTATTTCTATCTTAAATTAATAACCAATTATTAAATTAGGATTAAAAGTTTTTCCTTTCTGTTTTCTCATTCAAAATCCAAAAATGTACTCCACTCAGACAATCTTATCTAGGTGGAATTCTTACCGCACCATCTTCATTGCTCATTGACTGGGTAGAAGATAGGTCCTTTCCTACAGACTACCCCAAATAGAGAGTGGTCTGACTTGAGAGGAGTCTCTCTTTGTCCATGAGAGACAATCAAAGTCACCTTCCCAGCCCCTTATTAAAATAAATTCACTTCTCATTATAATATTCATCCTCTCATTTATTGTTAACCAATCAGAGTTAATTTCCATCTTTTAGGTACACCCACTCTTCCGAGGGCATTTAAGTATTGATTGACCTCCATATTTTGCCTTTGGTTTACAAGAAAAGGTCAAATGACTGCTTTTATTAATTATTTGCTAGCCATAATTAATAAAATGATTGTTAATTATCCAGAAATTATGTCTCTTAATCTTTTGATACATCACAATATTTAATGGCTGACTCAAAAAAAAATTGGGTGCTGGACATGTTTGCATCATTAATTTTTTTCTCCTTCACTTTCTTAAATCTAGACCATCCATAAAACAGTAAACCAAGCCTCATTTGTAGTGTTTGCCAGTTTCTAAAATGTAAATGCTTGCACTAAAAATTTAACAATTGGCTCTTGTAGCAGATTCAAACTGGCTCTAACACACCCCTGCTTCTATCCCTACCATTATGTGTTCTTTATTCCTCCTGATTCTAACATTCCAGGTCTTTTATGTGTGTGTAAATACTGAGGAGACATAAATTCAAGGACTGATGAGAATTGATTGAGGTTTACCATATCCAGTTTCCTGAGGGAAGTGGGTTTTGAGGCAGGTGATAAAAAGTACATTCAAGGTTCTCCCCATTGTGGCCAGCCCACTATGAAGTCAGTTCTACTATTATGAGGAAGGCGTTAGATGTGAGTTGGGCATGCTGAGGTCATGAGCAGTTCCCAGCTCAGGAGCCAGGAACATTGCTCTAGAACAATGGGTCCTTCTCAACAGACACCTGTGTACTCTTGGCTCCCAACTTCTTCTGCCAAGTGGGGTGTGTAGGGTCATGTCTCCGTATTTTCCGTGTGACTGAATTTGTTTTGGCAACCATTTCTTAGCTGAACAATTCTGCCTTGTCTGTCCCTCAATTTTCCAACCCTACCTCTTTCATCTTGAAGCCCTATGGATTTGGGGGACAAATTAACCAGGATGACCTCTTGGTCTGCTCCTGGAGGGGAGAAGAAAGGCTATGACTTGTCTCCCACCTTCCAGACTACTCCTAGTTCTCAGGGAGTCAGACCACCATTACTCTATCCCATTGTCTCGACTTCTGACACTGGGAAAACACCCAAAGATTGCCCCTCCTCCCAAACCCCATGTCAATGGGGAAATGCACTGTTAACCATCCAATAGCCTGATCCAACTTTGTGTTTGAGCTCTGACTCTGACACTAGCTGTATGAGACCTGAGGCATTTCATTGCTTTGAGCCTCACAGCGAACTATTATTACTGCTATTATTTGATGACTTAATTGTTGATTCAGTCTCTCCATAATTTGAATTGTTAGATTCCCCTGGACTGCTATGGAATGTGATAATGATGATTGATAGAAGGAGATGCAAAATATGGCAGTGAGATTAGACTAAAATCAGGAGGCTCCTAGAAGGTAAGAGAAATAGTTGGATCCATGGTCAGGTAGAAGACTCCACAAGTGGAAAATTGATCATCTCTTTAGCTTAAGATAAGCAATATACTCCAATCTTTTCCCAGGTCTTCTCTCCCTTAGTGTACATGTAGAGAGAAGAAAGAGAAGAAATATCCACTTCTCTTATGGTTAAAAAAAAAATTCATGGTAAATCTCTTCCAAGCAAGGTATTATTTTGTTGTTGTTTTTAATTTTACTAATAGATTTGGTTTTACATCCCTGTTTCCCCCATGTCCTTCCTTTTGCCCCTTTTCTAGAGAGCCATTCCTTAGAAGAATCAAGGAAGGGAAAAAAAATTATCAGAATTAACCAACATATTAAAAAAAAAGGCTAACATTATATGCAATGTTCCATTTGTATGGCTTCCCTCTTTCTGCAAAGAAGAAGAGGAAGGTAAGATTCATTATTTTAAATAGAGAAGTAGTTTGACAAATTTTACACACTGAATGCATTGAAATAGGGATATTTTAAAAGGGGATATAATATTGGAAAAATAAGGAAATGCCAGAGGAAAATGAGGGAATGTTAGGAAAAATGAAAAGAATATTTGTAAAGATCATTGGAATGTTGGGAATAGGGAAGAAATGCTGTTTAAAGGCAGTAAAATACTGAGGGAAAGGGCTGCACTGGGAGGAAGTGAGGGAATGCTAAGAAAAAGCAATAAGATTCTGGGAAAGAGGGATGGAATTTTGATAAAAGGAAAGGAATGTCAGGGGAAAGGGAAGAGTATAGGAAAAGAGTTATGTAATATTAGGAAAGATGAAAGGAGCACCCTACATTTTTCATGAACCTACTTTCCTTTTGAGTGTATTTATTTTCCCCATTTCCTTGTCTCCCCCTAGTGGAGGACAAGTGACATTTCAAAATATTCCAAAACAGAAAAAAAGGGTTTTCATATTTCAAGAGTTCTTACTCTTAAAAAACAACTTTCAGGATTCTAAAAATTTCTCTGCTTCTAACGTTCAATAACTCTCTTCAAACATGGTAGGAGAGAACCAGCACTGCCTTGGAGTCAGAGGATTTGGGTTTAAATCTAGCCTCTGAAGCTTAATTCCTGTGTGGCCTTGGGCAAGTCACTCAGCTTTCATGGGCCTCAGTTTCCTCTCTGGTAGAATGAAGAAGTTGGATTAGAAAGCTTCTGGAGCCCTATATAGTTCTAGATCTACAAATCCCATGACACACATTTCCACAAAATTTCCTCCTAGTAATTTCCAGCAAACGCTGTTCCAGTTGTGAGATTTCCTGTCGAGGTATTTTTTTGTTAAATTAGTCTAATTTGTTTTCTGACCTAAACTCCTGCTCCTGAAAGGAAAGGTTGTTAACATCAAACATTAACCTTTAGTTCTCTCACACAACCAGCATTTAGTGATTCCCTTTCAGATGTGATTTTTCTTCTCTTCAATTCAGTTAGAGCATCTTGATTCCAGATTTGATCTTTCAAAGGACAAAACACAGCAATGAATTCTGTCCAATCTAAGGAGAAATTTTCTAATCAAGAGAACTATCCAATAATGGAATGGGCCGACAATTCAAGTCAACAAACATTTCATGAAGCAGTTACTATGTGCGGGCACAGGCTGAGTGTTGGACGTGTGAATAAAGGCAAGAATGTGGTCCTTGACCTCAGGTGTCTTATATTCTAATGGGGGAGAAAAGATATAAATAACAAAAAAGATATAATGTATAGGGGGCGGCTAGGTGTCTAAAGCACTGGCCCTGGAATCAGGAGGACCTGAGTTCAAATCCGACCTCAGACACTTGACACACTTACTAGCCATGTGACTTTGGGCAAGTCACTTAACCCCAATTGCCCTCCAAAAAGCAAAAAAAAAAAAAAAAAAGATACAGTGTATAAAATGGATAAGTGGTGTTCTGAGAAGGTGATGCATTAGCAGTCGGGGGACTAGGAAAGGCCGTCTAGAAGGAATCTATAACATTTGAACTGTGTCCAAAAAAGACAGGAAAACTAATGTACAGAGGTGAGAAGGTAGAGCATTCCAGATGTGAGGGATAGCAATTACAAAGAAATGGAGAAAACACATTGGGTTTGAGGAACTGCAAATAGGCCAAGGTTGCTAGAACATAAGAGTGTATGGAGGGGAGTAAAGTATAAAGAGACAAGAATGGTAGGAAGGGGCCATCATGGAAAGTTTTAAATGCCAAAGGAATTATATTTGATCCAGGAAGCAAAAAAGAACACCTGAAGTTTATTGAGTAGTGGGGGTAATAGACACATCCATGCTTTAAAAAAAAAAAAAAAGCATTTTTTGCAGTTGAATAGAACATGGATTGGAATGGAAAGAGACAAAGCAGATTGATCAGTTAGAAGGCTATTGCAATAGTCCAGATAAGAGATAATGGGAACCTGAACCAGGGTGGTGGTGATTTAAGTGGAGAGAAGAGAACAGATATGAGATGTTACAAAGGTAGAAACAGTAAGATTTTCCATCAAATTGGATATGTGGATTGAGTGAGAATAAGGAGTTGAGGATGACACAAAGATTTTGAGACTGGGTGACTGGGAAGATGGTGGAGCCCTCGACAAAAATATGAAAATCTGAGAGAGAAGGGAGTTTTGGGGGAAAGACAATGAGTTGTTTTGGACATGCTGCATTTGAAATTTCTATAAGATAAACAATTCAAGATGTCCAATAGACGGCTGGTGATGTGAGATTGGAGCTCAAGAGGAAGCCTAGATCTGGGTGTAGAAATCTAAGGATCATCTGCATAGAAATGATCGTTGATCATAATTATCAATAATAATAAAAATAATAAATTATCATTGTGGTATATGATTGCAATGCAATACTACTGTGCTATGAGAAATGATGAGCTCAATGATTTTAGAAAAATGTGGAAAGAATTGCACAAAATAATGAAGAGAGAAATGAGCAGAACCAAGAGAACATTGTATGTAAGAACAGCAATATTATTTTAAGAACGACTTAGAAAATAAGTTATTCTATCTACTATAAATGCCTAAATTAATTATAAAGGACATATGAAAAAAGACACTATCTGCATCCAGAGAAAGAACTGATAAATAGAAATATTATAGAATAATTGTGTGTGTATATATACACCCCTATTTGTATCTAGTCATTTCTAGGGCAGAGGTAGTTGGGGAGAAGAAAGAAAAAGAAAAAAAAGAAATTTACATGATAATTTTGTTGTATATTTGAAAGAAACAGCAAGTTGTGTATAGTAGATTTTTTATTTCATGTACAATCAACTTTTTAGTGTACTATGTTATAAAAATGCTTGTTTTATTCCCTAAATTAAAATTTAAATTAAATTTTAAAAAAGTAATGATAATTGGATCCATGAGAACTGATAAGATCACTAAGTGACAGTATAAAAGGAAAAGAGAAGGTGGCCCAGGACAGAGACTACATCCATCTAGTAAAGGGGACTGAGAAGGAACTTACGGATAGAGAACATAAAAACCAGAAGAGAGTAGTGTCACAAGAATCTAGAGAGAAGAAAGTAACAAGAAGAGAGTGTTAATGATTCAGGGAGAGGTCAAAAAGGATGAGAATGGAGAAAAAACCATTAGACTTGACAATCAAGAGATCATTGATAACTTTGGAGAGGATAATTTCAGTTGAATAATAGGTTTGAAGCCAGGCTGCAAATGGTTTAGAAGAGAGTGAGAGGAGAGGAAGTGGAAGCATGAGGTATTGATGGCTTTTTCAAGGAGCTTGACTGAGAAAGGGAAGAGAGGTAGAGCACAAGAGCTAGCTGTATTAATTAGTGAGGGTTTTGCTTTGGTTTTTTGTTTACAAAAGAGGAAGAGGTGTGTGTGTGTGTGTGTGTGTGTGTGTGTGTGTGTGTGTGTGTGTGT